>NW_006399802.1:1370924-1439725 GCF_000299155.1 Elephantulus edwardii
GAATGGAAATACAAAATCTCTGTAAATGTTAATTAAAATTATTTTAAAAAAATTTTAAAAAAAAGAATCTTGAAGATAATAGAAGTGCTTTCATTCTTGAAATAGGAACGAGATGATGGAAAAGGAACATTGCAGAGAGCTCTTGAAAATTTAAATAAGTCAGCAGAAGTGAAAAGCTCAAGTCAAATGCTCAAACGAAAATAATATTATGTGGAATTTTGTAAAGGAATCTAAAGATGATGACGTGGTAAAAATAGATGAGAAGGAGAAACAATGCAAGTGCCCATCAGCAAACGAATGGATAGCGAAGTTGTGGTGTATTCACACAATGGAAAATTATGCAGCACTGAAAAACAAAGAATGCATGAAATACAAAATGAGTGACCATGGAGGACATAACGCTGAGTGAAATATCTCAGTTACAAAAAAGACAAATACTGTATAATGCCACTGTTATAAAACAGGATTACAGGGAGCTTAGGGGGAAACTAAGAGCAGAGGGCATAAATAGTGTATATGCCATTGAAACAGACAAGGGAGAGAATTGTATAAAAGGAATATATGATTAGTTATTATTGGTATGACAAGAGTCCAAAATAAGAGCTGCATAGTAAAGTGGTCTGGGGAGCGGGGACTGTACAACAATGAAAGAACTTTTTTCCTAAAAAAAAAAAAAGCAAACTGCGGGAAAGAGGGGGTGCAGGGAGGAAAATGTGCAACAGTGAATGAATGGAAATCCAAGTTTAAACTTTCAGTAAAATCTCAATAAAATCCAAAAACAAAAAAAAAGAGAAGAAAAAAGGAAATAACAAGATCAGTTTGAAAGGTCTAACATGAATAATAGAAATTTAGAAAAAATAGAACTGAGAATATAGGAGGAAGAAATCATCAAATACTTCAAGAAGAAATATACCAGAACTGAAGAAGAGTTTCTAAGAATGAGAAAGTTTAAGTAGATCTTCTCACAATGGATGAAAAATAGATCCATACCAGGACCTGTTCTAGTGGAATTTGAGAAAAAAAAAAATCCAGAAAGCTTTTTGGGACAAACCAAAAGATCAAGCACAAAGGCTTGAGAATCAGAAAGATGTTAAGATCATTTGCTGATGCCTTAAAAATGTGACATTATTGCCAATATAGAATCTATAGTTTGCCAAACTTGTATCAGATTTGATGATAAAATGCAGCCCGTTTTCAGATGTATGAAATGCAACCAGTTTTCAGATGCGTGATTCTACATTTACACCTCACACACCAACCCTCAGCAAGTTCCTGATGCATTTCCTCTTTCAAAACTAGGGTGTAAACCAAGAAAAAGGAATCCCTAGTATCTAGAAAACTGGGGAGATAATGTAGGGTAGAAGTGAAGGGAATTCGTAGATTGGTAATTGAGGATCAGGCTGTGAAAGAAGCCTAGATCCAACTCATATCTTGAGTCAGAAGTGACGTATTTCTGACCCTCCATTGGGTTTCTGAGGCTGTTCATCTCATGGGAGGGCAGTGCCCATCTTTCTCCCTCAGAGCTGCTGGTAGGTTTGAACTGCCACAGAGATACCGCGTCTGAGTTAGCAGTGGAGCTCCCTGTGGAGTAGGCCCACTGGAGCTCCCTAACAAGCCCGGGAGGAGCAGACTGTTCTTCTGGAGACATCCAGGTGGAATATCAACAAGGAAGGGAGGAAACAGTTGAGCTGATGTGTGTGACGTATTGAGAAGAAGAGGAGAGCCTTGGAGTGTGGAGGTGAATTAGTAAGAAATACAGTGATTTTTTTTTTAAACTCAGGAAAAACAAAGTAATATTGCCTGGGTAGTTCTCTGTGTAGGGTTAGTTGCTGGGCTAATACTATTCAATCAGTATGGCCATACTGGATGCTAAAATGTTAGAATTTTGTGTACCAATTGTTGAAAACCAATTACTCCAAATCTCTACCCTATCATGTTCTTTAGCACTTTCCTTCAGCATAAAGGATTAATAATTGGCATGATTAGAAATCCCTTAGAACCTACTCACCTGTTAGCTTCTGTTCTGATAGGTTGGTACCAGTTAAATATTTTGTGCTTTTTTTTTTAAAAAAAATTTAGTTCATTTACTCATACATGTTTTGATTCACAGTTAAATATTACTTGTGCCTAGTTGTAGATGTTATTTGTGTAGTTGTAGAATGTAAATAATGAATAATAACTTAAGTGAAAGTTATTTTAAAATAGTGAGAGGATGCAGGTAGGAAATGTGTGTGGAAAAGTGAGGATATTATTGTTTTTGTTAGGTGCTATCAAGTTGAGTACGACTCATTGCAACCTTGTGAGCAACAGATATTAACCCTGTCCTGTCTGTGCCATCCTCACAATCTCCAATACTCTCAAGCCCATTGCTGCAGTCACAGTGTCAGCCCACCTGACACAGCGGAGAGGGTCTTCCTCTCCTTTGCCATCCCTCTACCTTCCCAAGTATAATGTCTGTCATGGAATAACCTCTCCTAGCAACTCACCCAAAGTATTTGAGACTATGTTTCATCAACTTTTCCTCAAAGGAGCACTCTGACTGCACCTTCTCCAAGACATACCTGTTTATTCTTTTGGCAGTCCATGGGAAGGATATTCAGCATTCTTCTCCAACAGTACAGTTCAAAGGCATCAATTGTTTTTCTCTTGTTTTCCATACTGGGAACTCTTTTGAATAGTATCTGAAACTAGGAAGAAAATAAATTGAAGCTATAGAGACAAGAAAGGTAGAGTTAATAACAGAAGAAATAGCTGAAAGAATTTAAAAGTGGTAGTTTCTGAGAAATGAAAAAAAAAAAAGATGAATGTGGAGGCTGGATGAAATGTATTAGATTAAAATAACAAATAGTAGATACTTCAAAATTGTTTTTGGTCAGACATTCTTCTAAGTGATATAGCACTGGTCTGTCCATTTGCTGTACAGAGGTGACTATTCATGGTGACTGTGATGCTAAACACTGTGACACTGATGTCAGATGTGATAATGGTTACCCATGGTGGACAGTGTTTGGTGGAGCTTCCTGATTAAAACAAGCTTGGAAGCAGAAGTGACAGCCACTTCTGAAATGACTTGCCTCTGGAAACTCTATGAATGTGGAGAAATGATGAAAGTCATACAAGTTTGCAGGTCTTTTGTTCATAGGGTTGCTATGAGTTGTCTATGGCTCAGCGGCACTTAACAACAACACAACTATTTAGAAAAATAAGAATTATTTAACAAAAAACTCCTTAGTCTTCTAAACAGCTTACTTTAAAGCCAAAAACAAAAAAACTACAATACTTTTTTCTTCCAGTGGAAATGTGATCACTTGACGGCTACCTATCTTCTGCTTCTAGCCAAGAAGGGTCGGGGAAGGCCAGTTCGCTTAAGGCTTCCTTTGTCATATGGACAAGCCAGTGCTACTCCATCCAGAGACTTGGAGGTAAAAGTTAAAACCTTTTGTGTGAATCTCTGCTGATCTTACTATGTGATTTCCCTGTTTAGGAGTGTATTCATTACTGGGGAAATTAGTTTTATTGATTGAGGGAGCCAGAGGTAAAATATTTTATGATTTAGCATTTCATATGGGGTAAATGGGAAATACCACACATTTCCATCGCATTTTTAAAATTCCAGCGCTTTGAACTTGTTCTTTCTGGTTCAGTCATGGCTGGCAAAAACAAAACTGAGCCAGAAATTTAAAAATGTGAGCACCTGGAATGATAACTAAAACAAATAAAATTATGGGTCAAGGTGCTGCTAGAAAGTATCCTTAAAAAAGGGAGGATCTTAGGGAGCTCTGATGGCCTTGTGGCAAGAAGCTGCACTGCAATCCCAGAGGTGCGCAGTTTGAATCCACCAAATGCTCTGCTGGAGAAGGAGGGACAGTCTCCTCCTGTACCAGTCAGATCTGATTTGACAGTATACAGATACACACAAAATAAAAAAAAAAGCAGGACCTTGCATTGCTGCTAAATCTCTTGATCAGCAGGGTTGGAAACAGTGATACCCTACTTAGAGATGTGGGTGACTTTGCTACTTAGAATGTGTGCTGTTCTCTACAGTCCTGGAAATAATCCAGTCTCTTTCATTAAGCTCGGGGAAGGACTCTTATGCTTCTCCTTAGTCTCTCATTTCAGGACTTTGACCATTAATCATCATTTGACATTACTCATCTGACTGTTCTGCATCTCTCAATTTTTTTAAATGTTGTTCTATTTCAGTTTCCTTTTACTGGCTATAAAACGGACTCTTTTGAAATAGATTGGTTTGAAGCTCTTGGAGGAGAGGGAAGAACCACACCCTTTTTCCTTTTTCTTTTCCAAAGTAATTCTTAATCGTTGTAGAAAAGTTTTAAACCACAGGGTAAAAGGAAAAGAAATTTTACCCTATAGATATGATCAGTATTTTGTTCTGTCTTTCCAGGCTTTTCTTTTATTGTGCTTATATAATTTATGTACCTGTAAGTACTTTTAAAAGGAAACAGAATAATTAAGATAATAAGTTTTAAAATTGCGAGGGATAATCTCTGTGACTAAAGGACATATTTTAGCTGATGTGAAATATTTTAATGGATATTTTGATAATCATTTATGCTAAAGACTTAGCGTTTTTTTGTTTTCAACAGTACCTACAACTCATGGAACTCAATTTCTTTCCATGATTGTTAATTGCTACCAATTTATTTTTCTCTCTTTTCTTTGTCATGAGCATTTGGAGAAGTTCTTCATATTTTGAAGCTCCATGCCTTTCCTACCTGCTTATTTTAGTTTGTGTCTTCTATGTAGTTCTTTGTATCTCCCATGGTTTAAAATTAGCCTTCCAAATGCTTGCCAGATGGTTTGGAATTAAGTAATATAATCTTTCAGAGTAGTTCAGGTTGTAATTTAAATGTTTTGTATATCTTTGTTATCCGCAGTGGAGATAATTGGTATCATTTTGCAATCCAAAATAGCACAAATGATTGGTTGAGGTAATTGGTTTGTTGTGATTTTTTAATTTTTTAATAAATTTTTGTTTTGTTTTTAGGTCTCAGCTATGTAAAAAATGTGTTAAAATAACATATGACATAGTCTCTTATTAAGCCGCATTTACCCCACTCCAAATTTCTTTAAGATTTTATTTTGCTTCCTTGCCTACTCATCATTGTTGAGTCAGAACAGTGGACCCTCCAGCAGATTTTCAGAGAGTATATACCATATGGGAGACGATTGCTCATCGTTCTCCCTCAGAACACCTGGCAGATTTGAACCACCTGCTTTTGGGTTAGCATTGCAACTCCGAACCTAGTAGGCCACCAGAATTTCCCAACACTTAATTTCGTTCTCTCTTTGTGACAGTGTTTTCTTACATACTGTGGGAATAATGGGTCTTATGTCCCCTGCCAGACCTAACCTACCTCCGGGACCCTTCTTTTTTCCCTAGTTGATCATTTGACAAATTGAGAACTAGAAATATGTGTGGAAATGGTCATTGTTTAACAACATGTCCAATATGAGATAATGTGTTTCTTAAGATAATTTTCTAGTCTGTTCTTCTGCCTATGGGCACCATAAATCTATTTTTCACCCATCTTGTTCATATCGCCAATCCCTTTAAACTATCAGACTCAAGTAACACCTTTGGGCTCCAGAGGACACAAAAGCATGAATTATACTTCTGACCAAGATAATTGCAGAAAGGTATTACACATCTTTATACTTAGAATAACCACTTCAGCTTAATGCCTAATTTATAATACATAAGAGATGGAGCCTTCTGAGACATTTTCCTTAGTCATTGCATTTTTTATCTGGAGTGGGCCTGATTCCAACCACTGAGTTTATATAATTTTTAAGTGTCTAAGTGTAAAGATCTGGAAAGGTACTTGCTATTAATCTTCAATTTACTACAAGAATGAGTATTTACTTAATAATTTAATTACTTGGGAATTTATATTATTGAGTAGCCTTTTATCTCAGAAAGTAATTTTAATAATAAAGTAGATATAAAATTTGAGGTTTTTTTCCTGATCTTTATGCAATCTTTGGGCAATCATTGAATCAAAACAGCTAGTCTCTTTGTATTATTTTATCTATCAATGGAATTGTTTTTTATCTCTGGGGTATTATTTATAAGAAAGAATGTATTCCTTAACTTTCAATCAATTGATGCCACATTTAGTGAAACAATAATATGACTCGATATAACAGTCAAAGAAGGCCTTATCATTCTTCACATCACCATGATTTTCAAGTCCTACACTAAACTAATGGGAAGCATATCTGAATAAGGTCTTGTGTCTGTTCTCTAAGAATCAAATTGAGGTAGAACATTCATAAAATAATAGTACTGCCTCAGAATAGGGAGTGGGTATGAGATGAGTGAGTGAAGACATCCTATAGGCGCTTTAGAGAATGGAAGTGATTACCATTTATCTTCTAAATTACTTAGAGTTAAGTTTAGGAAAATAGGAGGAAAAGAATATAGAATTCAGAGCAAAAGAAATGGAATTGGCAAAAGTTCAGAGAGCTAAATACGCTTGATATATTCTGTTGCTAATAGCTAAACTTGTTTGATTAGAACGAAGAGTTCAGATAGGGAGAAAAAAGAAGGAATTAGAAAGGTTCATGAGAGCTAGATTATAGAGAACTATGATGTGCTATTTTAGAGATCTTGATGTTGTTGTTGTTAGGTGTACTTGAGTTAAATACAGCTCATATTGATCCTGTACACAGATCTGAATCTATCATGTACCATCCTCACAATCTCCACCATGCTCAAGCCGGAGGTGGATGCAGTCACTAAGTCAAACATTGAGGGTCTTCATCTCTTTAGCTGACCTTCCACTTTTCCCAGAATGCTTTTTCCAAGGACTGACTCCTGACTGTATGCCCAGAGTATTTGAGATGGAGTTTCACCATCCTTATCTCTGAGGAGCACCTGTTTGTACTTTCTCTAAGACAGAATTGTTTATTCTCCTGCAAGTTCATAGTATATTCAATATTCTTTGCCAGCACCACAATGCCATGGGGAACCATTCAAGATTTTGAGCAAGAGGGAGGAGACATGACCAGTTTTGAAAATCCAGGAGTGTATAGAATTGTTTTGTGAAAGGTTCTGTGTGTGTATGCTATTATGCTCCAAATGATAGCCATCATTTATAAATCACTGAATCTAGATTTAGCTTACATATAATTCTCAATTTAGTACTCCACAAAGCCATATCTAATTGATAGTAATTAGCAGCTATGGGAACTCTGTTGTCTCTGGTTGAGTGGGTAGAAAGATCAGTGGCAGAGACCATATTGCCTCTGAATAGCCAAATGTAACAGAATTTGTCTTTGAATAAGGACAGTGTCTGGAACTGGACAGGGAAGGATAAAACGTAAGACATTGAAGTAAAATGCCTGGTCAGGTTAGTAAGATATTGAGGAAAGTGGAAAGAGTGAGATATTTAAAAAATGCAATTGTATCCCACAGTTTTAGAGCTTAGGGTGTATCTAGTATATGCTCTGATTTTAGAGGGAAAATAGAAAGAATAGAGGGGAAATGAATTAAATTACCATAGCAGTGTTAGCACAAGATGCCAAATTTCCTGCTTGCAAGAGCCTATTTCTATGAGCTTCCAGATTGATTTATGCTGGGAAGCAGGAGTGGCTTCCACTTACTAAACTAGAAGCTTCTGGAAACTCTCTAAATTCTAGAAATGTACAGAAACGATGGTAGTTATAGAACACAGTTCTGTCCAGCAATGATGTTAGTTATAGAACAGAGTTAAGGTCTTTTGTGCAAAACTTAACACTCAGTCATATTCGACTTGACGACACTTCAACCCTGCTAAGTGAAACTAGTGGTGTTATATCTGGAGAACACTCTTCCGCTTTGTATATCACTCTTTGTCAAGATACAGTATGAAGTAACTTGGGTCGCCGTGAGTGGCATCCATTTCCTAAGCAGTTACGGAAAGACATTAGATCTTTTGTTCATAGAGTTGTTATGAGTCACACTTGACTACAATCAACAACAACAGTTTATTTTTTTCCGTTGATGTGAATTTTAATTCTGTAATTGAAAGCAGGGAATACCAGAAGAATGTATATCTGTGTTTCATTGATTATGCAAAGGCGTTTGACTGTGTGGATCATAACAAACTGTGGCTTACTCTGAGAAGAATGGGAATCCCAGAACATTTAATCGTGCTAATGCGAAACCTATACTTGGACCAAGAGGCAGCCATTAGAACAGAGCAGGGTAACACTGCATGGTTCAAAATTGGGAAGGGTGTACGCTAGGGATGTGTCCTATCTCCATATCTTTTCAACCTGTATGCAGAGCAGATTATCTGAGAGGCTGGGCTCTATGAGACGTGTGGCGTCAGGATTGGTGGAAGATCTATTAACAATCTGCTTTATGCAGATGACACAACCCTGCTTGCTGAAACTGAGAAAGACCTCATGCACTTGCTGTAGAGGGTCAAGGACTGCAGCCTTCAGTATGGACTGAGGATCAGTGTCAAGAAGATAAAGATTCTCACCACTGGACCAATTGTCAGCATCAGCATGGATGGTGAAGAGATTGAGATTGTTCACAGCTTCAGTTTGCTTGGCTCCATGGTCAACACTCTTGGCACCAGCAGCCAGGAAATCAGAAAACATATTGTGATGGGAAAGTCTGCTCTTAGGGACCTCTCTAAAGTACTCAAGAGCAACGGTGTGTCTCTGGAGACTCAGGTGTGTCTAATAAAGGCCATGGTCTTTGCAATCATTTGTTATGCATCAGAGAGTTGAACAATGACTAGGGAGGATAGAAGGAGAATTGATGCCTTTGAGCTGTGGTGCTGGAGAAAAGTATTGAATATACAATGGACTGCCAGGAAAACAAACAGATTCATCCTGGAGAGGGTTAAACCAGGCTACTCCTTGGAGGCAAGGATTCTGGGGCTTCGTCTGACATACTTTGGACATGTTGTAAGGAGGGACAGGTCCTTGGAGAGGGACATTATGCTTGGGAGGGTGGAGGGACAGTGCAGGAGGGGAAGACCCTCTATGAGGTGGTTTGATTCAGTGACTGGGGTAATCAGAATGGGTGTGTCAGAGGTAGTGCGATTGGCACAGGATAGAGCAGGGTTTAGGGCTGTTGTACATAGGGTCGCTATGAGTCACAAACAATTCGACAGCACATAACAACAACAACAACAACAATTAAAATAACTTTACAAAGATACAGTTTTGCTATATTTTTGTCATTTGACAAGCTAAAAACTTGTGTTTACTTATTAATCTTAATGAACAATTCCGTATTTTTCCCATCAAAAATTCTCTTTCTTGGTATGATTGACGTCCACCTGTCACCCAGCCCTACAGAATATTTCTATAGAATCAAAGCCTCTTTCAAGTCTAGCAAGCTCTGGTGGCCTAGTGGCAAGAAGGTGCACTGCAGTCCAGTTCAAATCCACTAGTTGCTCCGTGGGAGAAAGATGGGACATTCTCCTCCCACTAACTGTCTCTGTAAACCTGGTGGGGGTTCAGCTATGGGTCAGTTCTGACTGGATAGTACATAACAACAACTATAGGGATTTCTGGTGGTATAGTGATAAGACGCTGCACTGTAATCCCAGAAGCATGTGATTTGAATCCATCAGCTGCTCTGTGGGAGAAGGATGGACATTCTCCTGCTGTCTGGTTTATTGCCTCTAAATACCTGCTTGAGAGTCATCTATGGGTCAATTCTGATTTGATGGCAAAGAGCAACACAATAGGGAAAGAGTACCCAGTAAGCAAGGTAAGCACAGGCTTGTTTTTGTTTACTTACACATTTCAGTTTATAATTCTTGCTTTAAGCAGCAGATTAGTAATTGAATTATAGATTAGTAAGTAAGCCGGTGCTTACCTTGTTTACTGGGTATTCTCCCTGTGGTGGTAATGATAAGCTAAGTAGTATATGAAATAACATAAAATTGTTCCAAGACATTGAGAGTTAGGGATTCTCCTAGCTAATAATTGGTACTTAAGTTTTTTTTTCTTCATTTACTGTTCTCTGTATCAAATGGTGAACTCTTGAATATACTAACATTCTTTTCTCCTTTCAAGGCTTTACTTTGTGTCTGGAATGTAAATAATGTTTTAAAACTTGAACCATGCTATTGTTTCTAAATTCTTCTGTATTTTGATTGAACAGTCAAAGAATCTAAGTCTAGAAGATGTGACCACAAGTGATGAAAATGATGTGGATGGATATGTAGACTATGAGTGGTGTGACGCTAATTCATCAAGAGGTGTGGCTACTCCGCAAACACCACAGGTTGGCTATTTTGATTGCTATTCAAAGTAGGATATACAATCTCAATTAAAACATGTAGAATCGTTTCATGTAAAACATGAAATTAAATTTGTGCTTGTAAATTAAGAAAAGTCCTAAACTATTGAAAACATTAATGACGGCATGTTGAAACATGATTGAAAGAGAAGTCAATTATTTCTAAGATGAAGAAAGCTGAGATTTCATTTCAGAGCACTTTATTGCTTCCTACCGAATTTTAAAAGTAAATATAATTTACATGTAGTTAAATTCACCCTATTTTCATTGTATATTTATAATGCATATGTAGTGTTGGGTAAGCATAACCAACCAAATTCAAGATATTGAGTAGTTCTTTTATCCCCACTACCTCTCAAAATTCCTACATGCATCTTTGTAATCAACCCCTGCATCACTCTCAGCTCATGAACCACTACTCTGTTTCTTGGCCTTTCCTTTGATAATCTTTTTTTCTTTTCTTCCTAAAAATTCATTGATCATCTTGGATTTGGAGATGTTTTCATCAAATTTGGGAAGCTCTTGCTATTACAACTTAATTACAAATAATCTTTCTGTCCTGTCTGTACTCACCTTCTAGTACTCCAGTTATACCTAAGTTGGTATGCTTGATGGTGTCTCACCGTTTTCTCTCTTCCAGGATCTTATTTATCTATTGATGCTGTAACAGAAATACAACATATGGATGTCTATAACAAACAAATTTATTTCTCACAGTATAGGATGCCAATAGTCTGAATTCAGGCCACTGGCTCTGTTATCATTGGTTGGCATGGATGTTCTAGTGGAAAATTTCTCTCCCTGTTAGCTCTGGGGAATGGTATCTTCATGTGATATGCATCTTTCTTCCCCTACCTTCACTTGCTTGCTTCTTTACCCAATATTGTCTTTTTACCTCAAAAGTCATTGGATTAATAAAAAGATAAAATACCTAGGCATAAACCTACCCAGGGCCATAAAAGGTATATAAGAGAAAACTATAAAACAGTACTATAAGAAACCAAAAGAGAGCTATATAAAAAGAAAAACATACTATGCTTATGGACAGTAGATTTAACATGGTGAAAATCAAGACTACACAAAGTATCTCTATAATACAAACCTGGTCCAGATCTCAACAACGTTCTTTTAATAAAATGGAAAAATTAGTTTTCAACTTCTTTTTGAAAATTTTTATTGTGATTTTAACAAAAGTTTACAGAAAAGTTGGATTTACATTCATTCCCCACTCCCCTAGTTTATTTTTTATTTCGTTTATAAAAAATGTTTATTTTTATCTGCACAAATTTCTTACTTAACCTCTACCCAGTCCACTCTGCAATGCACCTCTTATTCTGGACTGCTGTCATATATATAATGCCTGATCATATATTTTTTTTTAAAAAAAGTATAATTTACATTTTATTTTCAGATGAGTTTTTTCTTCAGCTTTTAAGGAATCACATCCTTACATGGGCTTTGGTGGAGGTCATGAGGCAGCATCAGCAGGTGTAAATCTGGGTGGAGGTGTTCTATCCTGCTGGGTCTCATGAGAACTGTGAACAATACAGCTCACACAGTAGTGCAGTTTCACATAGAGCTTTGGAAGCATGTATGTTAAGAAGACACTCGCTTCAAAAATGTCCCTAATGGCAGCTGCCTCTACTGTATTTCAAACTATGACCTTCTAAATTGCCTTGTCTTTGGGCATGCAGCGGGCACAGTTTATGTAGTGAATAGGCTGTATGTGGCCGCAGCCCTTCTGGGCAGGACCGTTGTTTCTCCTTTTCTTTGTTATCTTGGAAGGGAGGACCTGAGAGAGGATAATCATATATTCCCTTTAAAGTGTTTAAATATCTGTTCCAGTGCATGTTCATTATCTGTTCCTTCTTTTCCTGGTTTCCCCCTAACCTTCTGTATCAGTCCTGTTTTATAACAGTGGTGTTATCCAGTATTTGTCTATTTGTGACTGAGATATTTCACTCAGCATAATGTCCTTCAGGGCCATCCATGTTGTGTAATATTTTAGGAGCTTGTTGCTTTTCAGTATTGCATAGTATTCCATTATATGAATATACCATAGTTTTTTATCCATTCAGTTGTTGATGGGCACTTGGATTGCTTCCATCTCTGTGATTGTGAGTAATGCAGCAATAAACATGGGTATGCATATTTCTGTTTGGGTGGTGGATTTGATTTCCTTAGGGTTTATTCCTAGCAGTGGAATTGCTGAGCCAAATGATATTTCTAGTTCCAAAATTTTGAGAAAGTATCATTCAGCTTTTCGTAGTGGTTGCACCATTTTAAACTCCCACTAGCAGTGAATAAAGGTTCCATTCTCTCCACAACCTTGCCAGCATTTGTTGTTTTCTGCTCTGTTGAATTTTGCTATTATTACTGGGGCTGAGATGATAGCTCATAGTTGTATTTAATCTCCAGCTTTTCAATGGAAAGAAATTGGCCCCAAATGACTAAAATAATATTGAACAAGAAGAGGAGGGGAAGATGCCTTACACTTCCTGACTTTAAAATTAGATGTACAGTAATCTGAATACTCAGGTATTAGTTTGATGACAGATGATGAACAGTGGAATAGAATTGAAAGTCCAGAAGTAAACTCATCTCTCTTATGGACTGCTGATTTTAAAAAAAAAAAGCATCAAAGTTCACTCAGTGAGGAAGAATACAGTCTTAACAAATGGTGCTGGCAAAACTGGATATTCATTGGCAGAAAAATGCCAAACTAACTAAAAAATAGATTAAAAAACCTGAACGTTAAAACTGTTAACTAGAGTTTTGGGGAGATGACATAGGGGCAAACCTCGGAACCTAAATTATAACATAAATAAACCATAAAACACAACTGAAAATACATAAATAGCAAGTGTTAAATTAAAAAATACTTAATGCTTGCCTAAAGATGTTAACAAAAGAATATCTCAGTCACAAAAGGACAAATACTGCATGGTGCAACTGTTGTAAAACAGGACTGACATTGGGGTTGGGGGGAGACTGAGAAAGGGGATAAATAATGTATACTGCACTGAAACAGATGAGGGAGGAAACTGTTTGAAAGGGATATGTGATTAGCTATTTTGTTATGACAGGAGTTCAGAAGGAAGGCTGCATAGTGGAATGGACATGGGAGGAGGGATTGTGAAACAATGAAAGGATTTTTCTTTTACTTTTCAAAGAGAGGAGTGTACTGGGAGGAAGGGTGGGCAGGGAGAAAAGTACAACAATGAATGAATGGAAATCTAAAGTCTCTGTAAATTTTCATTGAAATTAATAATAAAAAGAATTTTTAAAAAACATGTTAACAAAAGAGAACCTGCAGACCAGGAAAAATATCATCGGCAGTAATACATCTGGTTAATGTCTCACCACTGAAATATATAGAAAACTTCAACAGTTCAACAACAATCAAAAAATACAAGTGATCCAGTAATACCAAACCCCCTCCCAAAAAAACCAAAACAGGCAAAGGACATGAGCAAACACTTCTCCAAAGAGGATATTGAGGCAGCAAACAAGCACATGGAAAAAAACAATAAAATTTGTGATCCTTAACCTTTAGAAAAACACATATTAATGAGTTACATGTTATTCCCGCTAAAATGATTTAAAAAAAAAACACAAACAACCCACAAAGTAATAAGTACTGGTGAGGTAGTGGGGAGATTAGAACTCTACTTTTTTGCTGATGGGAAAGGCAAGCAATAGATGTTCATCATAATTTGGTATCTTTTGAGATCTTGAAAGCTTGTGGGCCGACACCTGAAATATAACTATTGGGCTCTACTTATCTGGAACAGAAGAGCATGGAGGAAAGCAAAGACTCCTGAAGAAACTAGCCCACAGGATGCAGTAATACCCCACATGAACTATGATCTCTAGCTCAAGACCAGAAGAACAAATTGTGCCCAGCTGCCCCTGCTGACCATTCTGACTAGGAACACAATAGAAGATCCTGGCTTTAATGAGAGAAAAATGTAGGACAGAATTCAAATTCCAGTAACAGGCCAGACTTACTGAACCTAATAGAGATGAGAGGAACCCTTGAGACTGTTGTCTAAAGGCACTCTTTGAACTGGAACTGAAGTCATTTCTAGAGGTTACGTTTCAGTCAAATGGATTGACTTAAATAACATCATCATCAGTAATACGCACCGTTAAACAGTCAATTATTTGAGACTGGTCAGTACTTAGTGGTAAGTAACTGCACTGCAGTCCCAAAAGTATAAGGTTTTAATCCACCAGCAGCTCCGCAGGAGAAGAATGGGCAGTCTCCTCCTGTGCAAATTAACTGCCTCTGAAAACCTGCTGGAGGGTCAGCTATGGGTTGGTGACAAACAAGAAGTCAGTACTTATCCAGATGTAAAAGTGAAAAGGCAAGAAGAGGCAGGCAAGCTGGATCAATGGAAATGGGACAGACAGAATAAAAAGAATGAGAATAACACATTTGTGTAAATTATAACCAGTGCCGTAGAACAATTTGTATCAGCATTGTTAAATGGAGACCTAATTTTCTGTGTAAACTTTTACCCAAGACATACTAAAATATAAAGCAACAACAACAAAAAAGAAATCCCTAATTCAGGAAGTTGGAGGGGGGTTGGGTTAAGACATACCCTAGAAAGCCCGGACCTGCTCCATCATCCTAATTGTTACTAGGCTTGAATCCATTGTTGCAGCTTTGTTAACCAGTCTTGTTGAGGATCTTATCTTTTTTTTTTTTTAGTTATCTCTCTATTTTAGTGAACAAAATGTTTTCCAGAGACTGGCCTTTCATTATAATATGTTTAAAGTACATAAAATACTTTGTTCCCCATTCCTTTTTCTAAGGAACATTCTGGCTGTACTTTGTCCAAGACAGATTAATTTGGTTGATTGGTTGTCCATTGTATATTCAGTATTCTTCTTGAAGACTGTAATTGCAAATGCATCAGTTTTTTTATCCTTTTAAAATATAACACAGACACTATTTCTTTTTTTACCCAAAATGGGTTTTTTTAACAGTATTTATTTCAACACCTGTTTGTGTCTAAAATGATCATTCACCTTTATTTCTTGGATGGTAGTGCCCTTATGTGTATATTTCTATGTTTCTAACAGTTTTTATTATCTGAAGTGTTTTTATTAATAAATTATATTTCTTTAGGATAATTTTAGTTTTACAGAAAACCTATAGACAATTTTGTCTTCTCAGCATTTTGAAGATTAGTCTGCTTTCTTCTTAATTCTTTTATTGCTATTGTTAGTCTTAATTATTATTCTTTTCTAGTCTATTTTTTTCTCACTCTTTTTAGAATCTTTTTGGGTTTTGTGTTGTCCGATCCTATTGGACAACTCCAAGCAACTGTGTGTGGTGTCTGTGTGAGTAATCGCCTTTGGAGTAGTAAAGATTATAAATATAGATGTGAATTGGTTTTTCTCCATCTTCCCCTCAATATTTTTATTTATCTTTCTCTGTGAAAAATACATGTAAAAAATATGTTTGCCGTTTTCAGGAGAAAGATGGACAGTCTCCTCAATGAAGAATCAATGTGTACAGTTCAGTAACATTAATAATGTTTGTCATGCTGTTAAGCTATTGGAGCACAACCAATGTAGAAATTGCTTTAATTTCTAGGTTTGATGTTTCGGGAACTGTTCAGGTGTTAGGAATTTAGTTCCCAAACTTAAGAGTCTCATGTGATTACTTTTAAATTATTAAAGGAGGCTTTTCTTCCTCTTCTCTCCAAGGTCCAAGGCCAAAAACATACATGTTTTCTTGCTAACTTTGTTGTCAGAGCAAGTTTATTATATTCAGCTCATTTTTAGCCTCTCCATGTATCATGTATGAGCTTTGAATCTAACTTAACCATCTTGCCTAAGGTTTCCGTGGCTGTTAAAGGCAGTGCTATAGGTTGATAATTACTGCTGTAACTACTTTCTTTGTTTATTGTCCCACTTTTAGGTCAGCCTGAGGATTTTCCTTCCATTCTTACAAGTTTAACTGTAAATTTAAAAGGATTAAAAACAATTTTTTTTATCTGACATTTCTGTTAGAATATTTTAACATGGTTTTTTCCTCCATAGCTATGCTTTTATTTTTTTAATTTACATTAGTAGTAAACCATACCAATCTAAGTATGGGAAATATCAGCCATTCTCAATATTGCTTAAGATGTGAAGAGTATACATTTGATTAAACACTTGCCTGAAACATGAAAATTACCTGTCAGTAAAACATACTAATATGATCTGTTGTTGTGCTGGGTAGAGTAGCAACCAACCTATAGCTGACCGTCTGGTGGGTTTTCAGAGACATTTAATTTCATAGGAGTTGATTGTCCATATGTACTAAAAAGAACAATGTACATGTAAAAAATCTCTTGATATTGCTAGTAATTTCTTTTAATATTTCATTTGAATAAAAATGGTACAAGGTAATTTGCAAATTATTAAGGCTTGTTACAAGGAAATTGACTATGTCTTCACTGTGCTTTATGTACTTTTTCCTTTTTTCCCAGTTTGCCAAGCTTCGGATAGAACCAAATGATCTAGAGTCTAAATCACGGACTCCAGTGTTGTGCAGAGCATCTGCAAATAAATCAAAGAACAAAGAAAATGTATATACTCCTAAATCTGCTGTAAAGAATGAAGAGTGCTTTGTATTTCCTGAGCCAAAGACTCCAGTTAATAAGAACCTGCCTAAAAGGGGAATACTTACTACACCAAACTGTTACACTACACCCTCCAAAGGTATTTATTATGTGTATTAGGCAGTGGTAAAATACTTTTGCATTCCAGGCTAAATAAACATAGCAAGTCAGAAATGACTAGCCTTGCTCTCAGAAATTTCTAGGAGAAGCCAAACAAATTTTTTAGCATATGTTATTTGCATTAGTTGAAATGAAAGCATATTGATCAATTTACAGCTTTCTCAAATGGTACTTCTTTACATTTGTAAAATAGAATCACAGCATCATATGATACCAAAGCTGAGAGGCAATTTGGAGCCCTCCCTACTGTGTAACAGCCAGAGAGGATCAATCTGTGTTGCCCTTCTAGATGTCAGTATGAAGACATCTGTCCTATTACACTTGATTTCTGCCTTAGGTTAATCATCAATAATTATTTAAACCATTTCCTTTATGACACCTCAGTGCTTTGGTTATTGGTATTCTCTGGACACATTCATTTTATCACTGTGCTTCTTAGAACAGTACCTAGAAATAAACTCGGTTTTCTAGGACTTGATCTCACCAAGATAAAAGTTATAGTGTAGTGTCAAGAGACCTCGTTGTTGCAGCATGCCATAGTATGTATAATATATATATGTTATCTAGGGAGCTCTGATGGCCTAATGGTAAGCAGTTGTACTGTCAACTCAAAGACAGGTGGTTTGAACCCACCAGCTGCTCAGGAGAAAGGTAGACAGTCTCCTCATGTATGATTTACATCCCCTGAAAACCTGCTGAAACCTTGAAAAATGACTTCATCTTCTTACTTGGATCCACAATCAATACTCTTGGTACCATCAGTCAGGAGACATCAGATACCAGATCCCAGGAGACTGGGAAATCTGTAGTCGGGGACTTCTCCAAGTTATTGAGGAGCAATGATGCTGATTTGAGGACTAAGGTGCACCTGATTCAGGCCATGGTCTTTTCAGTTACATGCTATGTTGCTGAAGCTGGATGTTCAATAAGAAAGACAGAAGAAAGACAGAACTGTTGTGTTGGAGAAGAGTACTGAATATCCCATCGACTGCCAAAAGAGCAAACATATGCCTTGAAGAAGGTGCAGCCAGAGTGCTTCTTGGATACAAAGATGATGAAGCTTTGTCTCACATATTTTAGACATGTTGCTAGAAGAGCCTATTCATTGGAGAGGGACATCATGCTTGGGAAGGTAGGAGGAAGGCAAAAGAGAGGAAGATCCTCAGTCAGGTGGACTGAAACAGTTACAGCACAGTGGGCTCAAGTGTGCCAGAGACTGATGATGCAAAGGATAGGATAGGGTTCACATCTGTTATTCATAGGGTCACTATGAGTCATACTTGACTAGGCAACACCTAACAACAACAGAAACCTGTAGGAAGGTCAGCTATGAGTTAGTTTCAACTTGATGGCATATGACAACAACAACAACAGTATATAATAGGTGTCAAATGTCTGATACCTAGTAGGAGGATATTGAATGAAGGACTAAATAAGACAAATGAAAAGAATTTTACTTACGCTGATCTGGTCTGGCACATTACTTTTCAAAATAAGCTTTATTAGCCTTTTCTTTTGTTGTTGTAAACTGTCAAGTTGAAACTGACCCATAGCTGACCCTCTGGCGAGTTTTCAGAGGCACTTAATCGAATGGGGAGATCGCCCATCCTTTTGCCATGGGGCAGCTGGTGAATTTGAACCACATGCCTTTGGGATTTTAGTCCAGCTTCTTGCCAGTAGGCTCCCAGAGGGTTCTGTTTTCTTGAGTGGTTGTAATTATTCTTGTGCTAAGAACTTAATAAACATAACTCTGAAACAGGGTAAGTTAATCCAAAACCACATCTGACTGATGTACTTCCAGTTTGCTAATGGGGCTGAATAACCAGTTCAGGAGGCCCACATCTTATCTAGAAAAAATGAGAAACTTGTCAGATGATTGACTTAAAGTTCTGTTATTGTGTTGGGAACAATGTCCGATTTATCAAAACTCATGACATTTTCCGAAAAACTGTGAAGCTGATTAGGTGTGATGATGGCAGTATGTGTGTGAGAGAGAGTCAGCACACTGCCTGCGGTTGTTAGCAGGAGTGAGCTAGGTGATGCCTGCACATCATAGGATCCCAATAATAGCCACTTTTGCATCTTTTTTCAAGGAAGGGTCTATTTATCTTTTGTCATTTCGGTTTCTCAAAATATAGCTAAAACATCCTGTGTAAGTCAGGGAGCTTGGATGTGCAGTTGAGATGAACCTTTTAGTTTATCTTAGCTCATTCAGAGTTTTGTTTTTTAAACCTTTGGAACTATATTCCCTTCCATTATTGAGATAGCATCGTAATAGATGGTGAAGAAATTGGGATTGTTAACAGCTTTAGTTTGCTTGGCTCCACAATTAACACTCTTGGTACCAGCATCTAGGAAATTAAAAGACGAATTACATTGGGAAAATCTGCTGTCAGAGACCTCACCAGAGTACTGAAGAGCAATGATGTCAGTCTGGAGACTAAGTTGCACCTGATAAAGGCCATGGTATTTGCAGTTACTTGCTATGCATCAGAAAGCTGGATGACTAGGGATAATAGAAGGAGAATTGATCCCTTTAAGCTGTGGTGCTGGAGAAGAGTGTTGTATATACCATTGACTCCTAGGAAACGAACAAGTTTGTTCTAGAGAGGGTGAGACAAGGCTGCTCCTTGGAGGCAAGGATTCTGAAGCTTTGTGTGACCTACTGTGGACATGTTGCAAGGCGGGACCTTGGAGAGGGACATGCTTGTGAGGGTAGAGGAATAGTGCAAGAGAGGAAGACCCAGGATAAGATAGATTTACTCAGTGACTGGGGTAATTGTGGTAGGTGTGTCAGAGACAATAAGATTGGTACAGGATAGAGCAAGGTTTAGGGCTGTTGTACATAGGGTCGCTATGAGTCACAGGTGACTTGATATCACATAGCAACAGCTATACACACACAGATATGCCTTTTATGTAACTGAAGCTTTTAAAATGTGAATAACTTGGTATGCATTTTATAATCTTAGAGTGTTATCAGTTTACATATCTTGTCTCTGTGAGAGATTGTGTTGATCAGAAGTTATTACTGGCTATTTTGTTTTTTAACATAAGGGAGCAAGTGGCTGAATCCCCATTTGATGGCTTCCATTAGCACTTTGCATTTTAATTTGGTTGTTAGTTGTTTCTGACATAAGCATTAATTTTGTTTTTCTAGACCCTGTACAATTTAGTCAGTGACAATTTGTTGAAGGGCAGCTATATATAGTAACAGACCCTGGTAATATACGCAGATAAAAACAGTTTTCACAGATATTCTTGTGGAATTGGTTAGAATAGTGTTTAATACTTACAGACAAATCAAAATCCCTCCTCTCTCTACAAAAACTTGATACTAGGTTACCTTTGGGGTGAGGTTCCCATGACTCACAAGTGCATAACATCTGTATAGCCCCACTCGTGTGGGGAAGCAAGGCTGTGGGGTACTGGCCTGAATAACCCAATCCCAAATTCCCCGACCCACCTTCCAAAATTTGCAAGTCTTTAGTGCTTTCACTTTATAGGTCTCACACCTCTTAAGATGGATTTTTCTAAAATTAAAATCCTAATTGACCTTGACACCTACTTGCTAGTACTAGAACAGTCTCCTGTTACTGTGTGAATGCCATTGGAGTGTGTAACTTGCAAGTACTCCAGTTTTTGTCATCTTTGCAATGGACTTTGATTCCCAGCATGACAATCACACAGTTCTTTTTATTTAAGGTTTGTACCTATCTATCAATGTGGGCTACATCTCAACATCCAGAAAACAAAGGTCCTTGAGACTAGGCCAGTAGGCAACATCATGATAGATGGAGAAAGGATTGAAATTGCCAATGATTTCATTTTTCTTGGATCCATAATTCACATTCTTGGTACCAGCAGTCAGGAGATTAGAGGATGCATTACTTTGAGCAAGTCTGTTGCCAGAGACTGCTCCAAAATACTGAAGAGCAGTGATGTCAGTTTGAAGACTAAGATATGACTGATTCAGCCCATGGTCTTTTCAATTACTTGCTATGCATCTAATAGCTAGACATTGAATTAGGATGATATAGAAGAATTGACACCTTTGAGTGATGTTGAAGAAGAGTCTTGAATATCCAATGGACTGCCAAAAGAACAAACAGATACACCTTGGAAAAGGTGCAACTAGAGTGCTCCTTGGAGTCAAGGGTGGTGAAACTTTGTCATACTTTGAACATGTTGCTAGGAGAGGTTATCCCTTGGAGCAGGCTATCGAGAATATTGTGCTTGGAAAGACTGAGAGTCAGCAAAGGAGAGATAGGTCTCCAATGCGGGGGATAGACACAGTGACTGCAGCAGTGGGTTTAAGTATATCAGAGATGATGAAAATAGCAGAAGATAGCACAGGATTCAGGTTTGTTGTTCATAGGGCCACAATGAGTTGTGCTTGACATGATAACACCTAACAACAAAAACCAGTAGTATTCTCATTCCTAAAGAGATTAAAAGGCTTATCTGGCAGAGAATGGAAATAAAATATTAACCAAATAATACTGCCACCTACAGTTGATTATGCATTTGTTTCTAAGCAGATGGAAGTTGAAGAATGGATTTCTTGGGATAAGCATAAGTGTAAAGATTGTAGGTAGAAATGGGAAAGTGTCAATACAACAGAAAACTTTGGAACAGTTGAACTCTGTCTGTTTTAAGAGCATGACGCCAAATAGAAGGAAAACTCAGTAAATTGTTATTAAAAAGAGGGAACCAGGGCTTGGATCATTGGTGATTAGTTTTATAAAACATAATGTATGGGAATGATACTATGAAACACAGTATGAATAGAGGAATACCTGAAACACAAAATATATGAACGAAACACAGTAAAGAATTTTGTGTGCAAACCAATATAAATGAAAATAATTAAAAAAGAAAAATGGAAGAGGCATCCCCTATAGTAGCACAGATTCCTCTAGTAGATTAGCAGCTACACAAGGTATACCTTGTATTCATCACTCTACTAAATCAAGTGGCTTAAATACTTGTCAAGAAAATGCCAGTGAAACAGACAGCTGTGCAACCTGGCAAGCAGAAGTTTTGAGCAGCGGAATAAGAAGAAAGAAAATGAGAAGAGAAGCACAGAGGTTAATGAAGAAAGACCAAAACACAACAGGTGTGAAATAATAAGTGCCGTTTGCTCCTGAGAAGTCATAGTGCACAGGTGAAATCTGAACTACACAACCCACACGATATCTGTGTGACTGTAGGAGTGTTCTTAGAATACAAATGCAGTGCTTGATTTTAATGCATGCATCAGGTCATTTAGGACAGTAAGATTCTCCCGAAGGACCTTGAACTCTGGGTGGTTGATACTTAGAAGAAGAAGAAAGGGAGAAAATAATCACCTGAGAATAGTTTTCTTCAGCATGCTTCAAATATCAGAGAGTTGATTGATTGTAGAGAAATTATTATAAAGAGAACATACCAGTCCTCTTGTAGCTTGTGTTTCTAACTAAATAAATGGGTGTAATAATTTCATAGAAGAAAAGAATGTATGTATGATGATAAATTTAAATACTCTTATTACTATGATTGCCTAATCTAAAGCAGAGAGACTTAAGGCTTTAACCTCCTTGTTTTTGTTGGTAGAAAGTAGTGTCTGCATACATTTTTTTCCTAACTTAAAATGGTCTTATTTCAGTCAACATTATGGAATTTAATGATTTGGAGTTTTGTTAAAGAAAATGACATTAAATGCAATAATTTTATTTATCGTAAAGATTTTCTACATTTTGGTGTTCTCTTAAATGATTGTAGTTGTATGTTGTTATATATCTAATTAATATTGCATGTGTAAACAATCAGTTAAAATGTAAGTTTACATAACATAGCATGTTTTTAAAACTAATAACTAGTAATTGCTTTCATTATAAGTTTTAGAATACTATTATTTCTTTCTTTTCATTTTTTAAAAAAATTTATTATTTTTTGTGTGCATACCATCAATTCAGATCTGACTGGTACAGGAGGAAATTGTTCCTCCTTCTCCAGCAGAACATCTGGTGGATTCCGACTGTGCACCTCTGGGATTGCAGTGCAGCTTCTTGCCACTAGGCCTCATTCCCAGTCATTATAAGTTTTAGGATATTATGATTTCTTTATATACCTTAGTCCTTCCTCCTTCTTCCAAGTCCATTAATTTACAAATGGAAAAAAAACTTCAGTTCTTATATTAAAAGTGTTTAGATATTTTCTATATCAGTTTTATATATCTGACATACTTGGAATTACCATATTGTTGGCTAAGATAATAGTATTGACTCATTCAACTATTAATTGAGCTGGAAATAGTATTTTTATTAACAGTGTTTTTATTTCTGAGTATCCACTGCTTCTAAAATAGCACCTTAAATATTAATATATTCTGTGTTCTTGGAGAAAAGTATAGATTTGATTATTTACAATTCCATTGGCTTTTGACTTTCTATGGCTTAAGAATTTTGGAAGATATTCTCTTTCTCTTTTTTTTTTGTTATGGTTTGCTGGTTTTTTTTTTAATAAAATTTTTATTTTCTTTGACTTTACCAAAGTTCACAGAAAAGTTAAGAGTTTTCATTTATTCATTGTTGCACAGGTTTTTTTTTCTATAATTATATTTTGTTAATTTTCATAAACATTTACAGAGATTTTGGGTTTCCATTCATTCATTGTTGCACTATTCTCTCTACCCTCCTCCCAGTTTGTTCTTGTCCAAATGCCACAGTGCTTGTCAAAGCCAGTTCTGATTAATCTTCTTTGTCAGTGTGTCCTTTGCCATTCCCTATCACTCCTCCCTGAGAGAGACTTCACCCTGAGTCATAAGGAAAAGGGGATGGCGTATTCTCTTAGCTACTTCCTGCTGAAAAGGGAC
The DNA here is from genome assembly GCF_000299155.1 of Elephantulus edwardii. Taxonomy (NCBI): domain Eukaryota; kingdom Metazoa; phylum Chordata; class Mammalia; order Macroscelidea; family Macroscelididae; genus Elephantulus; species Elephantulus edwardii. The sequence goes on from NW_006399802.1 coordinate 1,394,803, forward strand.
GCTGTGGGTTTCAGGGTGAAGATCTTCTCTCACTACTCTAAAGGGCCCCTTTGGCAGTAGGAAACACATAGACTATTATGGAGATTGATTTTGGAATTTAGATGCACTCTTATTGATTGTGCTTGGCCGTACATGTTCATATCCTTGAAGATGTATCATGGGGGTGTTGCAACCTAGAAGACACAAATTTGACTAACAAGTTATAAGTACATGAGTCAAAAATTATGGAAAAGTAAAAGAAAAGATTCTTTCATTGTTTTACAAACCCTCCCCCAGGTCCCCTCCACCATGTAGCCCTCGCTCTAGACTCCTGTGATAACAGAAATACCTAGTTATATATCTCTTTTAAACAGTTTTCTCCCTCCTCTGTTTCAGTGCAGTATACATTATTGAACCCATCTTACTCAGTCTCTCCCCAACCCCAAGGACAGTCCCATTCTACAACAGTGGCATCATGTAATATTTGTCCTTTTGTGACTGGAATATTTCACTCAGCATAATGTTCTCCAGAGTCAACCATTTTGAATAATATTGCATGAGTTCCTTGTTTTTTAATGCAGCATAGTATTCCATTGTGCGGATATTCTCTTTCTTAAAAGTTACTGCCTTAAATTAACATTTCTGTGAGTTGTAAAAATGTAGGCCAAATCTTGCTACTGTATTTTAATTAGTATTTTGTAGTAAAATAGTAAATTATATAGCATTTCCTTTAGTTCTCATTCTAAGGTTATAAATTCATAAGATTGTAGCATCAGTTGAAATTTATCTTAAATAAACAGCTTATGTGTTATGGTCCAAAACCCTATAATCATTTTCCATGTTTATTAGTTTCTTGCTATTTTGAACCACCAGAGAGGCACTGTCTTTGGATTAATATGGACTATAAAACTCCTAAGTACTACATCACTCAGAGGTCCCTAAAATAGATTAGATTAGAATAGAATAGATTAAAAAAAAAGAATAGAATAGATTCATATGTTTTAGATTTAAAGAAAAAAAACAACCCAACAACTTTGTTATATCGCTTTTTTTTTAAAGCAAATATTCCCTGTCAAGCCTATAAAAGTTAAGAGATTATGACTAAAGAGCTAACTAAACAGTGATAATCTTACTTATTTATGTAAATTTATCACAAACAAACTCTCTGGGATAGAGGTACCTTACTTAAAATGAAAGATGGAATTCTGAAATAGGGAATATAATAAATAACCAAAACTCACAGTACCTTTAAAGTAATTTTTTTCAAGCCTTCATAAGAACTCCCTTTTCACCTAGCAGATATTGAATAGGGCAATGACTTGAACTAACTCCTTCCAATACTATGTCAAGTAAAGGTGTGAATTGTGCCCTTGTATAGATTTGAGTTACTTGTAGAAAGGAAAATAATTATTACATCTATATCTATGTGATCATTCCATTTTATTCTATGATATAGTAAAATCATAAGCATAACCTCAGATTTGCTATGAACAAGAAAAAGCCATGTATTCAAAGCAAAATGATTTTTGCTTTTATTGTAAATCATATGGAACCCTTTTGAAAATGAGTAACTTTAACCTGACATTCTAAGTGAGAACATTATTCCTGAAATGAATGAATGAGATGATCTATGTATTATTGATAGAAATGTCCACAGCATTGTATGCCAGCCACATATGGTTTATGTTTGTTATTTTTCTAATAGATATCAATCAGAGTCTGAAAGAGACCCCAATTAAAACACCCGTAAATTCAGCAGGAACAAACAAGTTAACGACAGGAGTTATTAGCCCTGAGAGGCGGTAAGTAGTTAGTATTTTGGACTCTTGAGCTTTAGTACATGTAACCTGATTTCTTTTTATCCGTATACACTAAGCCTGATTATGTGAGCCAGAACCCAAGTTCTGTTGGTGACTCTGGAAGGACTGTAGGAGAATGGTCGCTGATCCTTGCTGAAGCCTTTCTCATGGGGTAGACTTGTGAACTGATCATCAGTGGGAGTGCCTCTTTAATAGAAAATATAACTGGGTGGGAGGAAAGTGACTCTAGTCTAGTCATGCAGTTTCTTCTCTGGGCTCATCTTTCACTACTCTTCTGTCTATAGACTATAAACATCTAAATGTTGATGTTGTTGGCAGGTGCTAATCAAGATGACTGGCTCATAGTAACCCAGAGGGCAGCAAATGAAACCCTACCCGCCTCACAGTCACTGCTGCACTTATACCCTTTGTTGTAGTCACTGTTTCAATCCATTTCATTTGAGGGTCTTCCAAAATAATAAGGATACTAAATGGTGTCCTTAGAAAACCCACACTCCTCTTGCATGAAAAACTCAGCAGAACAGATGACCTGTTGTCTCTTGCTTTTTTTTTTTAAAAAAAAAAGAATTTATTTTGGGGGACAATTAGAATTAGAATGAGAGTTCAGTATTGGGTTATACAGGAAAATGTTCTTATTCATTGAAGATATATACTGATGTATTTCAGCGTGAAATGTGATAACTTAATTTCAGGTAGCTCAGTAAATACATATGTTTAATGCATTTATTTTCTATAGACATGGAAAATACCAATGTACCAGAATATTAGCAATTATTGAGTCTGAGGGGATATGTTGATGTTCATTGTACTTTGAACTTTTCTGTTTATTTAATTATTAAGAGAAAAAGTTTGGGGGAAATTTGCTTTACTAAATGGCATTTAGCTAAAGGGGAAGGAAAGACAGTGACTAACCTGGGGAAGATGGCTTTAGCTCTGAGGAGAGGGAAAGATAACCTGGAGAGAGCCACCCAAATGAGACAGCCCCAAAGGCAGGAGCTCCAGCTCTGCACAGGCTCTTGATTTTTTAAAAAATGAAATTGTTGTTGAGAATATATACGTAAAACATATATCAGTTCAACAGTTTGTACAGATGAAATTTAGGCACATTAATGATCTTTAATTGTGCTATCATTCTCATCCTTCTTTAATGAGTTGTTCCTTCTCCATTCACAAAAACTCAGGGTTTTTATAAGTCCTTTTTGAGATACTGTTGTCAATTTGATCTCATACAAATAGTTTTTTAAGAAGCATAATACTTAAGGCAGACATTTTCTATTAGGCTAAACTTTTGTTTGGTTTTAAAACTACTTTAGGAATTAAAAAAAAAGCAGTAGTTTTGGGGGTTCATCCAACTTCCATCATTGTTGTTGTTTTGTGCTGTTGAGTCATCTGTGACTCAGGCACATCAGACCTTTCAACAGTAGCTCTGACTCCTGCTCTATCCTGAGCCAGTTTCACTGTCTGCAATGTCCCTGTCCCCATTACTCCAATCACTGTATCAGTCCAGCTCATCCAGGGTCTCCCTCCGCCCGGATTCCAAGCATGATGTCCTCCAAGGACTGGGCCCTCCTGGCAACATACCCAAAATATGTGAGATGGAGTTTCAAAATCCTTGCCTCCAAGGAACAACCTTTGTCCCTTCGTGGTCACCAGCCTCTGAAAAGTTGTAATCTGTTCTGCATTTAGCCCTTTTGAACAGAATTCTTTTACAGAATTTTTGATCAAAATGTTCAATAATTGTAGCTGGGCACCATCCATTTATCCAGGTCTCATGGCAAAGAAGACATTGTTCATAAAGATTCTGTTCTGTTTTTGATTGGTGTTTTTTTTTAAGGTGCCGCTCAGTGGAATTGGATCTCGATCAAGTCCATGTAGAAGATACTCCAAAAAGAAAAGGAACCAAAGTGTTTGGAAGCCTTGAAAGGGGGTTGGATAAAGTCATCACTGTGCTTACTAGGAGCAAGAAGAAGAGCTCTGCCAGGAATGGACCAAGAAGATTAAAGGTAGATGGGCTAGAATTCTTTGACAGGGACTTTAGAAGCTCACTGCCAGCTGCACCATTTGTTTACTTTGTTTAAAGGGAAGCATTTAGTGAAAGAGTTCGTTGTTGTTAATGTGCTGTCGAGTTGCTTGGAATTCATAGCTACCCTATGTACAACAGCCCGAAACCCTGCTCTATCTTGTACCAACCTTATTATCTCTGACACACCTTCCCCCATTACCTCAGTCACTGAATCAATTCATTTCATCAAGGGTCTTCCTGTCTTGCGCTGTCCCTCTACCCTTCCAAGCATGACATTCCTCTCCAAGGGACTGGTTTCTCCTTATGAGTTGGTAGATTTTTTAAGTTTACTTAGTTACTACCTATTTTTTTAGCATCTAAAATTTTTGATGTTATGCAATGGATTTTGAAAACGCAGCTACTTCCTTCAAGTAGCAAATAACTAATTCAGTGTTGAAGTTCAAGTCTACAGAATAGTCAGAGTGGAACTAAGGGAAATGGGAAAACGGGCATACATGAAGAACAACGGTTGCTGTATTCTGGCACTTAGAGAGTACTCTATCTTGGGAAGTTCTCAAGGAATATTTGAGTTGGAGTGTTAAGTTGAACTTTGAGTGTAGCGTGTATGACGGAAATAGTGACGGCAGATTTGAAGGGGCTCGTGGGCCTGCCTAGGCGTTAGGCCTTATTTGATAAAATTTTATGCTTTAAAATGTGCCAAGTGTCAGTGCTGAGAGTAATATATTAGATGGGGAAGGAAAGAAAAAAATTAAGGTTTTTTTTGGTCGTTGTGTGTCATTGAGTCGAGTTCAACTCATAGCGACTTTATGAAACAAGAAATCTGAACCTGTCCTATCCTGTGCCATCCTCATCGTCTCTGACTTCCTTGAGCCTATTGTTGCAGCCACTGTGTTATTCCATCTCATTGAGCATTGAGGTCCTTCCTCTGACCCTCCACCCTTCCAAGCATGATTTCCCTTTCCAACTAACATGCTCAAAGTATGTGAAACAAAGCTTTTTCATCCTTGCCCATAAGGAATACTCTGGCTGCACGTTCTCCAAGACATACCTGTTCATTCTTTTGGCAGTCCACGGGATATTCAGTACTCTTTCCAACACTCCAACTCAGAGGCATCGATTCTTCTGTCATCCTTCTTCATTGTCCAGTTCTCAGACATGAAACAAGCAATTGAAAAGATGATGGCTTAAATCAGATGTACTTTACTCTTCAAACTGACGTAAATTCTTAGTAGATAGAAAATAATCGTTATTTTCTTGTTTTTTCTCAGAGCATTCATTCAAACATCTAATGAATAATACTTTTGTTTGGGGGAAGTATGAGCTGTAGGAGGGAGAGGGATGGGCATTTCCTTGAAGAACTCCTAAACTAGCAGGTAAAACAGGCGGGGATACCACTGTGATCCACGGCCTCAATGTAATAAAGACATGCTCTTAGAAACATGGGGCCCAGAGGACGCAAGAGAAGATCACAGTGATCCTGTGGCCTGAGTATTGGAACCATGTTTACTTTTTTCACAGAGGCTTTCATGCTGAACAAATCAGGTTAGAGGAAGGAAAATAGTAAGGTACTTCAGAAGAAACGTTTTCTGAGATCTCATTTATGTTGTACCTTAAAAAGGAAGAAAATAGAACTGATCTCTTAGTAGTTGTTGTATTGTTGAATTTTTAAAGTGTACTTAGGCGTTTTAGATTATCTATGTTTGGGGGCATATCTTATCATTTTGTTCTGTAATTTCTCTAGTTGTGGATAGTTATAAAATATTTTAAATTCTTTTTTTTTAATGTTTAGTCCTTGCCTTTATTGTATTTTGGAATTAAAAAAAAAAGAAAAAGAATTAATCTTTTAAGTGGTTCAGATCCAAGAAAAGCATCTTTACCTGACTTACCCATCAGACCTACTCTAGCTCCTTCCAGAACAAGCCCTGGGTATCTAAAGACCTGTTTCAACTGATCCCATGTAAAGTCATTTCTATGTGTGAAATAACTATGAGAACAGCCATTCTCATAAGTACTTTATATACAGATTTTCACCCACAATTTAGCTCTCTCACTGGAGCAAAATTCTTTATGGAGTATGTTCTCTGGGGCCTGATAAGGGCTTCTATTTCTAGTAAAACTGTTTCCAGGCTCAAGGCATTTAAAGAGATTTTCACTTAGATGAGTTCCCTGGTATACTATGAGAGCTGGTCACTGGCAGAAGCTTCCTTTTTCATACTACTTTATGATCTTTTTAAAATGCAAATGCAAGTAGGCTCTCCAACTGATACTTCTGCCACACGCATGACAAATATGTAATTTTTCAACAAAGGGGTTTCTCCATTGTATAAGAAAGCCAGAGCTTTGCTTGCTTTTCTCACACTTATTGGAACTTCTCTAAGTGTTGAGTTTTACTGAAGCCCAATGAAATGTGCACACTGCCTGAAACACTGCTGACAATGAGGGCATTTAACAAGTGTTCTCCTTTGTGAATTCTCATGGAACAAGGAGGGTGGGGCACCGCTAGAAAGTTTTGTCACATACACTGCATTATAAAGCCCAACAGAACATTGTATCCTCCAATGAGAACCCGTACAGATTCCCTGAGTTTTGAGAAACCATTAGTCTGAGCTCAAATCTGATCACCTGTTACAGGATTCATAAAAGTATTTTAAATTCTAATGTTGAAAACCATAGTACCATTTCATTGAAAAACACTAAACAACTCATCTATGTAAACATATTAAAAAATTAAAGTACCTTGTCCAAGTATATACATTATTGTGAAGCTAAGAAGCCTTGGTGATGTAGTGAGTAATGTGTTGGACTGCTAATGGAAAGGTTGATGGTTTGAATCCATGAGCTGTGCCAGGGGAGACAGCTATTAAGCTATTAAATCCTATTAAGATTTACAGCATAAGAAATCCAATGGAGGGCTGCCACGAGTGATTGAACTGACTTGACAGCAGTGGCCTTGGTTTTTGTTTTAAGCTGTTACGAAATCTTGATTGATAATGTTTTAAAAATACTCAGGTGAATTAACCTGACTGCATTATTTTTTTTAGAACTGCTCAGAAGGTAGTTGGCTTCCTAGGTGGTCCTCCAGGGCAGGATGTTAGAGACAAACTGTAAGACTGAGGATGAGAAGATCTGTGTTCTAACTCCATCTTTGTGCTGTCTACTGTTATTGCTGTTGTTATATGCTGTTGAGTCACCTGCGACTCATAGCGGCCCTATGTACAACAGCCCTAAACCCTGCTCTATCCAATGGCAATCTTACTATCTCTGACACACCTACCACAACTGAATCCATCCATTTCATCGAGGGTCTTCCTCTCTTGCACTGTAACTCCACCCTCCCAAGCATGACGTCCCTCTCCAAGGACTGATCCTGCCTTACTTATGTGTCCAAAGTAGGTCAGACAAAGCTTCAGAATCCTTGCCTCCAAGGAACAGCCCGGCTTCGCTTCACCCTCTCCAGGATGAGCTTGTTTGTTCTCTTAGCAGTCCATGGTATATTCAATACTCTTTTCCAACACCACAGATCAAAGGCATCAATTCTTCTTTCATCCCTAGTCATTGTCCAGCCTTCTAATTGCAAATACCATGGCCTGTATCAGATGCATCTTGGTCTCCAGACTGACATCATTGTTCTTCAATACTTTGGAGAGGTTTCTGACAGCAGACTTTCCCAATGCAATTCATCTTTTGATTTCCTGGTTGCTGCTGTCAAGAGTGTTGATTGTAGAGCCAAGCAAACAGAACCTGTATATACCACATTTTGTGGATTCATATATCTGTTTGGTAGATATTTAGATTATTTGTACTTTTTAGCTATTGCTAAAGTACTATAGTGAACATTGCTGTACAAGTTTCCCAACTTCACTTCTTTTGGGTAGTATCTAGGTTGACATTTCTGAATCTCTGGTTGTTGCCTATTCACCTTCTTGAGGAACTGCCAAGTGCTTTGCCATACCAGCAGTACTGTTTTGCCTTATTGCCAGCAGGGGATGAGAGTTCCAGCTTCTATATATCCTTTCTAACCCCTCTTTTTTTAATTTTTTTATTATTTTTCTGTGAGTGTACCATCAAATCAGATCTGACTGGTACAGGAGGAGATTGACCCTCCTTCCCCGGCAGAGCATCTGTCTAACCCCTCTTGTTTTCCACTTTTTTGATCCGTGTTCTTCTAATGGCGATGAGATTATATTTCACAGTGGCTGTAATTGTGTATTCCACTGTCTAGTGAAGGAGCCTTGTTGTTTAAGTGTTCAGCTACTGACTAAAATGTTGGAGACTTGAAGCCACCAGCCTGGTAGAAAGAGGCCACAGTCTGCTTATTCACATTACAGCTTAGGAAACCCCAGGGGACAATTTTACACATCCTATGGGATGTCTGTGAGTTAGAATTTATTCTGTGGTAATGAGTTCAATGTTTAATGATCCCTCGACTTCTTATATTAAAAGATTACATATTCACCAAATAGTTGGAAGAACAGAACCAAGAATACCTTGATTTTTTAAAAAAAAAACTTTTTTGTGATACATATATATTTAACTCCTTTAAGTGTATAAGCCAGTAAGTAACACTAGTTATGTTGTCTAGTTTGTGCAGCCATCACCACTGTTCATTTCCAAATATTTCTGTAACCCTCAACAGACACGGGAAAGCCATAACTTCCCATTACCCATTTCTGAAAGACTCTGGTAACTATTAATAGACTACTCTGTGTCTACATTCTAGGCATTTCTTTTTTATTTTATACTGATTTGTTTTGAAAGTTTGAATGCATTGTTTTTCACAAAAGATCTTTTCCATTTCTTTCACCACCACCCCCCATCGAATTGTGCAACCCTATGATTAACACCCATCTCCCCCCGCCCATCTTCACCCCTCTGATTCTGCCCTCCCCACCTCTTGGACCCTCATACTCATTCTACAAAAATGGTTTTGTTTTTTATTTTTTATTATAATAATGGTTTTATACAGTATTTGTCCTTGTGGGACTGAGTTAGTTCACACAGCATAATGCACTCCAGTCCTTCCCAAGTTAGGTGGTAATTTACAAACTCATTGCTCCTGTGTACTGCTGCATAGGATTCCATTGTGTGAATGTACCACAACTTCTAAGTCCATTCGTTTGTGGTTGGACATCTAGGCTGTTTCCATGTCCTTGTGATGGTGAATAATGCTGCCATGAACACTAATGTATAAGTCTCCATTTGAGCCTCAGTTCTCATTTTCTTGGGGTATATTCCAAGCAATGAAACAGCTGAGTCATATGGAATTTCTATGTTCAGCTTTATGAGGAAACGCCAAACTGCCTTCCAGAGTCGTTATAGCATTTTACAATCCCAAATGTATAAGAGTTCCTATCTCACCACATTCTCGCCAACATTTATTACTTGCTGTCCTGTTAAACTTTGCCACTGTTACTGGAGTGAGATGGTACCTCATTGTGGTTTTGATTTGCATCTCTCTTATTGCCAGGGATTTGGAGCATTTCTTCATGAGTCTTGTTTGTTGGCCATTTGAATATCTTCCTCTGTGAAAATTCTTTCCATGTTTTTTGCCCATTTTGTAATTCGGTTATCATTTTTTTCTTGTGGAGGCCCAGGATTATTCTAAAAACTTGCGTTATGAGACTCTTGTCTGAGATGGTACTGCCAAAAGTTTGTTCCCAGTTGGTAGGTTTTCTTTTCACCCTGTTGGAAAAAGCTTTTGATGCTCCCAGGGATTTAATCTTTAGAAGGTCCCATTCATCCTCTTCAGATTGTACATTTCTGACTGTATTTGGTAGTCTCTTTGTACTGTAAACTAGGCCTTGAAGCTTGATCCCAGTTTGTCTCTTATGAACTTTATGGTTTTGGGCTTTACTCCCAAGTCTCTGATGCACTTAGAGGTGATTTTTGTGTATGGTGTGAGATGTAGATCCTGTTTCAGCTTTCTGCAGGTAGCGGCCCAGTTTTGTCAGCACCATTTTCCCCCATTTGATAGGTTTTATTTCCTTGATGAATATTAGTTGACCATAGATGGTTGGGTCTATTTCTAGGTTCTCAATTCTTTACCACTGGTCTATGTGCCTGTCATTGTACCAGTACTGTGCTGTTTTGGTTTACTACCGCTCTGTAGTAGATTTTTGAGTCTAGGCATTTCTTACAAGCCAGATCATGTAATATTTCTCCTTTTTTCATATCTTCACTCAGATGTTTTCAGGGTTCATCCATGCTATAATATGTGCCAGGACTTAATTTTTCTATGGCTGAATAATATTTGATTGGATTGAAACACATTTTTTACCTGTTCATCTCTTCATGGACTATTTCTTTTGACTATTGTGAATAATGCTAATGAATGTTAGTGTGCAAGTATCTATTTGATACCAAATTGATTATAGTCATAGAAATGGAACACCTTGGTTTTTAAAGACTCTGATTAGATATTATTGTCATGACAGGAGTCCAGAATGAAGCCTGCACAGTGCAGTGGACTTGTGGGGAGGGATTGCATAGCAATGAAAGAGTTTTTCTTTTACTTGGAGAAAAGTGAATGGGGGGGAGGGGTGGGTAGGGAGAAAAGTGCAACCGTGAATGACTGGAAATGCTAAGTCTCTGTACTTACATTAAAATTAATTTTTAAAAAACCCACAAAAAACCAATTAAATTTAAATAACATAAAGTAGGATTAATTTTTATTTTGCAAAAGAAATCATATAAAATGTTATTTTTTTATTTTTTTATTCATTATTGCACATTTCTACCTCCTTTTTCCCTCTCCCTCCTCCAGCCTACCCTGCAACATATCCTCTTGTTCCAGATTGTTCTCATACATATAATGCATACCCATATATTCCTTTTGGACAGTTCTTCCCCTCATCTGTTCTAATGCAGTGTTCATGATCTATCTGCTCTTTCCTCATTTCCTCCCCAACTTTCCCATGTCTGTCCTATTTTATAACAGAGATGTTATGTGGTATTTGTTCTTTTGTAATTGAGATATTTCACTCACATAATGCCCCCAAGGCTACTCCTTGTTGCCTAATGTTACACTATTCCATTATTTTTCAGTGCTTCATAGAATTCCATTGTGTGTGCTGACTCACTTTTTAAAAATAGCTTTGTTGTGATTGTATTGGTTCTGTCCCATAGTGACCCCCTTTCAATCGAATGACATTGCCTAGTCTTGTGTCTTCACAACAGTTACTACACCCTTCATTACAGCCACTTCATCTTGTCGAGGGTCTTCTCATCCTCGTGTCTAAGAAGCATTCAAGCAGTTTAACATTTAGGAAGTCTAAATCTTTCTAAGATTTGTTTATTTTTCTGTCAGTCCTTGGCATATTAAAAATTAGCTCTATAGAGGTAGAATTGGCATACCATCAGCTACATATATCAGAAAAGTATAATTTCATATATTCAGGCATTCACACACATACATGCATGAAACCATCATCAAAATTTAGGTGCTTAACTTTTTAAGCATAAGTAATTAAAAAGAAAGTATGTCATTGTTATTGTGTGCTTTCAAGTCAGAACTGACTCCTAGCTGACCCTCCAGCAGGTTTTCCGAGGCTGGAGATCGCATGGGAAGAGATTGCCCATCTTTTTCACTGTGGAATAGCTAGTAGATTCAAACTGCATATCTTTGGGTTGACTCCTTATCATTGAGCCATCAGGACTCCCTCAGGTTAGAATATACATTTAAGTATATGAGTATTATATGGCACCCAAAGTTTATATCTTAAAAGTAAGATGCTTGAGTCTTTTTCAATTTTAGCATTGTTATTTATTAAACAAAACCTCTGAAATTGGAAAGCATAGAAACTAAGGTTTTGTTTGACAATGAAGATACTCCTCGGACAGTAAGGATTTTTGTCTCTTTATTAGTGTTTCTTCAGGATCTTCTAGAACATTCTTGAATGCTTGACAGTAAACATTCAGTAAATAGTTATATGAATGAATGAGACCAATCAGGAGTTAAAATTAACATCTCTGAGAATTATGTTCTTAGGCAGTAAGAAAAACAATTTGGCATTATTATAAAAGAAACAGCAGTTCTATTCATTGCTTCATAGAGTTGTAGAATCAGCCTTTGGAATCACTCATTCTCTGATGCCAGCTGCCAGCATGGCATTATCTCTCTTACTGATCCTGGCTGTCCACCACTAGGGCAGATCTTACATAAAACAACTAGCCCGCCCTCTAATTGCCAAGTAAGCAGACAGCAGCCACAAATCGGAGATTCATGTCACACTTCCACTTTCATCCCCTTGCTCCTTTGCGTCCTTGGGGTTGATAACTCACTGGAATAAGGTACAGATCCCATGGAAAGGACTGAGGGTCATGGATGTATCAGTGAAAGGATACAAATTAGCATCATTGTAAGGAAGACATGCAGTGACAAGGTCTGGGGGGTAAAGCGCTTTCATATCATCCTCTATTTGCCCACTAGGAAGCTTGCTGAGCCTTCATGGTCCACTTTTATTGGCCAGTCTAGACTAACAGACTAAATCATGGCCCCTGAGGCTAGTTCAGCTTCTTGGTGAGTCTTTCTGGTTTGCCCAGCCTCCACTTGTCAGCACAAACCCTCAAGTGTGACCTGATGTCCCAGATGAAAATATCCCAATTACTCCAAGGATTATTTTTCAGGAACGAAGGATACAAAGCTGAGCTCTGGTGGCCTAGTGGCAAGAAGCTGTGCAGCAATCCCAAAGGCATGGGGTTCGAGGCCTCCAGCTGTTCCACAGGAGAAAGATGGGCAATCTACTCTTGTGTGATTAACTGCCTCTGAAAACCCGCCAGAGGGCCAGCTGTGGGTCGGTTCCGACTGTGTGGTACACACCCACCAAAAAACAAGGATGAAACCTACATTTGTTGTTGTGGGTGTTTCAGCTCATAGCAACTCTGTACTACAGATTGAAGCTTTGGCCTATTCTGTTCCACTCAAAATCTCTGCTGTTTTTAAACTCATTGTTACAGTCACTGTGTCAATCCATCTCTTTGAGGATCTTTCTTTCTTTCATTGTCCCACTGTGTTTGTAAGAATGATATCTTTCCAAAGAACTGACCTCACGTGTAGCATGCCCAAAGTATGAGATGAAGCCTTACCACCTTTGCCTCTAAGGACCTCCCTGGCTGCTCTTCTTCTCAGACAGATTTGTTTACTCTTTTGGTGGTCTAAAATACACTCAGTACATTCTGCCGGCATAACTGAAAGGCATCAATGGTCTTCCTTATTCGTTGTCCTACTTTCACATGCATTGAAAGCTGTTGAAAACACCAAAGCTTGGGTTGGATGCACTTTAGTATTTCATTTAAATCACAATTAAAATTTAAAAATTGTCTTTTAAAAATATTAATAGCAGCAGTATAAGAAAGGGGTTAAATTCTTTATTGGGCTGGCAGGATGATGATCTTTGTGGTAATGTAAAGGATTTCCTCTCACCTTTTTAATCTTTTTTCCTTTTAAAGCTTCACTATAATGTGACTACTACCAGATTAGTGAATCCAGATCAACTCTTGAATGAAATAATGTCTGTTCTTCCAAAGAAGAACGTGGACTTTGTACAGAAAGGGTAAGATGCACATTCACAGGGTGTTGGTTTATGACTTGATGTCTTCTGGGCTTTAAGAACATATGGTTTTTGTTTTTGTTTTTACTCATTTCTTTACAAAATTCTAATAAAAATTCAGACAAATTCTTTCAGTTTCCCTCAACCTTCCACACAACAAATTGTACAATCCAATGAGTAATCCCCTCTTCCCCCTGTACATCCACATCCCTCTGCTCCCAGCCTCTCCCACCCCTCCTGGATCCTTATACTCTTTCTACAATAATGGTTTTGTATAATATTTAACCTTGTGGGACTGAGTTATTTATTTAAAAAAAACAAAACAAAACAAGGAACATATGGTTCATTTGCTGTTTTTTAAAATAGATTTCTCCCACCTCATTCTGAAAAGCCTTTTTGATAGTGTGGTTGTTCAGAATGTATTCTTTTGTTTTAATACATGTTCCTTATGAACACTTGTATAGTCACCAGTTTAAGAATTCGCTTTAAAACAGGAAAATAGAAGCTTTTACTTTATCATAAGTTGTAATGTAAATTTACAAGATAGCTCAAACAAATAAGGGACTCCATTTTTTAAAAAACTGAATTGCTGTTTTACAGGTTTGGCTTTTTAGTACTTAAGAAAGTTATTTTATCGTAATTCTCTCCTGTTGTTGTTGTTTATAATCTCATGGACTAAATAGCCAGAACTCTTCTGGTTACTCAATAAGTCTCCTTAAAATTTCTTATTAACATAGATTTAAATAGAATGATCACTATAGAGTAAGAGTATAAGAAGCAATCTTTTGCAAAAGTGGTTTACTTTTCATTAGGTTACGTCAGTCAGTGTGTTGGCAAACTCTCATTATGTGAAGCAGGTTTTTTTTTTGTTTTTTTTAAATTTATTTTATTATTTGTGTGTATGTATACCGTCAAATCAGATCTGACTGGTACAGGAGGAGATTGCCCCTCCTTCTCCAGCAAAGCATCTGGTGGTTTAGAACTGCATACCTCTGGGATTGCAGTGCAGCCTCTTGTCACTAGGCCACTAGAGCTCCCTAGCAGTTTCTTTTTTACGTTTCATTAGAACACGTCTCTCACTTACTCTGACCTACTGCTCTTAATATTGGTCCTTGATTGTGATCTAGAACTTCTAGATCAGAAGGCTTTCCTTGTTCATAAGCTTTAAGAGGAAATCACTGTCTGTCAACCAGTATTTGTCCTAAATTTCTAGGTAGTCAAGTTTCTGCCTTGATTGATCCCTTTCTTTTTATTTTCTTGGTTTTACCTTCTTTGTGACAAAGCAGAAGGACAGGTATTTTAGTGATGAAATGTCTTTAAACTGGATTATATTCCATTGTTAACTTTTTTCACACAGGAAGACTTTTTGCTGTCTTCTATATGACTGAGTTAGTCTGTGCTTTATCTTTTTACTAAGGGCCTCTTTTTGGCATGTCTGATACTATCTATTTTTTAAGATAATCAAACTCCTTTACCTGAAATACAGAACTAAGTAAGGAAATAGGTATCAGTATTTTGTGAAACTTCTTAGTATTTTACAATAGATATAATATAATTTCTCCACACTAACTCTCCTAAGCATTGTTTTTAAAGATCAATAACAAGACAAATAAAACCCTAAAAATTAAAGTGAACAAACTTAAAAACGAATTTGCATGACTTTGTTAACATTATTTAGGAACATACCTTTTCATTAAAATGAATTTTAGACTTTACATAGACCGAATCTTTCTATTGTCAGAGTGGGTAGCATGACTGTTCTAATTACAAATGCCATTTGTTTCAACCAAAGAAATATGCCACTTCCTTGAGCATTCTCTTATAATCCTGCCATAAAATATTGTAATGATCATAGCCTCTTTTTATTAGGAGAGAAACTTAAAAACCATATGTCCTTCTGACAGGCTCTGGTTTCAGCTTAATTTGTATGAAAGGGAGGCATTTCTGATGAGAAATGTCTCTCTTTCACATACACACAAAAATACATTCTTTTACATACACACAAAAATATTCTTAATCTTCCTTGCGCTTTCCTTTGTTGTGAACATTGTGGAGATGGCTTAATGTTCACGGATTAAACTGCTGAAAGAGTTGCATAAAGGATGCCAGAAGATATTTTGAGCGTGAAAAGCATGTGTAGCTGTGAAAGAAAGGCTTTTCTTTGGAGCATGGGAGAATTCTGGTAAACCCTTTTCAACTTTATTCTTTCAAAGGATCCTAGTTCAGCTTCTGGGAAAATACCAGTCATCCTCTATCACTAAAGCATAGCTAGGTCATTTGGAAACTGTAAGCAGTTATACATTCCTTAATATGAAATAATGGTTCATTTTCTCCACTAGCCTCCTAGAGGCTTAGAAACCTCTTGTACTGCATAGAATATTCATGGTTCTTCCACTAACTGGCTTCTTATCTTATTTTTCACAGATATACACTGAAGTGTCAAACACAGTCAGATTTTGGCAAAGTGACAATGCAGTTTGAACTAGAAGTGTGCCAACTCCAAAAATCCGATGTTGTGGGTATCAGGAGGCAGCGGCTTAAGGGCGATGCCTGGGTTTACAAGAGATTAGTGGAAGACATCCTATCTAGCTGCAAGGTGTAATTGATGATGCTGTCCATCCTGTGTATATGATACAGCCTACTTGGAGAGTGGTGTGGTTGGTCTCTTTTTCAAGTCTGTTGGAACTATAAACTCATTTCCAAAGAGCTATCTTAAAGACCACTATATTTTTATTTTAAAGCGTATTATTTTGTAGTTGAATCTAAGGCAAACCTATCTGTTATTATCTCTTTGTCTTTTTTTTTTCTCTTTGTCTTTTAAAATCATGTGGCTTTGTATGTTAATAAGTGTTGACTTTCCTAGATTCACTCCATATGAGAAGTAAGCTTTTAACTGTCGTCTTTTAATCTGTAATTTCTTTCTGAAATAAAGCCATTTGTGAAAATTGCGGCTTCTCTCTTTTTATTTATTGTGATCCAAATAAAATCTCAATGACTTCCTGACTATTAAGTGGAGACTATTTGAAGTATGTTTTATCTGTTATCAAATATGCCTTGGGCAGAAAAACAGATAAGAATTCATTTGCATAATTTTTTCCTGTCTCTGATTTAAGTAGGATTTATTGAGATCGTTAACTAAGTCACAGCTGTGGTTACCAGAGTTAAACAACACACTTAATATGTTGAATAAAAGAGTATTGACTTCAGTAAGTGTGTTCGTTCAACAATGATAAGTATCCGAACTATGAACCCCATGAAATGTTACTTTATGGTAATTTTCCCTAAGTCTCAATACTGACTTCAAATTTGTACTTTTATTTCATTTTATTAGTCTCTAAAGGCCTGAACTCAAGTTACATTTGTATAGATTTTACCAATTAAACTAGTTGGAAGGAAAAAATAGCACTATTCTAGTAAGCAGTGAAGGAGCATTTTGTCATTCATTTATTCAGTAAACGTTTACTAAGTGCTTACAGGCATTAGGTCCTGGAATTGAAGAGGTTATCTAATAAACCCATGGAATTCAAAGTGTTAGCAGAAGCAGAATTTGGAAAGCTCTGAGGGAATGGACACTCTTGGTACCAGCGTCAAGGAATCAAAAGACATTGTGTTGGGAAAATCTACTGTCAAGGACCTCCAAGGTGCAAAGGAGCAACAATGTCAGTTTAAAGACTTAGATGGCCTTACTTACTATGCATTTGAAAGTTGGAAAGTGAATAAGAATGTCGGAAAAAGAATCGACGTGTTAGAGTTATGGTGTTGGAGAAGAGTATGGACTAGCTCATGGACTGTCAGAAAAACAAACATGTCTTGGAGAAAGTGCAATCGGGGGGCTTCTTAAAGGCAGGATGGTAAAACTACTTTGGGCATGTTGTTGGGAGGGACCAGTACTTGGAAAATGACATCATTCTTAGAAAGGTGGGAGGGTCGGCCAAAGAGAGGAAGACTCAAGAACACCGTTACTATAACAGTGGGGTTAGGTATATCAGAGACGATGAGGTTGGCATAGCTAGAGCAAAACTTTGATCCATTTTTCCGAGGGTGACTTGGAGTTATAGTTGACTTGATGGAACTTAATAAGAGGGAATGAGGGTAGCTCTGGTGGCATAGTTCATAGAAAGTTGTGTTGCTGACCCAACAACCATACCTCTCTGATAGTTCAAATCCAGCAGAGGCTCCAAGGGAGAAGGATGGGAATTCTCCACCCATGTAAAAGACTGGAGCTAGAAAAATGCAAGGTGAGCCTGGAGCATTTTACAGTGGTTCCCCACCCCCCCAAAAAAACCAACCAACCAATCAAAAGATCCCACCCAAAGAACAAAAACAACATAATCATGGGCACATGTTAAGTTGAAGAGGACTTGAAATTGGTAGCAGATTTTGAAAGTTTCAAGACATTTAAAATAGTGATTATTATCAAAGCTCAGGCCCTAGATAAGAGACCTCAAACAAGATAGGTCGACCTATTAAAGATTCAGATTCTCATCTGTAAAACAGAACAGTGGCTGAGTGGCTGGGAAGATTCTTCCGAATAATGCGCAGTTCATAGTGCAGGGGCATCTTGAGGTGTAAGCCCTGGAAAGTGACCTCTCAGTAGCTTCCTCATTTGTCTTTGAGGAGTGGCCCTCTTATTGTATTTTTTGAGTGGCCTTTACAGAAGAGATTTGATTATGTAGCTACCTCTAACCTTTGTCTTCTTTCAAACTTCCAGCTCTCCCAAATAATCACCCAACTGACTCAATGTCATTTATTATTTATTCTTGACTCCTAACTTCATTCACTTACTTTGTTTATTCAAGTCAAATTTGTAAAAATGTGTTGTATTTGATGCTATTTGCATTTTGCTGATGTAGAGATATCCTTCGGGCCTCATGGAACAAGTGTGTCAAGATGCATGTATTGTTCACACACAGGGATTTTTTTTTTTTAATTCTTTGGCTAAGACAGCAGAAGATGATTTATTGTGCCTGTGACATCCAACCACAACTAAGCAGAGTTGGTCCAGAATATCAGAGGTCATGGGCAACAGATCAAAAGGGCCTGGTTTCCAAGGAGGAAGATGGACCTCAGCGGCGTTCATGGCGATCAAATAGTGATGGACATTCTAGAGTCAGAAGTTCTAGACAGGAGCATGCAGTTCAATTCATATCAGCGTGCCCAGCCTGTGGCATTCCCTACTCCTGCCGCGGGGGCGTCTGCGGGTGCACACACTCACGTTTACGTGGACCTCGGCCTCATCTTCTTTTACACTTCATCCTGTGCATTCGCTTTTTCCTCCACGTGGCCCTCATGGTTCGGAGGTCTTGAACAAGATGGCACTAAAGTGGAAAGAGTGGATTTTTTTTTTTTTAAATAAAAATTTTATACTGGTTTGCTTACAAAGTTTGTATACATTGCTTTTCACACCAGATCTTCCCCATTTCCTTTACCCATCCCACCCTCCACCCTTCAAATTGTGTGACCCTATGCTTAATCCCCTGCCCATCCTCACCCCTCTGTTCCTACTCCCCTCTCATTGGATCATCATACACATTTTACTAGTTTTCTACAATAAAGATCTTACACAGTATTTGTCCTTATGAGACAGAGTTAGTTCACTTAGTATAATGCTCTTCAGTCCCTCCCAAGTTACATAGTGATTTTCAAAATCATCACACCTGCATGCTGCATAGTATTTAGTTGACAGGGATTTTTGATGTTTTCCGTTCTACACAGGTCCCACTCTAAGTCACCTTTCCAAGAAGCACCTACTTATCACAGCATATGAGGAGAAGAGCATCTGAACCTTCTTATTCCCATTTTAACGATGTGTCCCTAAGACCAGTTGTGGTATTTTGCATTGATGCCTGTTGTGGATTGAATTATGTTCCCCAGGACTATATGTGTATAATGTAGGAACTCTGTATCCCCATGATCTGATAAAGCAATAGTTGTAGGAGGATTGAAGGCAAAATGCAATTCTCCCTAGCTCCATCATAGTTCTATTTGGATGTAAGGAGAGTTCCCCCAGGATGGCCAGTGTTATCTTTTACCTCACCAGAGAGAAAAATGGAGGAAACAGCCAAGATGGAGAAAGCCTTTGTACCACCAAGAAATAATTGTCAGGAATGACGTTGATCTTTGTGGACCCAGGTCCCTGGATGATGAAGTTCTGGTACTGAGGAGCCTCCTTTGCTTGAAGAAGGTCAGAATACATGGAGGCCTGCAGGCAACAAGAGGCCTACAAACGCTGAACAAGACCTCTCCACAACTGAGAAGGCCACCTAAGCGCTAGAGCCCAGAATCTGGACTTCTAGCCTCCTAAAGTCTAAGAGAACAAACTTCTGATTGTGAAAGTCATCCACTTGTGGGTCTCTGCCGGGCACCATTAGATAACAAAAGCTCTGCCCTTGGCCCTGTGCACTTTAGCAGGAAGAGCACTGATTCTGGGGGTCAGGCGTTTGGATTCCAGAACTGGTTTTGTCATTTTTTTAAAAATTTTACTATTTTTGTGTGAGTGTACCGTCAAATCAGATCTGACTGGTACAGGAGGAGATTGTTCCTCCTTTCCCCGGCAGAGCATCTGGTGGATTCGAACCGTGCGCCTCTGGGATTGGTTTTGTCATTAACTGCTAGGGGAAGATACTGCCTTTCTCCAGTTTTGTTTCTATAACAATGATGTACATAAAAGAAATACATTCACATAACTTAGGTGACTTCCTGACTCACCTTACAGATGACATTATAGTTTAATGTGTAATTTGGAAGTCGGGCTAAGCATTTTAGCCAACATGTGAAGCTCCTAGAGGGTAGCTACGAGTTCACCATGTGTCATAAGTATGCATGCAAACCACAGTACCACAGGGGTCTCTAGGTCTGGACAGCACACTTTTTTCCCATTTAGAAGTCTGTTCTGCTGACTGCTTGGTGTTCTGAGTTTCCTGTCTAGTTTATATGTGCTATACAGAGGCTTGATGAAGAGAAACAACTTGCATAGGAAGAAATTCCCAATTGCTAAATAAAATTTATAGGGTTGTTGCTGTTATATGACACTGAGTCAACTACAACTCAGCAACCCTATGAATAACAGCTCTGAGCCTGCCCTATCCTGAGCCAACCTCACCGTCTCTGACACACTTGACCCCATTGTCACAGTCACTGTGTCAATCCATCTCATCCAGAGTCTTCCTCTCCCGCACTACCCTTCCAAGGATTATGTCCTTCTCCAGGGTCTGATCCTTCCTGGCAACATGACCAAAGGATGTATGAGCTTCCAAATTCTTGCCTCCAAGGAGCAACTTGCTTTCACCTTCTCTAGGACAGACCTGTTTGCCCCCTTGGCAGTCCATGGTATGTTCAATGCTCTTCTCCAGCACCACAACTCAAAAGCATCGATTCTTCTGTTATCCTTATTCATTATACAGCTTTCAAATGCATAGTAAGCAATTAAGACCGTGATTTAGAGAGTAGCAAGTTCTCATTTCATAGGAGACTGCATAAGTTTGGTGACTGAGGAGAAATTTTTCACATTTGTCCCATGAGACATAAATCATAATTAGGATATACTTATGGGCAAGAATGCCATATTTTGACGTTTAGTGTCTGATGTGTCAGAAAAGATCTTTGGAGCAGGATTTAAAAGAACAATTTTTTTTACATTATACTATATTTTATTCATTCACATTGTATTTAATATAATCATTTCTATACATTGTATCTTATAAAATTAATCATTTATCTATGTCCACTATTATCCTGTCTTTTCAGAACACCACTGAATCTTTCTTAAATCCCTTACCCATTCCCTTCATCTACCAAACTTTGTGACCCCATGATTCCCTCCATTCTCACACTCAGCTCCCCCCCCCATTCTCTCTTCTTCTCTCTTTGGACATTTATACACATTGTGCTGGTTATCCTGTTTTTACAATAATGGTCTTATGCGGTGTTTGTCCTTATGAGACTGAGTAAGTTCACTCAGCATAACACTGTCCAGCTTATCCTGTTATAAGTGTTTTTCTAAATCGTAGATCCTGAGTGGTGTATAATATTCTATCATGTGAATTTACCATAATTTCTCAATCCATTCATTTGTTGATGGACATTTGTACTCTTTCCATGTTCTTGCTATTGTGAATAACATGGCTATGCATATAGATATACAAATCTCCATTTGTTTCTCAGTTCTGTTTTCCTCCAGGTATTCCTAATAGTGGAATAGCTGGGACATTTGGAATTTCGATGTTCAGCTTTTCGAGGAAATGCTAAACTGTCTTCCAGAGTGGTTGTACCATTTTACAATACCACCAACCATGTATGAGAATTCCAATCCCTCTACATCCTCTTCAACATTGATTACTTGCTGTCCAGTTAAACTTTGCCATTACTACTGGAGTAAGATGGTATCTCATTGTGTTTCTGACTTGCATCTGTCTTATTGCCAGTGATTTTTAGTATTATTGCTTCATGCATTTGTTGCCCATCTGAATGTCTTCCTCTGTGAAAAGTCTTCCCATGTCTTTAGCCCATTTTGTAACTAAGTTATCAGTCTTTTTCTTTTGGAGGCCCTGTAGCATTCTGTAAGCTTTCATCATGAGACCCTTGTCTGAGATGCCATTGCCAAATATTTTTTTCCCGGTTTATAGGTTTTCTTTTCTCCCTATTGGTAAAAAAGTTTTTGATGCTCACAGAGACTTAATCTTTAGAAGGCTCCTTTCATCAATGTGATCCTCTCCAGGTTGTACAGATACTATCTTTTTAATGTTAGATTTGTTTCTATATGTAGCAAGATATTAGAATTAGGATACATTGATTTGTGAATTTTCAGAACCCAAAAGAGCCCTTGAATATAAGCTTACTTCCTCCTGTTCCCCATCCTGTCCCTACCATGTCCTTAACTGAGAGGAGGATGTTTTTTAGAGAGTGAAATGGAAAGAAATCATAGGGGGAAAGTCCAGGGTGGCAAGATTCACCATCCATCACGGCTCCTGACCACGACCAGTTGGAGCCTTTCTCTTTACTCTGTGAGGGTTTTTTTTTTAATTAACCTTTTTTCATTTTTCCTACTTTAGAATTTCACATTATAGTCCTTTGTTCATTTTCCTCTTTTCTCTTGATAATGAAAATGGATATAATATGAAGTTAAACTCACTTGCCCTGGGTCATTGCCAGTGCTTAATAACAGTGTATTAGTATTTGTAGTAATGATAATAACCCACAGATAATGATGTCGCTAAAGACCAAAGGGTCCCCTTGCATGAGAAGCCCCCCTGTCTAGTCACCTGGCTTTGCCAGATTTAGCGGAGACCTTGAATGCTTCAGATAGTCATTGTCCCCTTTAAATTATCAAGGTTTCATGGAGACAAGCATTCTTCACTTAAGGGTTTTCCAGACTGTCTGATGTGCTGCGCTCTGGATAACCTTGTTCCTATGTCATCATATGTCATGCTGCCTCTGGGAAATTGGTCCCTGATGCTTACAAAAAAGAACTACTTAAAGGAAAATGAAAAGAAATCCTCTTCGTTCACTAACCCCCTCTCTCCCCACACACGTGCGCACACACACACATATATGCACACACACATGCACATACATTTCGCTGTTGGGAATGGTTTCATGCAGATAGTGAGTTGGAGAAATGAGGTGTGTGAAAAATTATGTTTGACGTTGTGAATAATGGTGGAAAGAATGGAGAAGACCAGGCTTTGTGGAGATGAGACAGATGAGGGACATCTATGACAAATATCTCAAAAATCCTCAAGACGATAGATTTGACAATAGGCACAGACAATAGATTTAACTTCTGAGTGGAATTATGGTAGATAAGAGAAGCCCGAATACATTGGTATAAGAAGCCAGCCAGCTTGGTTCCCTGTGGGGTAGAATTTTCTTCTTAGGTCTCTGGCTGGGAAGGGTGAAGTTTTGCCCAGGAAGAGGTTAAAGTCCTTTTCACCTGGAAAGCTCAGGAAAAAGCAGGAGAGCTGATTTCTGGGATGGTTGTGGAGAGGTTATAAACATTGGGTGATACTGAACTAAATAACATCCCATCTAATTATGAGAGGTTCTTGACGTGAGAGTTTAAGTATGTGGAGTCTAGCTTGTACAGTGGAACATCCCTGGTGATTTCATGTTACATAGTTCAGAGCTAGTCTCTGGCTTTGGAAAGAGAAAATTGGGTCTTTCTAACAACCCAAGTTGGTTTTACTAATAACTCCTCTGACTCTGAGATTTTCTGACTAGCTCTATTCTATTCATCATTAGGTGCTGTCAATTCAGAATCAATACATAAGCTAAGGAATGAGAGGAAGGTAATGGCTCTGTTGAAGATAAGCCTCCATAGTTCTCTCTATAGTACCCAATGCCATTCTCTCTATTTAATCCAGATCTGCTGTTCCATTGGGTTTCTATGAGTTGTAGTCTTTTTGACAGCACCTAGCAATAGCAACAACAACACATTTGCCTTTGTAATAATTGATCAAGTTCAACCCCCCAAATCCATTACCTTTGATTTCAACTCATAGTGATTGTGTAAGGACAGAGCAGAGCTGCCCCACAGAGTTTCAAGGTTATAAATTCTGTTGGGGGCAATTTTCTCACGGAAATCTTATGTCTATCCTGACTGGTGAGTTTAACTGTCTACCTTTCAGCTAGTAGCTGAGAGTTTTGGCCACGGTGCTGCTAGGGCTTCTTCTAAATGACTCCCACTTGCAACAAATTCTTTATGACAATCACCTTCACTTGCTGCCCAGGAGCTAAAGTAAAGCTAGATGAAAATTGTACTCACCTGTTCTGATTTACCTATATGTTCCACTTAAAGATACACTTAGGAACGTATCTTGTTCATAACCCTGTAGCTTAAATTGTCTCTATTAAGTACAGCAACAGCTTTGTGGTCCACATTAGTGTGTTAGACCCCTCATGTATGTGTGTGTCCTGAGAAGTGTTAATGGGAACTGGAAGGGAAGGACAAGTATTCTTTGTCTTCTTCTTCTTCTTTTTTTTAATGCTGTTGTTATGTGCCACCAAATTGGAACTGACCCATAGCTGACCTTCCAGCGCGTTTACAGAGGCAGTAAATCGCATGGGAGAAGATTCCCCATTCTTCTTCCATGGAGCAGCTGGTGGTTCTTACCACTAGGCCACCAGTTTTAGTTTTAAAAAAGTTCATCTATTTTGCTGCTTTTGAGAAACATACATCAGTTTAACAATTTCTACATACATAATTTTGTGACACTACTTCTTTTTTTTTTACTTCTTTTGAATTGTGCTACCAGTCTCACCTAGACTTTTGTAATAATTTTTATTTCTTGGTGTGTATCATCAAATCAGAAATGACCCATAGCTGACCATCAAGCAGGTTTTCAGAGGCAGTAAATTGAATGGGGGGAGACTGCCCATCTTTCTCTGGCAGACCAACTGGTAGATTCAAACCACATAGGTTTTTTTCTGGCAGTGTAATTCCTTACCACTAATCCACCAGAGCTCCCTAGTAGTTTTTAGATAGCAGTATTATAGAGCAAACTAAAAGCAGTTGGGAAACGAATGTCTAGGAGGGTACTCCCCCAAAATGCCAACATTACTGGCCTCATAGTTCTTCCAAGGGTCCATTCATCTTTAGTGAAGATCAGGAAAATTTTAAAGCATTTCCTACATTTCTCTTGATGCTTTGTGTATTACAGGAAAAACATAGGTCCCTAATTCTGCCAGTTCTATTTGACTAAACTGTATCAGCTCCTAGTTTTGTCAAATCGCTGCAAAAGTCCTTTCAGGAGGTCCTTGGTCATCCTTGGGATAAATTCGGAGTGCCACTAATCTGGCTTTTCAAGGAAGAACAAGCATTCTGTGTCCACCAGTGTTCACAGGAACATAGCTGACGCTTCTGTGTGATTTCTTTAGGAGACATTACACCAGTTTTCAATTGGAGAGAGTTTTACAGTTGTCACATTTCCAGTCAGGGTTAGAGTCAAGCCTGATCTTCCAGTACCTCAGGTATTGATTTTTAAAACCAAACCTTAAGAATCAGATGCTCTGAAACACATCCTTAACAGGACCGGTAATGAGAGGCTATGATATCATTTACTGCTGAGTCTGACACTGGTGCTGTGGATGTGCGGACTCTGGAAAAGAGGCTGCCTGGCTATCTTTAGCAGAACCCTCTCCACTTCCACATCTTTTCATTTCCTTTTTCATTCCCCTCTTAACTTGGTCTTCGCTCTGTCACTAGCAAATTATTTGACCTAGAAGAAGTCACTTTCCTTTTCTGACTTTCTGTCGCTCATTCATAAAATGAGTAGACAAGACTAGACATTCTCATAATGTTTTAGCTTTAATTCCATTACTTTAAAGCTTATCCTTCAGCTGGTTTTTAAAGACTGTACGTCACATGGGAGGAGGTTGTCCAACTTTCTCCATGAGCAGGTGGTGGATTAGAACCATCAGAGAGGTGCCTTTGGGTTAGTAGTGCAACTCCTTACAGATTACAGCACCAGAATTCCCTAGTATAATGTGTGCATATTTGCAGTGATACTTGGAACTGATTTAGGCTTTCATAGGGAGCTCTCTGGTGGCCTAGTGGCAAGAAACTGCACTGCAATCCCCAAGGCAAATGTTTCAAATCCACCTGAAGGTAGGAAATTTCCTTCTGTGAGATTAACTGCCTCTGAAAACCTGCTGGAGGGTCAGCTGTGGATTGGTTCTGACCCCACAGTACACAACAAAAAATAACATGCACCATATACAACTCTAACATACACCTGCATCTAACATACATGCATATTTAAACTATCAAAACTTCTGTGCTTCTCCTATGTTCTTGGCCAGCTGAATTTCTCTCCTTTTCTTTCACATGGTGCTTAAATTCATCATTCCTTAACTGTTGAATCCTCTTTCTTTTCTAAACACTCTAATAGGCTTATTATTTCAACCATTTATATTTAACATTAAAGTTTAATCATGAAGTTGTTACCATAGAAAATTATTAAATAAGTGAGTTTGGAATGAGCCTGGAACAGTAAAAAAAAAAAGTGAGTATTTCAGAATGAGCACTTTGGAGAAGAAATTTATGCATAGAAAACAATGGAGAATTACAATTAAGAGCTCTGGGGATCTCAAACTGATTTGTCCAGCTATTACATAGTCATTTCAATTTAAATTAAAATTGTAACTATTTTCTAGTCTACTAAAAATATGAGGTGTCACATTAAGAGTTTTAATGGTGCGTTCTCTGGGGAATGCAAAAACACAAGATTGTAGCACATAAATAACTATATACTGAAGAGTGAATAAATTCTCTGCCAAAAATGAATATGATAAAAACAGAAATGACAGTGGATTATTTTATTCCCTCTAGTGAAGCGCAGCTCACACATTAGAGCAAAGAAACAGTTCACAGGGTGTCTAATTCCATATCACTTTGTCAGCGCTGATGAAAAGAACAACATAAAAAAAATGTTACTGGTTGATGAACTCAGGCATAAATGAGGCCATGTATTTTGGTCCTAAAGCAAAAGATATTTTTTTATTGTCTCTGAAAAGTAGGTTGATATTAATATTTGATATCCCTGATTCATAGAAAATTAGATTACTCTAAGTTTAATGACTACAGAGCAATCAAATTTCTTTAAGGATTTTTTTTTAAGGTTACATCAAAAGCAGGAGGTATGACTTTCTGGAGTAGACTAAGCTCTGCTGTGTGATTATACATGTGTGTTCGTGTGTGCAGGAGCTATTAGAGTGGGTTGAAGGTAGGACAAGGAAGATTTGGGATTTTAAGACATGTAAATTAAGAGAAAAGAAAATCAGCTAGAGGGGAAAAAAGAATTAATTCGAATCTTGTAATCAAGATTGGCTGAGCTTCCTGGCAGCCAAGACAAAAAGGAAAACTAGTGAGTTTTAGAATTTTTATTTTCATAGGACATTCATGTTTATGAGTTCCCAAACTCATTTGTGGAGTAGAGCAGAGGTCCTTAGATGTGATTATACTTTAGTGTTATCTGGAGCCTTTAAAAAAATTACTAACACACAGGTCTCACCCCAATAGATTAATTTAAATAGCTTCTGGGTGGAGAAGGATGACTTTAATTAAAAAACAGTCTTACTGAGTTATCATTCACACACTATACAATTCACAAATTTAAAGAACACAATCAGTGAATTTTAGTAAATTTAGGGTAAATGCAACCATTACTATAGTCTATTTTAGAACATTTTCAGTGCCAGAAAGAAACATCTTTCCCTTTACGTATCACTCACCTAAGCAACTACTTTGTTTTCTCTCTATAGATTTCCCTTTTCTGGACTTTCATGAATGGAATCATGGTAGGCAGTCTTTTGTGCGACGCGTTTATTTAATTTAGCATAATGTTTACTAAGTACTCCATGCTGTAGCACGTGTTGTTGTTTGCTATTGAGTTAGAACCGAAGCCTAGCTGACCTTTGGGTTTTC
Source organism: Elephantulus edwardii (assembly GCF_000299155.1). Lineage (NCBI taxonomy): Eukaryota > Metazoa > Chordata > Mammalia > Macroscelidea > Macroscelididae > Elephantulus > Elephantulus edwardii. Next base: position 1,422,595 of record NW_006399802.1, read on the forward strand.
AGAAGTAGTAATTAGCGCAGGAGATTGCCCAACCTTCGCCTCCAGGGTAGCTAGTGGATTGGAACCGTGTGGCTTTGGGATTGCACTCCAACTTCTTACCATTAGACCACCAGAGCCGATAGTTTGTGCTTAATACATAATTTTTAATGACTCTATGAGTCCCCCCCTCCTCAAGATGGAATGTAGAAAATACTGGTGTATTGGACTTTTTTTTTTTTTACTCCCAGTGCTTCCCTCTTCCCTTTCAACTCTCTTCAGGGATTACTTTCTCATCTCAGCTTCAACTCATAGAATTATTCTTACTAATAAGCTTCTTGGAGTTTTAAAAATTTTGGGTGGAAGGACCAGATTTCTTTCTTTCCAGTGACTAAAATCATAAGAAGTTAAAGCTCAGAAGCTGTTGGCTATCTACCACCTTCTCTTTGAACTGGAGAAGACTTGAAGAAACAGGATGTTGGCAGGTAAGCAGGTGGCAAGTCGTTAGGTAAGTAGATAGATAAGTAGACAGGTAAGAAATCTGTATATACACAGCCAGGAAGGGGAGAGAGAGACAACGTCCTGACAAATCTGAGGCCCCTGGTTTTGCAACTGGCACTCAGCAGAATTCTCCGGCTCCAATAGACTCTCTTTTATCCTTATAATAATGTCCTGTTGGGGATTTTTGTTTGTTTGTTTGCGTTTTCTTCAATTCATTTCTAGTTTGAGTCAGTTTTTTGCTGTTTATAAATCTTAAGCAATATGACTTATAGATTGAGTCATTACTGAGCACAAGTCAGATGGACAACAGGAAAGGAAAAAGGAGGGGCCTACAAAAGGCTCTTGGGCTGGTGATTACATACAAAACAGTGAGTGGAGGAACTCAGTTGAATTCAAACCGAGATGTGTCAAACAGGTCACAAGCAGCCGATCAGATTCAGAAGGAAATACTCTATGTACAGATGGTTTTGATGATCTAATGAGTTAAGACACATAAATGTGACTTAACAAATCAAATAGAAGGAATCAATCCAAACGAAGCATTCTGGGGAAAAACCCCACAGCACAACTGATAGCTCAAAGCACAGGCGTTACCAAGAACTTGATGGGCCACGTTGTGCAGCCGTCATTGTCCCCTCTAAGCCCGGACCTCTCCTGCCTTCCTCACAAGAAGCACTTAGCCTCATGCTGCCAAACCACCTGGCTCATCTGCATGCTGCAGACATGTTCAAAGTCATTCAGTTTCTTGTTCCTCATCTGCCCTACCTGGAGACATTCTCAGACTGTGTGAAGGACACCATCAGGGCCACTGTAGGGTGACTTTCATGACTGAATAATGCATGAAACCAGCAGTGGCCCAGGAGAAGCCTTTCCAAGTGGGTGGGAGGGTTGAGGACAGAGTCTAGCCTCCATCTGTGGGACCTGACTCTCCCATCCTTGGAATCTTTAAGACTGATGTCTCAATCATTGTGGATGAGGCACCTTTATTATGTTTACTTAAATTTTTCTTAGCTGCATGGAAGGGGGTATAGGCTGACAAATTAGACAATCATACTTAATATTCTGCAAAGGATGCTCACATCACACTCATGTCATTTGGGCCTGGGAGGTGCAAGAATCAAGGATTGTTATCTATCTATTGCTAGACAAAGAAACTGAGAACCTGAAAAGCATGACTTGCCCAAGAAAAAAAATCTATCTTTTAGGGTCACTCCCCCCTGCTCCCCAAAGATCTTATTAGTGGCCGTCTAGTTGACTCTGACTCCTGGTGACTCTGTGAACAACAGAATGAAACACTACCTGGTCTGTGCCTTTGTCACAATGGCCGCTATGCTTAAGTGTACTGTTTCATGCTGAGGGACTTCCTCTTTGTCATTGGCCCTCCACTTAATCAGCACGATGTCTTTCTCCTGGTGCCAGCTCCTCCTGATAACATGCCCCAAGTGTGGGAGACGAAGTCTCAGCGTCCTTGGACTTCTAAGACAGATTTGTTGTTATGGAAGTCCATGGTATATTCACCGTTCTCTGCCAAAACCACTATTGGAAGGCATCAATTCTTCTCCAGTCTTTCTAATTCAGTCTACCTTTCACATGCATATGAGGCAATTGAAAATATCATGTTTGGGCTAAGTATACCCTACCTAGTCCTTTAAGTGACATCTTCGCACTTAAATATCTTAAAAAGAGGTCCTTTGCAGCAGGTCTGTCCAATGCAATATGCCATTTGACTGCTGTTTTTAAGATTATTTACTGTTGATCCAAGTAAAATTACATCCTTGACAACTTCAGATTTTTCTTTGTTTATCATAATGTAGCTTAGTGGCTCAGTTGGGAGGATTTTTGTTTTTGTTTAGATTTTAATGAAAGTTTATAAAGAACTTGGATTTCCATTTATTCACTGTTGCAGTTTCCTCCCTGTACCCCCTCCCCTCTCAGTTTGCTTTTTTCTTTGGAAAAAAGTTCTTTCATTGTTACACAGTTCCCCCCCGACCCCAAACCTCTTTGCTATGCAGCTCTTATTCTGGACTCTGGTCATGCCAATAAGACCTAATTATGATTAAATATATGTATTCCTTTTATACTGTTCTCTCCCTTGTCCATTTCAATGCTGTGCATATTATTTATCCCCTTGTTTCTTAGTTTTCCCCAACCCCCATATCAGTCCTGTTCTATAACAGTGGCATTATGCAGTATTGGTCTTTTTGTGACTGAGATATTTCACTCAGCATAACGTCCTTTATAATCACCCATTTTGTACAATATTTCATGAGTTCTTTGTTTTTTCAGTGCTGCATAATATTCCACTGTGTGAATATACTACAACTTCTCTATCCATTCATTTACTGATGGGTACTTAGGTTGTTTCCAACTCTTTGCTATTGTGAACAAAGCAGCAATAAATACGGGTGTGTAATTTTTGTTTTCTCTATGTGAACAATCTGCATTATGCAGATGATATAACCCTGCTTGCTGAAACTGAAGAGAACCTGAAGCACCTGCTGCAGAGGGTCAAGGACTGCAGCCTACAATATGGATTGAGGCTCAATGTCAAGAAGACAAAGATTCTAACCACTGGATGGTGAAGAGATTGAGATTGTTCACAGCTTTAGTTTGCTTGGCTCCACAGTCAACACTCTTGACACCAGTAGCCAGGAAATTAAAAGGCTCATTGCCATGGGAAAGTCTGCTGTTAGGGACCTCTCCAAAGGACTGAAGAGCAGTGGTGTCTCTCTGGAGACTAAGGTGCGTCTGATACAGGCCATGGTCTTCACAATCACTTGTTATGCATCAGAGAGTTGGACAGTCCAAGGAGGATAGAAGGAGAATTGATGCCTTTGAGCTGTGGTGCTGGAGAAGAGTATTGAGAGTACCATGAACTGCTAAGAAAACAAACAGATTCATCCTGGAATGGGTTAAACCGGGTGGCTCCTTGGAGGCAAGGATTCTGAGGCTCCATCTAACATACTTTGGACATGTTGTGAGGAGAGACCCGTCCTTGGAGAAGGACATCATGCTTGGGAGGGTGGAGGGACAGCACAGGAGGGGAAGGCCCTCTATGAGGTGGATTGATTCAATGACTGGGGTAATAGGGATGGGAGTGTCAGAGACAGTGCGATTGGCACAGGACAGAGCAGAGTTTAGGGCTGTTGTACATAAAGTCTCTATGAGTCGCAAGCGACTTGACAGCACATAACAACAACAACAACAAATGTGAGGGAAAGCACAAGAGAATAAGGCCCTGGATGAGGTGGATTGACATAGTAACTGGGATAATGAGGGTAGGTGTGTTTGAGTCAGTGAGATTGGATCAGGATAGAGCAGGATTCAGAACTATTATATTTGGGTTGCTATGAGTAACAGTGAACTCAATGGCACATACCACCACCACCAATAATATGTTAAGATTAGTGCTCAATCTTTTTTGTTGTTGGTAAGCAAGGTTGTGTCATCTGCATATCAAAGATTGTTAATGAATCTTATTCCAATCCTGATGAAATGTCCTTCTTCATACAGTCCAGGTTCTATGATTATTTTGCTCAGCACACAGATTGAATAAGTATGGTGACAGAGTATAGTCTTGGTGCATACCTTTCCTGATTTTTATCTTTTATTGTGATTTGAGTGAAAATTTAGAAAACATGTTGGTTTTTCATGCACTGATACACATTTTTTTAATATTATTTTTACGTGTACCGTCAAATCAGATCTGACTGGTACAGGGAGGAGATTCCCCCTCCCCTTCTCCAGCAGAGCATCTGGTGGATTTGAACCGCGTACCTCTGGGATTGCAGTGCAGCATCTTGCCATTAGGCCACCAGAGCTCCCTTTGCACATTTTGTTTTAGAACCTTAATTTCAATGAATAAATTAATGATGACATTAATTAAATAAATAAATCTTATGTCTGACCAGCCTCTTATTGCCTTTCCTTTCACCCAACTTGGTAGACATATAGAAGGCACCACACAACAGCCACAATAATGAACTCACACATGCCAGTGACTATGAAGATCATGGAAGACTTGACACAGAATTGCCCTGAGTTGCAGCTACTTGATGACAACTAGCAGCAACAAGTGTATCCTAGTTATTCAAGAAGTGTTTGCAGGGTAAATGAATGATGACTTTCCTTGTCAGGCTCCAAACCCATCTTCCACTTCATTTTCTATCCCTTTCACTTATCTTCCACTCAAGCTAAATGAGTGTGTCCTGCTAACCAGCCTCTTTTCCTTTGTCTTCATTCTTTCCCCTGCCTACTGTGCCTTTTTTCTATCTTTTTTCTGGCCAAAGCTGTAGCTACTTTGCATAAATAGTGTCAGAACCTCCAAAGATCTACTTCTTCACTGACACCTTATACCTTGCCTCCTCCCATGCCACTTCAGAATTCTTCTTTATGTGTATTATCTCCAGTAGAATGAAAGCTCCTTGAGGGCAGGATGGCCTGAGTTAGACATGTCCCAAAGTCCTTAGGATCTTGATCTGTACCAAGGAGGACTCCAGTAATGGCACCAGTGACTGCTCCTTGGAAATGAAATAGGCACATGGCTTAGAGAACTTCATCGTGCAGAAAATAGCAACACAATCCCAACTACTAAATTCGGCACCCATCATTTCAACTGCTCCTGAATGTCCTGCCTGCTTTCCCTTCCTATTTTTAAGCCAGAATTCATCCTCTCCTACACCCCCAACAAATTGCCTCTCCCCAAACATCAGCCTTGTGTCCAAAGTGGATGCACCTGTCCCACTTATTAGTGGGGAAAGAAAGTTACATTAATAGTTAAAAGTGTGGTATTAAGGCCAAGTTTGGCAGTAGGTGATTGATGGTCTCCATTACACTCCATTAGATATTTTATTCTTGTTAAATGAAGAGCAGCCAACTTTGTCAAGTATTTTTAGTTCCCTCTGGTCTTATTGGTCCAATCTATTCTTCAGGACGGCCTGTAAATGGCCACATATGGCCGCGTGTCTGCAGGACGGATGGCCGTACAGCTGGCGTTCATTGGCCACCAATTTACCCCGGCCCCCTTCATTGTGAGCCTGACAGCGCCAGGGAGCCTTGTAGATCTAACCAAATATATCTATTTTCTAATTGTCTATTTATCACCTTCTGGGGATTTGTGGGCCTCCTATCTGAAGGCAAAGGGGGGATGGCCCTGAACAATGATCCTTGTCAAGGCCCTCGCTCGCTCTAAATTAGGGCCTAGTTGCTAAATAACTAATTTAGTCCTGCTATCAAGCTGAAAAAGTGGGTATTCAGCGCAAAGTGCCAGCTGGGGAATTGATTATGTCTTCTCTCAGCGAGTGTGATAAACCTGCCGCCCAGCCACTGTGGAAGGGCCGAGACGGCTCCCCCGGGGCCTCGGCCTTTCCTCACAGAGAAATGCCGAGGTGAAGGCCAGGCCTGTGGGGCAGCTGAGGCCTGGGGTGCCTGCGCCAAGCCTGGCCTGGACCTCATGCTTCCTCCTGTGCTGTGGCTTCTCCTTGGAGTTACGAGGAAGTGTTTGCATCTGTCAGCAAGAGGGACCAAGGTGAGAATCAGGGAGGGGAGAGGAAGGTCATTCTGACAGCCCCAATTTCCAATTAGAGTCAGATTATTGAAGGTGGTGCAGGCCAGGGCCGGGAGCAGGGAGAACAAAAACGGGAGTAAGAGGTACTTAGAACTAACATATTTATTAATAACAACAACAATGACCAATTTTTGAGCAGAGAATGAAATTAAGGTTTAAGAAAGTGAAAAAATGACAAATGTTTTGCTAAATATATTACTTGACCCCACTAGAAAATATGACAATGTTTTTCAACCCTCTTCAGTGCCAGACACTGTTCCAGTAATCTTCACACCCATGATTTCCTTTAGTCCTCTCAACAACTCAGGCAGTCAGTCAGATTCCTTCTCACATTGATCATAAGAGAGCAGAAATGCTAGGAACATTCCCTGATCAGCTGGTCTGTGACTAAACTCGCTCTGTATCTATCTTCCCTACTCCAAGTTTGCAGTATACAAATTATTTCCATCATTTATTCATTCAACTAATCTTTACTGGGGGAGCCCTTGTGGCTTGGTCAGAAGCGAGTTGTATTGCTTACCCAGAGGGTGTCTCCAGCGGTTCAAAGCCATGTCTGTTGAGATTTACTTAGAAACCTGGTGGAAGTTCGTGATGATTTACTACCACTCCTCAGCTGCACTCAATGAATCTTTACTGCATGATTTCCTGCATGCCACAGTGGTAAGCAGAGACCAGACTAAGCCTTGTCTTCATGGAGCAGAAACTTCTAGTGGGGGGAGGCATATCAAGGCATTGGCTGTCAGCCCAATGGGGCCTAAAGACCCTTTTATTTTATTTATTTTTTAAAACTTTTTATTATGATTTCAGGGACAATTTACAGAGCAAATTAATTTTCCGTTCAACAGTTCACACATGTTGTGTTTCATGACACTGATTGTTGTTCTTACATCAGCTTCCTGCCTCGCCCCTGTGCTTAGAGTGTCCATTCATCCTTCTTTCCTGTCCATTCCTGCCTTCTTCACCTTATCCTTGGGCCAATGCTGTCCTTTTGGTTTTGTATGATTGATTATTCTAACGAAGCTCCTTGATGTTATTGTTCACCTCATAGGCATGTCTATTGTTGAGCAAAAGTCCCTTTATAATACACACTTCTAGAATTACTTTGTTATTAAGAAATAAAATACATGGATCATTTACTCTATTTATTCTCAGAATTAAAGTATTAATATAACATTTTAAGTGGAATATAATGGGGAAGTAAAAGGACAGTGACTTATAAAATAGTAGTGTTAGATACCATCAGGTTGACTCCAACTCATATGTATAACAGAATGTATCACTGATCCTAAAGCATCCTTACAGTCTCGGCTGTACTTAAATCCATTGTTGCCACTACTGTGTCAATAAAATAATAGGTATTTAGATAATATGTTGTTTATTACAGACTGTAAGAGAAAGTATAGTGAGCCATTCAGATGCCTGTTTTATTAATGTTTGAATTTAAGAATACAGGGATAATCATGGAGAGATGGAGGGGCAGTGAAAGAGAGGAAGACCTTCGACTAGGTGGGTTGACACAATGACTGCAGCAATGGACTTGAAGGTGTCAGAGATTGTGAAAATGGCACTAGATAGGACAGTGTTCAGATAGGTTGCTCATAGGATTGCTGAGTCGTATTCAACTTGACTGCATCTAACAACCTCATCCAACTGAATAAGAATGACATGTGGACATTCTGGAAAAAAATGATACTAAACACATATATTGATAAATGTACTTAGGGTAGTCTTGACTGTGCCAGCTGTGAATCAGTGACTCAGATATCACAAACACTGGTTCCACTGGAGATGTAATTTTCTGAAATAAAACTCCAAACTAAAGAGAATAAAGTAATCTCTCTATTTTTAAGTGTTGAATTGGCAAAAAATATGATTGATATATTGACAACAATAAAGGCATCTGTGAGGCTCCTAATTTACAACCGAATACCTCAAGGGATTTGGTTCATTGGTTTGGAGATTTTAGGAATATGGTTTCATGGGCCATCCTAGTTAATTGGTCTAATAACATATTTAGTGCTTGTGTTCTACCTCCCAGTTTGTTGCACTGTATCTAGGATTTGAAAAGGTTGTAAAAGGCCATCCAAATCACAACAATTAATCTCTATTCCTCTGGAACAATAGAAGAAGAAGGAGAGTCAGGAATACAAGGACAATATCTGTAGCTAATGAACAGTTGTCTCCATGAACAGCTGCTTAATTTGCTGTGAGACCAGCAGAACTTGAAGATCTTACTGATCATTTTGATCAAAGATTCCACAGAAGAATCCTCATCAAAAGGGGAAAATAGGGTATAATTTAAAATTTTTATGGAGTCTAGATTTTCTGAAGCTATTCATCCTATCTCCATACCTTTTCAACCTATATGCAGAACAGATTATCCGGGAGGCTGGGCTCTATGAGGAGAAATGTGGGGTCAAGATTGATGGACGATTTATCAACAATCTGCATTATGCAGATGACACAACCCTGCTTGCTGAAACTGAAGAGGACCTGAAGCGCCTGCTGCAGAGTGTCAAGGACTGCAGCCTACAATATGGATTGAGGCTCAATGTCAAGAAGACAAAGATTCTCACCACTGGACCAATTGGCAGCATCAGGATGGATGGTGAAGAGATTGAGATTGTACACAGCTTTAGTTTGCTTGACTCCATAGTCAACAGTCTTGGCACCAGCAGCCAGGAAATTAAAAGGCTCATTGCCATGGGAAAGTCTGCTGTTAGGGACCTCTCCAAAGTGCTGAAGAGCAATGGTGTCTCTTTGGAGACTAAGGTGCGTCTGATACAGGCCATGGTCTTCGCAATCACCTGTTACGCATCAGAGAGTTGGACAATGATCAAGGAGCATAGAAGGAGAATTGATGCCTTTGAGCTGTGGTGCTGGAGAAGAGTATTGAGAATACCTTGGACTGCTAGGAAAACAAACAGATTTGTCCTGGAAAGGGTTAAACCGGGTGGCTCCTTGGAGGCAAGGATTCTGAGGCTCCGTCTAACATACTTTGGACATGTTGTGAGGCGAGACCGGTCCTTAGAGAGGGACATCATGCTTGGGAGGGTGGAGGGACAGCACAGGAGAGGAAGGCCCTCTGTGAGGTGGATTGATTCAGTGACTGGGATAATTGGGATGGGAGTGTCAGAGACAGTGCGATTGGCACAGGACAGAGCGGAGTTTAGGGCTGTTGTACATAGGGTCGCTATGAGTCACAGGCGACTCGACGGCACATAACAACAACAACAACAACATTCAGGTTAAAGGAACCTCTTGAAACTATTGTTAAGTGCCATTGAGTCGTAGACAACTCATAGCAACCCTATGAACAAAAGAACTAAACATTTGTATAACTTTCATCATTTCGCCACATTCATAGAGTTTTTGGAGGCAAGCTATTTCAGAAGTGAATGCCACTTCTGCTTCCAAGCTTGTTTTAATTGAGGAGCTCCATCAAACACTGTCCTCCATGGGTAACCATTATCACATTTGACATATCAGTGTCACAGTGTTTAGCATCACAGCAACCACGAGTTACTTCTGTACAGCAAATGGACAGACCAGTGCTATACCACTTAGAAGAACCAGATAACAAACCTCTGTAAAATCCGGCTGATCCAGATCCAGACAACTTCCAACCTGGATTCTAGCCACTGAGGTGTATATGTAGAAATTGTTGAATGAGAAATGTCTTGTGTCTATTTTCAACAACTACACAAGAAATTGAAGAGAGTAAAAAAAATATACTTGAACTCAAAAGGTCGAGACTCTAGACTGGCCATTTATCTACCAGTTATTCTTTTTCTCATGAGCCTCTGTTTTCTTATTTGGCACATGAATAAAAGAAAAATTTTGCTGTCTTCCTGAATTGGTGAGATATAGTACAATTGACATGTTTCAACTAACAGATGCAGTCTTGGATTTGCTCTGCAGGATTTCAGCCAGGAAATTTGAAAGACAGCTACCTGGCCAATTGACTGGAAGAGACCCATTTTTGTTCCCATTCTCAAGAAAGTGATCTAATAGAATGTGGAAATTATCAAACAATGTTATTAATATATGCAAGTAAAATATTGTTGAAGATCATCCAAAAAAGGCTAGAACAGTACATAGAGATATGCCAGAAGTTCAAGCTGGCTTTAGCTGGTCACTGTATCAGAGATATCATTGCGGACGTCAGGTGGATCTTGGCAGAAAAGTAGAGAATACCAGAAGAATGTCTATTTGTGGTTAATTAACTATGCAAAAAAGATTTGACTATGTGCATCATAACAATCTACAGCTAACATTGAAGAGAATAAGAATTACAGAATACTTAATTATGCTTATATGAAAACTATACCTAGACCAAGAGACTGTTGTTTGAACAGAACAAGGTAACACTGTACAGTTTAAAATCAAGAAAGGCTGTATCAAGGCTGTACCCTCTCTCCACACTATTCAATCTGTCTGATGAAAAAATCATATGAGAAGCTGAACTTTATGAAGAAGAATGTGGTATCAGGATCAGAGGAAGACAACCTTCATTATGCAGATGACACAACCATACTTGTTGAAAGTGAGGAGGACTTGAAATACCTGTGGAAGACCAAAGACTACACAGTCTTCAATATCGATTATATTTCAACATCCATAAAACAATGATCTTCACCACTGGGCCAATGGCAACATGATGATAGATGGAGAAAATCTTGAAGTTGTCAATGATTTCCTCTTGCTTGGATTCACAATCAACACCAGAAGATATATCGCACTGGGAAAGTCTGTTGGCAAGGACCTTTCCAAAGTACTGAAGAGCAATGATGTTATCTTAAAAACCAACATGTGCCTGATCCAAGCCATGGCCTTTTTCAAGGATGACTGAAGACGGATTGATGTCTTTGGGTTGTGATATTAGAGAAAAGTTCTGAATATTCCAGGCACTGCCAAAAGAGCAAGCATATATGTTTTGAAGAAAGTGCAACCAGAGTGCCCCTTTGAGGCAAGGTTAGTGAAACTTCGTCTTTCACACTTTGGATATGTTGTTATGAGGGCTGTTCCTTGGAAAAGGACATCATGCTTGGAAAAGTGAAGGGATCAAAGGAAGAAAGGAAGACACTCGACAAAATGGATTGACATAATGACTGAAGGCACAGAATTAAGTATGTCAGAGATGACAAGGATGTCACAGGATAGGACAGGGTTCAGCTCTGTTGTTCATAGGGTCACTATGAGTCATGCTCAATTAGATGGCACATAACAGTAACAACAACTTCAATGATGAAAATAAGCTCTTTCAACATCCTGAGATTCTAAGAAGCATTGTTTGTAGTGAGTGAAAAGGGAGAAATAATTCAAAAGACATTAAAAAAGAGATTGAGTTTTTAAAAAAGAGCATGGAACAACCATTAGAAGAGTACTACATCATCATTAAAATGATACACTAGTTAGTGTGTGTTAGTGCTACTAACTATGTCCATAGAGGGTTACATTAATAAAAGAAGGCTACAAAATCATATCCTATGCTTGTCATTAAAAGTAGAAAAGCTGGCAAGAAGCTGCACTGCAATCTCAGAGGTATGCGGTTCAAATCCACCAGATGCTCTGCTGGAGAAGGAGGGGCAATCTCCTCCTGTCCCAGTCAGATCTGATTTGACGGTACACACACACACATTAATAATAATAATAATGTTAAAAAAACCCCAAAACAACCCTCCCCCACACACATACAAGTAGAAAGCTAACAATCAAACAAACAAAAAACAAAACTAAAAAAAAGCAAAGAGAATTGGAAAGATATACATCAAGATAAGAACTGAAGTTATGCCTGGGAATTAGAGCTGCTTGTTCTTTTTTCCCCCTTCTTCTCTGTTTAATGACTATTCTGGTAAAAAGAGAAAGCCGTAAGTGTTTTTTGAGATGCTTGTCACATGCCAAGACCTCTGCTAGAATCACTGGCATTATGTCTGAGTGGGCAGCTGCTTTAGTTATTAAAGCCAATCTCCTTTCTTACATTTCACTGGGCAAAGAGAAACAGTGTGGCCATTTGCTGCCAGGGAAAGCTGTGTCCTCTCACCAAACACACTTCTCTTCTAATAATGTGTTCTTTGCCCTCAGGGCTAGAGCCAGTAGTTCTAGGTTCTAACAGTGCGGAGGATGTACTGGGTACTTGACAGCCAAGTAGGTTAGGTACCTGACACACGTAATTTTAAACCCCACTACAAATTTCTGAAATAGGTATTATCACTCCGTTTTATAGGTGAGAAAAGTGGAGCTCAAGAGATAAAGTGGTTTGTGGCTGGGTATCTGACTAGTAGAGTTCTTGGTGGTGGTGAAAACAGTTAAGGAAGGTGCTCAGCTGCTGACTGAAATGTTGGCAGTTCAAGGCCACCCCGAGGCACCTTAGAAGGAAAGCTCGGCCATCTGCTTTTGAAAAGGCTATAGCTGAGAGCTAAATAGAGATCAGAATTGACACATTGGCAGCTGGTGCCAGTATATGTCGACCGAGTGGGAAGCCGCTGCCATGTGCTCAATTTTGACTTGTGAAGACCCTGTGTGCCACAGAGTAGAACTCCTCCGTGAACTTTTCTTGACTATTCTGATCATCAAAGTTTTCCTTCGTGGCACTCCTGGGTGGGTTAGAACCACCAAATTGTCAATTAGTCAGTGAGTACAAGTCCTTTAAAAGTGGAAGAGCAAAGACCAAAAGTTGAAATGTTGAACTTCAAAGCCAGTTTTAAAATACTGAGGTAGGATTTTGTAGCCAATTGGGAGGCAAATTGTTAGGTAAGTTCTCATGTCTCTAGAAACAATTGTTGAAAGATGCCGAAAGCTTCAGTTTGCTCACCTGAAGGTTGGTTAACACCCACCTGACAGCCTGGACCAGAGTAGCAGACAAAAATGTTGCACCGTGCTATTTGCATGCAGGAAGCATGACATAAACATGGCTTCCATTCTCTGGATTGAGTCTGGGAAGCAATTAAGTTTTTTGTTACCTGTGTTGGCTACCCAAACGGGAACCCAGCATGTGGTGGGTCAGCAGCGGGTATGGTTTCCAGAGAAGCATACTGAGGGTCCACAGTTCAAAGTGAGGACCTTGAGTTTAGCCAAAACCTCTGACATCCAACTTTGCATCTCTCAAATCACTCATCTGTTGTTTCTCTGAAAAGAGGGACTTATTTGTATCCAAGTTCTTACCTAGGCTCTCATGCTACAGGGCTCACCCTCAGTCACTTAGCTCTCATCCAGAATCACTGTTTTGGATATGGCACATCAGACCTAAACTTCGATCAATGCTATGTTGCAAACGCTTAAAAGGGTCACTTAATGGTGCAAAAACGGAGGAGGAAAAAAACCCCCACTGAACACAGATTTAGCCATTTTTCCTTATAATTGCAAGTGCTGGATGCTGTAAACAAGCCTTTTAAAGATCTCTTTAAAAAACAATACACTAAGTGGTTGCTTTGCAGAGCTCATGAATAGAGAATGGGTACTTGGGGCTCAGAGTATAATTTCCAGTGACAGCATCATCTGCAGATGCAAAACATCCCACATCTGAAATGACTTAGATGGAAGTGAAGAGCTGCTCTCTGGAAATTGGTGTTAGATGGCTCGGGAAGTGGCACTAGCGATGACAAAGACACCCATGTCAGAGATGTGTGTGAAGGGAATGAATAAAATTATTTTGTGAATTAAATATGGACATGAGGAAAAGTATTATCTGTAATGGATATAAGACTTTATAATTAATACATTAGTTTTAATTAAAATATCATTGCTACATTGGGATATTACTATATTTTATGTAAAAACCCATTACAAAGATGTTGGTTCCTGCTCATAGTGATCCCTTCTGCCAATGCATAGAACTGCTCTGTTGGGTTTTCTTTACAAAAATAGGTTGCCAGGCATTTCTTCTGTGACACCACTGGATGGGATTAAGTTATCAACTTTTGGGTTATTGTTACTTGCTATGAGACTGCATTCTATGGGTTGGGTCCTAGTGTCTGATGGTGGTCATGTAAAGGAAATTTTTGGGGTCATGTTTGATGTGTGATTCTGTTTTTTCCCCTGAAAAGTGGGTGTTAGTTGAACTGTTGACCAAGGGTGGAGGCCTGCTTAAGGGTGTATCTTTAAATTTTAGAATGAATATTCCTTAGGTGAAACAGCAATCGTTTGTCTATTTCCCCTACTGGATAAGTTTGGAGTTGCTGTAATACTGAACACTGTGCCATAGTCATGTCAAATTCCATAATGGTTACCTATCATGTATAGTGTTTGGAGGAGACTGATTCAAGTTGGGAAGCAAGAGTGGCATCCACTTCCTAAACTACATGCCTCTGGAAACTCTATAAACTCTATAAATTTACAGAAATGTTAGTTATAGAACAAAGTTCAGATCTTTTGTGCAAGGGTCGCTGTGAGTCTTATTTGACTTTATGACACTTAAACCATTGCTAAATGAGGCTAGTGTTCTTGTATATGAAGGAACATTATTCTGCTTTGTATATCACTCATTGTCAATGTGCTGTATGAAGTAACCTGGATTTGCTGTGATGCTGAACCTTGTGCCATTGGGGTATCAAATACCATAATGGTTTCCCAATGTGGACAGTGTTTGGTGGAGTTCCCAGTTATAAAACAGTTTTGGAAGCAGGAGTGGCATCCACTTCCTAAACCACATGCCTCTGAAAACTCTATGAACTTGAAGAAACAATGATAGTTATGGAAAGGCATTAGGTCTTCTGTTCATAGAGTCACTATGAGTTGTACTCAACTTGATGGCAATTAACAACAAGAACAACATGTGCCATCAAGTTGGGAACAACTCATAGCTGACCCTCTAGTGAGTTTTCACAGGCAAAAGACTGACAGTCTTCTTCCTGCAGAGCAACTGGTAGATTCCAACTGCATACCTTTGGGTTGGCAGCAAAGAGCTTATTACCACTAGACTACCAGAGCTCTCTTTTAGGTTAGTAGATGAGCACAAACAATTTGCATCATCACTCAGGGACCTTGGATTTAGTATAAGTGGCTTTAACTATATATGTAACTACACTATTAACTTTAATATTACCACTATTGTTGTTGTTGTTATTATGTACTGTTGAGTCTACTACAACTCATAGCAACCCTATGCACAGTTGCTCTGAACCCTGCTCTATCCGGAGCCAGTCTCACTGTCTCTGACACACCTATCCTCTTTATCCCTGTTATTATGTCAGTCCATCTCATCCAGGGCCTTCTTTTTCTTTGCTGTCCCTCAAACCTTCCAAGCCTGATATCCTTCTCCAAAGACTTTTCCCTCCTGGCTACATGCACAAAGTATGTTATGTGGAGACTCAAAATCCTTGCCTCTAAGGAATAGCTTGGTGTCATCTTCTCCAGGATGGAACTGTTCATTCTCATGGGATGTTCAATATTCTTCTCCAGCACCACAACTCAAAGGCATCAATTCTTCTTCTGTCATTCTTGGTCATTGCCCAGCTCCCTGATACATAGCAAGTAACTGTGAAGAACATGGCCTGGATCAGGCACATCTTAGTCTCTAGACTGACATCCTTGCTCTTCAGTACTCTGGAGAGGTCCCTGACACCAGATTTTCCTAATGCAATTTGTCTTTTGATTTCCTGACAGCTGGTGCCAAGAGTGTTAATTATGGATCTAAGCAAACTGAAATTGTTAACAATCTCAATCTCTTCTTCACCTATCATGATGCTGCCAATTGACCTTATCAATATTCCTTGATTTATTCAGGAAGTTGATAGAAAGCTTTGCTGTGGACTTCTTCATTTGGAAAGGAAATATCGCCCTGTACTTGGGCTTTTCATGGGGTTGGACATGTAGACCTATTAGTGCCAAGGATAGTGTCAGACACACAGTGAAGGAGCCTGGGAGGAGAAGAAACACGAGTCCCAAACCACTGCCCGAGTGTCCTAGAGAGAAGATAACTGGTTAAACTCCATCTTCCAGACAGGGAGATTGCTACGGCCCAAAGGGAGGTGGCACACTGGTGAAAGGCCAAGACCACTGGCCAGGAGTTAAAATGACAGTAGAAAGCTAGGCAAACCTAACCTGGCAGCCAAAAATCCCCTTTCCCGCATGTTGCCGTCACTACTCGTGAAACTCTGCTTAGTCTAGAGAACACTAAAGAGCAAATGGTCCCTGAAGAGATGTGCCTTCTACTGTGGAGGGTATAGGTCCCCTTGCCAGGTGAGACTGGTGTCTAAAATAGAGTTGACAACATTAGTGGGGTTAACCTTTTTATTTAGCTCACATTCTCCTTAAAATAAATGTTTTTTTTCTTGAACATTTTGAAGTTGATATCTAGTATAATGTATGTAGCAAGAAGGAAATAATATTTGGCATATTAGAAATGTAGCTACGATAAAATAAAAGTCTTTACCACTCTTTTAAATATATTCTACCCAAAACAAATATCGTAACAATTTGATCCCACTGCCATGCTTTGAGAAAATACACAAATGAACTCTTCTTTAACAGCTGGAGATTGTATTTCCAATCTACTTCCCTCACAAAATTTTATCCCAATTTAATATATTTTTATGCCTGAAAGTCTTTTATTGATTTTCCTATCACACTCTCTGCAACAAAAGGATATGTATAAATGTAATCTTTTTTATTTCCTGTGACCATAAGCTTCTAAGTATTTTAAAAAACTTACTTTTTGGGTTGAACAGTCATTTCAACTATTACTAAACAAACTTAATAAAAATAGCATGAATAGCAAACTTGGAGGAATAATTCTTAACCAAACTATTACATTTTATTGGAAATAGTTCTCTTAATGAGATGAAGAAGAGCAGAACAATCTCATACAATACACCCATTCTGAGTGCAATACATAATCTTGGAAGATCCATTTATGCAGATACAGGTATAGATGGTGATCTGTGGAGTTGTGCAGTGGACAACCTGCACAACTGTATGTTGATGTCTCTAGGTTTGAGGAGTGGTGGTAGCCATAATTAAAGGAGACTTTGAGAGCATCATTTATTGAACAGCTTTTTGTTGTTGAAAATTTTGTTTCATGTTTCAGAGGTTTTGACTGAGGAACAATACACCTTAGTAGGATTCTGGTTGAATAAATTTATATTATAT
>NW_006399802.1:1439825-1464870 GCF_000299155.1 Elephantulus edwardii
ATTATTATTTTGTAATATATACATTTATACAATGGGAGAATGGAGATTACTGAAGGGTTCAGGACTCTCTAACTGGAGTTCCTTGGCATGTTGCATTTTCTTAGGGAGAATATTGTTATTAACAGTTGTCATGTTGGGTACCTACTCATGGTAACCACATGTTCAAAGAACAAATTACTGCATGACCCTGTGTCATCCCCATGATAAGATGTAGATCAAACCATTGATATCGACAGGGTTTTCAGAAATAGAGGTCACCAGTCATTTCTTCTTCATTTGTCTTAGTCTAGAAGCTGCACTGAATTCTGGTCAGCATCTTAACAACCCAAAAGCCTCCACCAATAGATAGGTAGTGTGTGCACATGAGGTGCATGGACTGGGAATCAAAACCAGGTCATCTGCAGTGGCCCACGTATGTCAGAATAGAACTGTATGCTGTAGGGTTTTCAATTATTTACATTTTGCATCAAGATTGTCAGGTGGGTCTTCTGAAGTGGAATTAAAAAGAAAAAAAAAGACCAGGCTTACTAGTCTGATAGAAAATAGTGGGACCCCCAAGATTGCGACCCTCACACACCCTTCAAGCCTAGAACTGAACTCACTCCTGTGGCTTGTGGTTCAACTTACAACCAAATGATAGTTCCGTTTATAAGGTAAACAGTAACACCAGCATTTGTCCAGGGATGAAGTTTAGAAGATAGAAAAGTAAAGGTTTTAAAAAAGGGTGAAAGGAAGTGGTAAATACAGGGAGGAAATGGGGTGATTCCTGTTACACTGTGATTAAAACATATGAATTGTTGAATGGAAAGCCAATTTGCTGTATTAACTTTCATTGAAACCACAATTAAAAGAAGAGTGGAGTGTTCGAAGACCCTGAGATAAAGTTACCTCAGGGATCTGTAGACTTCAGGAGCCCCGTAGCTATTACCAAACTCTGTTATTATGTACCCTCAAATCAAGTCATGGCTGACCTTCCAGTGGGCTTTCAGAAGTGGGTAATTGCACAGCAGGAGATTGCCCATCTTTCTCCAGAGCAGAGCAGCTGGTGAATTTGAACCATGTGCCTTTAGCATTGCAGTGCAGCTTCTTACCACTGGGCCACCAAAGCTCTCTAAATCTCTACAAAATCTGTCCCTTCTTCTGCCTTTGCAGAAAGACTCTTGCCAACCCTAAGGGGATGGTGCGTCCTACCTCCTTTCCTCTCCTCCTGAGATGGGAAGTGGACTCTCCTCAGGACCCTTCTCTTTTTTTGGTGCTTTTTAAAATTAATTATTAAATTTTATTAATTTTAATGAACATTTACAGAGATTTTGGGTTTTCATTCATTCATTGCTGCACCATTTTCTCTACCCTCCTCCCCAGTTCGTTCTTCCCCCCCCACTTGAAAGTCTGTTTTAATTGTCCAATTGCCACAGTGCTTGTCAAAGCCAGTTCTGATTAATCTCCTTTGTCAGTGTGTCCTTTGCCATTCCCTATCACTCCTCCCTGAGAGAGACTTCACCCTGATTCATAAGGAAAAGGGGATGGCGTATTCTCTTAGCTACTTCCTGCTGAAAAGGGACGCTGTGGGTTTCAGGGTGAAGATCTTCTCTCACTACTCTAAAGGGCCCCTTTGGCAATAGGAAACACATAGACTATTATGGAGATTGATTTTGGAATGTAGATGCACTGTTATCAATTGTGCTTAGCCGTACATGTTCATATCCTTGAAGTTGTATCATGGAAGTGTTGCAGCCTAGAAGACACAAATTTAACTAACAAGTTAAAAGTACATGAGTCAAAACTTAAAAAGCAATAATATTCCAAGTAGAGGCTCTAATAGTGGCACAAATCAAGTTACAGAGGGGAGGTAGTTCTTACAATAAAAGGCCTATTGACTAGCGCTTTGTCTATTATAGTATAAAGGTTAAGAACCACAAGATGTAGAGGCTCAACTATGTCATTTATTGTTTTTAAGTCCTGAAGCAAATTCCATCTACTACTGGGTTGTTTTATGGCTCGGAAGTCCGCATGCAAGGCAGAGGTGAAGTAAGGAACTGCTTATGAGGTTTTCCGTCAATTCCAACAACTAAGAAATAGTGAGAAGAGTTGGGACCTCAGAAGGCTTCTAGGACCAAATAGTAGGCTCTTGTGTCCAGGAGAAAACAAATATACTTACCAGTAATGTTAATGCTCACCCACAGCTCTTCTGGGAGGATTTAAATCGTTGAAGCATCCTCCTTTGTTTCCAGCTGGGAGCTGGGGCCTGTCAGTCCTGTCAGCCACGAGGACCTGATGTGGGCCACCCTTGGCCAAGTGTCCTTCAGATCCACACTTAAAGCAAGTGAGTGGGAGCTTCCTCTCTACTCCCTTGCTTATCTGTGGCTCTCGTCTGTGACACTGTCTACTGAAGTGGCCCAGCTTTCCACAGTGGAAGCAATTCTGACATCCTTTATTACCTTTGGGAGGACCCTTCTTGACTAATTATTTATATACACCTGGACAAGTGGGGGACTTAACACAGAAGTTTCTTCTCCCTAGAGTGTCCACTATCAGTTAAAGAAGGGATTGTTCTGTAGAGGGAGTTTAGCCTCAATATCCCTAAGGATGTTGCTTTGGGGAAAGGCAGTCCTAATCCTAAGAGCTAACTGGGAAAGAGATACTAGTAATTCCCCAGGCAACAATGCCCATACGTTGATGAATAAATATTTAAGCATACACACGAGTATATATATATATATATATTAGTAAGTTTTTAAGCCACATTGATTTGTTGCAGTCAGACCTCATCTCCTGTTATAATGTTTTGTTTTCTTTTTATTGCCACTAAATTTTGGGGTGGGTTGTTGTTGTTACGTGCTGTTGAGTCATCTGTGATTCATAGTGACCCTGTAATGTCCTTCTCCAATGACTGGTCCCTCCTGGCCATGTACCCAAAGTATGTGAGATCCTAGCCTCCAAGGAAAAATTTAGTTTAACCTTCTCCAAGACTGACCTGTTTATTCTCTTGGCAGTCCATGATATATTTAAGACTCTTCTCCAGAACCACAGCTCAAAGGCATTGATTCTTCTTCTGTGATCCTTGGTCATCGGTCAGCTCTCTGATGCATAGCAAGTAACTGTGAAGATGATGACCTGGATCAGGCCCACCTTAGTCTCTAGACTGACATCGTTGCTTTGTAGTACTCTGGAGAGGTCTCTGACCACAGAGTCTAATTTTTCATCATTCCAAGGCTGCTAAGTCTAGTATGTGCTTATGTCATTAGTATGTGTGATATCACATATAATTCTCCAAAGTAAGCATTATTCTTGGCCTCATTTTATTGTTGAGATCAAGGCTTAGAAAGGTGATGTGACTTGTAGAGTCAAAGCTGGTGAATGGTAGAGCCAGGACTTGAACCCAGATCTCTCTGACTTTAAAAAAAGTCCTCTCTGCATGGGGACTCAAGCTAGTTTTTCTGGTCTCACTTCCCAGTCTATCATAATCCACTCAAGTGTAGCATCTGTCACAAAATACAGTTCAGAGCAGAGGGAAGCCACAACACCCCTTGTTCCAGACATGTCATTAACGCAGCATGAGGGGTGGTACTTATTGGACTGTGTGGCCTTGGACAAGTCACCCTTTCTGGACCTGTGTTTTCTCATCTGTAGTAAAAAGCCTTGCACTGGATGGTCTCTTAGGGACTTTGTCCTTCCAAAGTCCTGAGCTTCAAATAGCACCATGAATTATGCGTTTTGTGGATTTGCAGCCCATCTTCTATTCTCCCCAACTTGACCTTTTCTTAAATTCATTTCATTAATTCTCTTATTCATAAGAATGCATTTTCATTTCATGGTTCCTATGTTTAGTGCTTTCTCCTGATGATGCTTCTCTTCCCCGGTATAATTTTTTGTTCCATTAATTTCCAAGGACCATTTTGCCAGATCAGAGTGTTAAGAATCATTCACACCTCTTCCATTTGTCTAACCAACCGCTCATCCATTTCCCTCCAGAAATAATTGTATATGGTTCAATAAGTTTATTGTTCAAATCTGTTTACACTTCGGGATGCATCTCATCAGGATTTGCTATAAAGGGCGGAAGTTACTTTCCAGTTATCATGATTATATCTATTTCTCCAGGTTTCCCAGATATTCCTCTTTTTCTGTTTTTAGAAGCTAACTCTCCCCAGCCTCTCCCCCACCCCCGGTTTGTTTTTCTCTTATTTGCAACACAGACTTCAAAAAGACAAAAGCACTGATTCTTTGAGCTGTTTACTTCCGTTTCCCCTGCCTCACTGGAGCTGGTGAATTATCCTGCTGCAATTCTGGGATGTGTCTGTTTCTGGCAAGACGCTGCCTTCGTTCTGAGAGTCTCCAGCTCTCTGTGATGCTGCGTGGCTGTAACCGCAGTGAGAAGGGAGAGAGGGAAGAGCATATAAAGAGAAGTCGTGTTGGACAGTTAGGGGCAAGAAAAAGAGAGGAGAAAATTGTCCAGCTCTAGTACAGAGGCAGACCAGCTGTCATCTTAGAGGCCAGGTCCCCCTGCTCCCGATCACCCCCAGAGATGGAGGTAGTGCATGGGTAAGAACTTGGAGGTGTGGCTCCTGTGGAGTGGCTAACAGGCCTGTTCTACCAATTTGTAACTGGGCACTACAAGTAAAGTCCTTACTCTCTATAGGCCTCGGTTGCTCAGCTATAGAAGTAAGAAAAATATTATTTCTTGCTCCATAGTGCTTCGTGGGAAGTTTGCTATACATTTATTCAGTTATTTCTCAGGTTCTTAACGAAATGCTTGGTGCTAGGCCCTGAATAGGTAGTAGAAGACAAAACCAGATCCCATCTTTGCAATTTTGGAGCTGTGATCAAGCTGGAGAGACATAGCAATCCACAAATGGATGAAAGCTTTACAAGGCCTCCACAGGAGTCCTGGTGCCCTTCAGGGAGCCTTGGGACCTTACTAGGTGTAGAGCACTATAGTCAGAGACATGTGGCCTGAGTGGGGCCTGTGGGAGCCCAGGTCCCAAGGTGCTAGGGTGCTGGCAGGACAATAACAGGTAGACTGCTTGTGTTTTAAGTGCTCTAGCCAAATGGCTGTTCTTATGTTTGTACTGAGGCTGTAGGCTCTGTCCAGGGGTCACAGCTATTGTCCCTTGAGTGGGAGCTTCCTGTTTAACTGGGATGGCAGTGGCAGAACCACAAGGAAGGAGCAGGGGATTTAGTGGTCTCTGTGGTCAGGTCACCAGGTTCTGGACTCACTTGATTAGGGATCTGGCTTCAGGCAGGCATGGGGGGAGGCAAAGCACAAGGTAGGAATCAAGAGATGACCTGACACTCTCCACCATTGTATGTCACAACCTATAGCAGTTTCCAACTCCCCTGGAAAGTTCATTTAAGACACAGATAGATATCTGGTCTCCATTCCTGGAGAATGACTTGTCAGGTGTTGGGCAGGGCCCAGGAATCTGCATTGTAACCAGAGCAACTGAAAAGCAACTTAACCTTCTGAGCAAACCCAGGCCTCATGTGGATTCCTAAAGCCGCAGTGAGGAGTTGTGGGAGGCTTGTTGCAGGAAGGGATCCTTCCTGTCTGGGTCTGAGTGGCTAATGGTAGCAGCTTCTCAGAGTCTGAAACATTGAGCTTTTTGTCAAATCTGTGTAGCAGCATGAAATGGGAATTAAGAAGCCATAGCCTGGTACATAATTTTAATGAAGCTGCAAGAACCCAGCCAGATGTGCATCAGCTGCAGGAACAGCTCAGCAGGTCCAGTAAACATCTGCAGCCAGAGCCTGTCAGAGGCCGATACTTAGAGAAAAAGAACATCAGTGACTCCCTGGCACTGAGGAGAATGGAGTGGCTGCTGCCCCCTCTGAGGGACTCAGGCAAGGAGCTGATTCAGAATGGAGCGCAAGCCTGGGAATCTCTGCTGGGCCTGGAGGCCGAAGAGCTGGACTGGAGCTGTGTTCCTGTGTAGACCTTGGAGGAGGAAGAGGCGACATAGAGGGAGAGGGCAGGGAGGCAGGGCCCTTGGATTTGGGGATTAGGAAACTGATTGTTCTGCTTTTTCAGTTTATGTGTTCAGCTGCTAACTGAAAGATTGAGGGTTCGAGACCACCAGAGGCATCTTGAAAAAGGACTGGCAATCAGTAGCCATTGAAAACCCTAGGAAGCATATTCTGTCTGCTCTGACACACAGTGCCCTATTCCAAGTCTTTCATTTCTTATTTAACCAGCACTGAAAGCCTCATATTCAGGAAGTGCTCAGATTCTAGCAAACCAATGTGGTTGGTCATTTTCATGTGGTTACAAAGGCACTGTGTTCGACTGGGAAGGTGGTCACAGCAAGAGCATTTCGCCACCTGAGCTGGGTGTTGATTCAGGCTCGAACATCAGATGGCTCTACCATTCCTAACTGTGGTGTTATTCTCATCTGTAAAATGGGAATAATACTATATCGCTCATAAGGGAATTTTGGGGAAGAGTAAACAAGATGATGTAAAACCTCAGCATAGTGTTTGGTGAATTAACTTTTGTGTGTGTGCATTTACTTTTTGAGAAATTTTTATTGACTGTTATGTTAATTTGACTCACAGGGTCACTGTGAGTCACAATTGACTTGATGGCATTGGCTTTATGATTATATTTCATCTTATTTGACCAAATCAAAGATGCCATCATTTTTGTGATGTTCTGTGATTGATTTACTGATATGGGAAAAAATGCTGCCAATGAAACTTTGACCTGCAATGCAAGTTATTTCTCAATTTCAGGGATGTTAAAATATGAAGAAAACTACTGCCTGCCTTAGCACCGGTGAAGCAGGTATCACATTGGGAACTGTTGAGGATACAGAAGTAAGACCCTTACAGTCTTTGCCTTCACTGAATTTGTAGGTCAGTGTCAACTTTTGGGTTGTTGTTGTTGTGTTCCATTGAGTCGACCACAACTTAAAGCAGCTCGATGTAATGGCTCAGAACCCTGCTCTACCCTGAGCCAATCTCACTGTCTCTTGACACACTTGCCTTCATTTCCCCAGTTAGCATGTCAATCCATCTCATCTGAGGTCTTCCTCTCATGCACGTGACCCTTCTAAGCATGATGTCCTTCCCCAAGGATTGGTCCCTCCTGGACTACCTCCAAGAAACAGCTTGGTTTTACCCTTTCCAGGACAGACTTTTCCATGGTATATTCAAGACTCTTCTCCAGCACCACAACTCAAAAGCACCAATTCTTCTATAATTCCTGGTCATTGTGCTCTCTGGTGCATAGCAAGTAATGGCAAATACCATAGCCTGGGATAGGTGCACCTTAAACTCTAGACTACATTGTCACTTTTCCTCACTCTGGAGAGGTCCCTGACAGCAGACTTTCCCAATGCAACTCATTTTTTTATTTCCTGACTGATAGTTCCAAGAGTGTTGATTATAGATCCAAGCAATCTGAAATTATCAGCAATCTCAATCTCTTCTCCATCTATCATGATGCTGCCAATTGGTCTAGGGGTGAGAATCTTTGTTTTCTTAATTTTGAGTTTCAATCCATATTGAAAACTATAGTTTCTGATCCCCTTCAGCAAATGCTTCAAGCTCTCATTTCCAGCAAGTAAGCTTGTGTCATCTACATAACGCAGGTTGTTCCTCCAATCCTGATGCCACATTTCTTCTCCTAAAGTTCAGTCTCTTTTTAAAAATTTTTAAAATTTGATTATTTTTTGTGTGTTCCGTCAAATCAGATCTGACTGGTACAGGAGGAGATTGTCCCTCCTTCTTCAGCAGAGCATCTGGTGGATTCGAACTGTGCAGATCTGAGATTGCAGTGCCAGCTTCTTGCCACTAGGCCACCAGAGCTCGCCCAAGTCCAGTTTCTTGAATGATCTGTTCTGTAAACAGATTGAAAAGAAATGAAAACAGGACACATCCCTGACACATTCCTTTTTTTATTTTGATCCATGCAGTGTTTCCTTGCTCTGTTCTGACGACAGCCTCCTGGTCCAAGTAAAGGTTTTGCAGGAGCACAATCAGGTGTTCTGGGATTCTCATTCTTCTCAAAGTTAGCCACAATTTGTTATGATCCACACAGTCAAATGCCTTTGCATAGTCAATAAAACACAAATAGACATTTCTCTCGTACTCTCTGTTTTTGACCAAGATCCTTCTGACATTGGCAATAATGTCTCTTAAGTGTCAAGACCTCTTTTAAAGGTAGCTTGCATTTCTGGTAGTCCTCTGTTGATGTAACTGTTCCAGTCATTTTTGGATAATCTTCAGCAGGATTTTGCTTGCATGTGTTACTAGTGATATTTTATCACCTTTTTTCGGAATGGGAATAAACATGGGTTTCTTCCAGTCAGTTGGCCAGGTGAATTGTCCTCCAGATTTCTTGGCACAGCCTAGTGAGCACTTCAGTGGCTGCATCTGTTTGTTGAAATATTAATCAATTAATATTCCATCAATTCCTGGGGCCTTGGTTTTTGCCAATTCCTTCAAAGCAGCTTGAACTTCCTCCTTCATCACCATTGCCTCTTGTACATAAGTTGTTTCATTAAATACTTCTCTGTCAGCCAGTTCTTTTTGGTGCAGTGACTCTGCAGACTTCTGCCATCTTCTTTTTTCCCTCTTTAATGAGTAGAAATTTATTATCTTACAGTTCTGTGATTAGAAGTCTAAATCAGATATCCACTATCTTGATTCTTTCTTTTTCTTCTCCATGTTTGTTTTTTTTTAAAATTTTATATTGGTTTGCTTACAAAGATCATATACATTATGCTTCACCGTATTCTTCATTCATATTGTGTTTCATACAATCATTCGCATGCATTATGTTTTATAAAATTAATCACCATTGGACCTTGCTCATAATTACCTTGTATTTTCACCTGGATCTTCCCCATTTCCTTTTCCCCCTCCCTCCACCCACCAAACTGTGCAACCCTGGGGTTTTGCCCCTACCCATCCTCACCCCTCGGCTCCCACCCTATCTACCCTTGGGTTGCCATACATGTTTTACTAGCTATCTTTCTATTTTTATAGTAATGATCATACAATATTTGTCCTTATGAGACCAAATCAGTTCACTCAGCATAGTGCTCTCCAGTCTCTCCCAAGTAATGTAGTATATTTCAAAATCATTGCTCCTGAGTGCTGCATAATATTCTATTACATGAATGTACCAGCTTCCATCTTTTGATGCTTTCTGGGTCATTCAATACTTTGCCCATAGCATTCTTAAGTATTGCAACTTGGAGCTTAAATCTGTTTTTCATTTCCTTTGGCTTAAGAAATCCTGAGTGAAAAAAAAAAGAAAAGAAATCCTGAGTGAATGCAACCTTTTTGATTTTCTGACTCCAGCTCTTTGCACAATTCATTATAATATTTTGCTTTGTCTGCCCCAGCTGCCCTTTGAAATCTTCTGTCAGCTCCTTAATGTCTTGGTTTTCTCCCTTTGCTGATTTGCACTAGACAGCTTCTCCGCACTCTAGTGCAATAGTCAGGGTCTCTTCCAACATTCATCTCAGTCTTTTCATCTTCTTTTGTCTTTGTAATGGCCTTTTTGCATTCTTCATGGATAGTATTCTTGACATCCTCCCACAGCTCCCTGGCCTTTGCTCATTAGTGTTAAAGGCCTCCAATCTGTTCCTGAGATGGTTTTTTAATCCAGGTGAGATAGACTTAAGGTCAAATTTTGGTTCTTTTTGATTCGATTTAACTTTCTTTAGCTTCAGTTTGAACTTGCATATGAGTAGTTGATGGTTCTATAGTCAGCACCTGGCCTAGTTTTCACAGCTGAAACTGAGCTTCTCCAATGATTCTTTGTACAGATAGAGTCAATCTGATTTGTGTGCAGACCATCAGATGAGGTCTATGTTTATGTTGTTGTTGTTATGTGCCGTCGAGTCATTTGTGACTCATAGCGACCCTATGTACAACAGCCCTAAACCGTGCTCTATCTCGTGCCAATCTCATTGCCTCTGACACACCCATCCCGATTACCCCAGTCACTGAATCAATCCACCTCATAGAGGGTCTTCCCCTCCTGCACTGTCCCTCTACTCTACCCAGCATGATGTCCCTCTCTAAAGACCTGTCTCTCCTTACAACATGTCCAAAGTATGTCAGGCTTATAGTCACCATTTATGTTTCTTATAAAAGGTATTTGCAATGGGTAAATTATTGACTGTACACAATTTGATCATTTTATCATCAGCCTCCTTTCTGTCACAAAGCCCATGTTTTCCTTTACTGATTCTTCTTCTCCATTCCCAACTTTTATACTCCAGTCACCCATTATTATTATTATTATTGCATCCTGGTGGCATGTTCGATCGATTTCTGACTGCCAGTTGATAGAGTCTTTCTTTCTCTTTGGCTCTGGTTATTGTTGTATATATTTGAATGATAGTGGTATTGACAAGTGCTCCTTGTATGGATATGGATATTATCCTGTCACAACATTGTATTTCAGGATGTACTTGGAAATAATCTTTTTAACTAAGAACTTGACCCCATTTTTCCTCACCTTTTCATTTCTGAAATAGGAGATCACGTGATTGTCTGATTCAAAATGTTCCATGCCAACCCATCTTGTTTTGCCAACGCCTAGTATGTCAATATTTATGCGTTCCATTTGTCTGTTTACAATATCCAGTTTACCTTCATTCATGCTTCTCACATTCCACGTTCTACTAACTAGTGTCTGTTTGCAACTATTCCTCCTCCTTTATGTTCATCAACCGGAGGTCTCAGCCTCAGGTGCCATATCAGCTAGTTGAATTTAAGTGTGGTCTATTGTGCATAAGGTTTTCGAAGGCCTGTTGTTTTGGAAGTGGATGGCCAATCCTCCCTCCAACATTTTGGTGCAGAAGATTTTCTAAGAAATCTTAACGTGTAAATATAATTCCTTGCTGGTAGGCCATTGTAGATATTATGATTAAAGTTTTAAAACAAAACGTGTTTGGATGAGTGAATGAAAAACTGATGTGCTTTTTAAACTCATGTAGATCACAGTTGGGGTTTTTTTTTAAGACAAGAAGGATGTGTCAGGCACCATATCTGCATTTTAAAACCCTACCATGTGAGGCAACATCTCAGGTTGCAAGTAGGAGGGAAAAACCTGGGTTCTGGTTGTGACATGATTGCTGTGTGATCTAGGCCCAGTTAGTTGAATTCCCTGAGCTTCATGTGTAAAAGATGATAAAAAGAGAAGGTTGGTTCTAGCTCTGAACCTTTAATCACCAGGAACTCTGAAGTGAGCTAAATGGTGGCAAAGTCTTCATCCCCCACTTTCAGGAAGAATCTCCTCACTCATGTATCAGACAAGGGATTGAGCCAACTGGAACTGGTTGTGGGGGCACCTCCTGCCTGATGGGGAGAGTAGGGAATGGGCTGAGTGAGGAAGCTCTGGTCATCAGAAAATGCACCTCAGTGACCTCCTCTGGGATGAGTGGGTGACACCGGTGACTACCTGCCTTCTCCAGCTCTCCGCTTTTGCTGCTGTTGTCACTGGAGAAGCAGGTTTTCCTTTATTACCAGTTCTTTTGGGGAAAAAATTCCATTTTTTTCACACTTGAGACTGGTCCATAGACTTGTAACAGCACTTCCCACCACTCAGTACATTTGATCATCTTCCAGAAGAGGGTCAGATAGAAGTTCCTTTTTGCTCTGTCCTGGGGGAGATATGGTCAGGGAAATGATGGGCTTACACCAAGAGCTGACTTAGATGCTCAAAGGAGAAAACAAACCTGGAATGCTGTTTGCCAGAGTGCGGCCCACAAAATGCTTAGGGGCTACTTTGTGTCTGTGTCATTAGTCACCTTGCTGATACTTGTACAGAATGTGGATGGAGGTTGGTGTCACCCCCGTTGTCCTAATGGAAGTCCAGGGAACCTGTGAGGCTTGTTGGGACAGAATTCAAAGCCTGTCCCAGAGACCGACTTGAGGGTTGGAAGTCATGTAGATTGGGTGGGTGTTAGGGGCAAGAGACTGATCTGCATTTTTTGTGTTTGTCTTTTTATGACTAAGTAATAATTTCTCATTGTAGAAAACTTGGAGAATATATAAAAAGACAAAAGAGAAACTAAAAAGTCATGGTCGTTCCACCATCTAGGGTCATCTCTGGTGTGTATTTCCAAATTTGTTGGTCTATTTCCAAAATTATGGGAAGACAGGCTTGCATTTGAGGGGCTCAGGGCAAAGGTACAATTGAAGGCCCACACATGATATGTTTAAACATTTACGACTGAAATAATATTTATGAGTTTGCATTCTTTTAAAATATTCAAAATTCTCTATTAAGAGGAAAAGGCAAAATGCAAATTATAATGAGTAAATATTATACGTTTCAATCAAAATTGTTTCAACAAAGCTGAAACAAATCTTGATTTAATTTTTAGGCAGTCAGTTAAATCAAGTGAAATGTTAAAATTAGCAGAACTCTTTGCTGTTGTAATAGCCAAGGTCCATCTAATTGTCAATGTAAAGAATGGTCAATTGTGCTTCATGAATATTGTGTCTAGACTTAGACAAATATACAAATTTAAGAGTAAAATGAATTGTTTAATATTGCAAAATATTCCTCAGCTGCTAGGTACAGCTGTTACCAACACCAAGCTAATTAGCGAGTATCTCTGGAACCATGAATTAGAACATGAAGAAAAGGGAGAAAATGGACGCTTGGCACTATTGGGAAATGCTGCTTCGTTATGCAAGAAAATATTGCATTTCATGCTATCTGAGAGGAGATATATTTGACAAATTAATTTGTCTTTCCTCTTACTTAAGCATGTCCACTGCTGCTGAATCCTCCCTGCTCTCTGAAGCTTCTTCCCTCTTCAGTGTCGTCTGTAGCCCAACCCACACAATATTGCGGCATTGGGATTCAAGCCCCTTTTGTTTTAAAGACAGAGGGCAAGAGATGGAGACATATTTCCAGGGAGTTGAATGATGTTGGTCCCAAGTTGATGTTTAGGGATATGCTATGCAGTGCTAAACACGAGATTCCCAGTTAACAGACGTGTTCACATCTTCTGAATAATGACTGTGTGCTTGTGGGATACAGAGAACTTCAGACTGTGGAATGTCAGGAAATGCAGCACACTGGTCCAAATGTAAGGGACACACACACACACACACACACACGGTCTCTATCTTTGGACATGTTTTCATGAGGGACCAATCCCTGGAGAAAGATATCATGCTTGGTAAAGTAGAGGATGGTGAAAAAGGAAAACCCTCACAGAGATAGATGGATTGACAAAGGAGCGGTAACAACGGGCTCCAACAGGAACGACTGTGAGGATGGCACAGGGCTGGACATTATTTAGAGTCTGTTATGCACAAGGTTGTTATCAGTCAGAAGAAGTTAAAAGCATTTAACAACACACATAATACAGACAATGCACACAAAATGTACTTTGATTTACAATGTTAGAAACCATTTTTAAATTTCTTATTTATTTATGTATTATTTCCTCCCTCTTTTCTAGCATGGACATTTT
Source organism: Elephantulus edwardii (assembly GCF_000299155.1). Lineage (NCBI taxonomy): Eukaryota > Metazoa > Chordata > Mammalia > Macroscelidea > Macroscelididae > Elephantulus > Elephantulus edwardii. The sequence continues at coordinate 1,453,277 of NW_006399802.1, forward strand.
TATTTGAGATATTCTTCCAAAATTTAAATTTTATTACTTGTTTGAGAGGCCTGGAACAGACATGTCATCATTTATTAAATCAGCTCCCTACTGTTGAAATATATGTGTGTTGGTGTTTTGGTTTTTTCCCCCCACTCCTTTTTGAAATGTATGCTTTTAATGCTTCTCTCTCGCAAGCAGCATGGCAGTGAGCATCCTTGTACACTATGGGGGGTATGTTTATGGAAATGGGGATATACATTGCACATCTATACTAAAATCAAGGTAGGTTCCTTTAAAGGACTCCATGATGAATTGATAATCTGTTTTAAGCTTTGTCACCAGGAAGACTGAAGTGGCACATGAATGGCCAGGAGAATAGGATGCTAGAGTTATGGTGCCATCTATCCGTGTAAGTCTAGCTCAGCTCTTACCTTGGTCCGGGCTCAGTTCCTTTATATTTACAAAGAGCAGCTGGGCTAAGACATAGTCTTAGTTTTTGCCAGGAGTTGTTGGTTTGCTGGATGAGAGGAGCCAAACTCAAACTCGGCTCTCTGGGGTTCCATCTACTAGACCAGTCTGCCCTCTGCTGGCTGGTTGTCAGATGCCAGCCCTGTTCCTGACTTCATAGGTGTCCAGGGAAACTTGCTGGCCCGTGGTGAAATCAGTAAACTATGGGAGATTGAAGTAAATTCTGTCTCATAGCTACAATTCATTTGGCTGCCGTTTCATTTTCTGAAATGACATATTTTTTGGCTATGCTTTCAAGGATCTGCTATGTTAGGGGGCTGAAGACATGATAATAAGACTCAGATTTTGCCCAGGAACTCACAGAGACAGATCGGGGTGGGGTGGGGGTGGGCAGGTTGCTACCTCATAGAACAAAAACAAATAATACTTCTTAGCTTTGATTATTTGGCCATTTCTGGGCTTTCCAAGACCCTAATATTCATTTGTTTGGATAAAGAACTCAAATAGATGACAATTCTCTAAGGATGGCAATTGGCAGGCTGGGAAGTAACAGGAATCTAAAAAACTCTGTGTGTGTGTGTGTGTGTGTGTGTGTGTGTGTGTGTGTGTGTGATGAGAAGTTAGAAGACTTGAACTCTAGCTCTATTGCTGATTAGCTTGACCTTGAGCAAGCCTATTCCCCTCTCTAGCATTGGTTTCTTGGTTTAGGAAGGCATTGGACAAACCAGTCATTTTACTGCTGCTTTGTTGTTTACAATTCATTTTTGGGGGGGCCGAGGTGAAAACTTTCTTTCTTTAAAAAATATTACTTTTTTTTTTACTAGTTTTTGCAGTAATCGTCTTATACAGTATTTGTCCTTATGAGACTGAGTTAGTTCACTCAGCATAATACTCTCCAGTACCTCTTCAAAATCATTGTTCTTGAGTGCTGCATGATATTCCATCATGTAAATGTACCATAATGTCTTAATTCATTCAATTGTGTTTGGACATTTGGGTTGTTTCAATGTTCTTATGATGGTGAATAACACTGCTATGAACATTAGTGTACACATCTCTGTGTCTCAGTTCTAATTTTCTTGGGAAACAAATTTTTTTTTAAAAAAAGAATCAAGATCTACAACCAGAAGAGGACAAAATAGATGAATGGGACCTTCTAAGAATCAAATCCCTATGTACATCCAAAAACTTCTCAGACAGGGTGAAAAGGGGAAGCCACAGACTGGGAAAAAGTATTTGGTAATGACATGTCAGATAAGGAACTTATATCTAGAATTTATAAAATACTCAAGCACTACAACACGGTAAAGGTAAAAAATCCAATTGAAAAACAGGTACAGGATATGAACAGACACTTCACCAAAGAAGACATTCAGATAGCAAACAAATACATGAAGAAATGTTCAAAATCCCTATCTCTAAGAAAAATGTAAATCAAAACAACTATGAGATATCATCTCACCCCAGTAAGAATAGCAAAATTTAACAGAACAGCAAACAACAAATGCTGGCGAGGTTGTGGAGAGACTGGAATCCTTATTGACTGTTGGTCGAAGTGTAAAATGGTGCAACCACTATGGAAGGCAGTATGGTGCTTTCTCAAAAAGTTGGGAATACCATTTGACCCAGCAATTCCACTACTGGGAATATACCTCAAAGAAACGATAACTGCCACCCAAGCAGATATATGTACACCCATGTTTATTGTGGCTTTGTTTGCAATAACAGAGTTGGAAACAACCTAAGTGCCCCTCAACATGCGAATGGATAGAGAAGTTGTGGTATATTCACAAAATGGAATACTATGCTGCATTGAAAAACAAGGAACTCGTGCAATATTATTAAAAATGGATGTTCCTGGAGGACATTATGCTGTGTGAAATATCTTAGTCACCAAAGGACAAATACTGTATAATGCCACTGTTGTAAAATGGGACTGACATTGGGAGGAGACTGAGAAAGATGGGATAAATAATGTATACTGCATTGAAACAGATGAGGGAGAGTATTTTTTAAAAAGGATATGTGATTAGGTATTATTGTCATGACAGGTGCTGAGAGTGAAGGCTGCATAGTGGAGTGGACTTGGGGGGAAGGATTGTATAACAATGAAATAATTTTTCTTTTACTTTTCAAAGAGAAGAGCAAACTGGGGGGAGGGGTGGGCAGGAAGAAAAGTGCAACAAATGAATGAATGGAAATCCAAAGTCTCAGTAAATTTTCATTAAAAGTAATAATAATAATAATAATGGAGAAAAAAATAGTCTGTTTTTCCCCCTCAAATGAAAGTAAATATCATATCCTATATTTAAAAGTAACTTAACACCAAATTGTGCCACTTATAGAGTCCTGAGGTTTGGTAGAGCATGCCTGGAAATTTCAGACCCTGAGCTTCAGAGGGCTTGTGCTGTGCTGGATCCTGCACTTTCTCTGCCGCTGGGAAGTGTGGCATTTTATGATAAATGCTTGGAGACAATCACTCATATTTTGTCAGTTCTCTAATTCTCATTCTTCCCAACATCCTTATCTGCCCAGTGTAAAACTATGGGAAGAATGTGGGACCTCTTTTTAGTTGAAGGATGGAGCTGCTGAGAGAGGAAGTGGCATTATCTGCCACTAGCCTTCTGGGTAGATCCTGCTCAGTTCAGGAAAACCAGAAGGATGAGCCGTTCTTAAGAAGAGAGCAAGGCCTGGCCTGGCTGCGGTGTTTGGCGGCAGCCTTTTGTCAAAAGTTCATCGGATTAGAGGGTGAATTTGAATACATGGAGCTAGACCTTGTATGAGATAATTTACTTTTTGATGTGATCACCTTAAAAATCCTGAGACACAGGTTATTAGGACCACTTAATATATTGAAAAGCTAACCCTCAAAGAAGGAAACTAGCTAGTGAATGGAAGTTTGAGGGTTTAAACTTCACTGTGTGAAGGCTTCAGGATATCTATTTGAGGCAGTTTCTGCTGCTTGTAACTAAGGAGTGTGTTGTGAGCAGGGAGTCTGAGCTCAGGACTTACGTTTAGGAGCGTAGTTGTTCCACGATTGACAAGTCATTTCTATTCTCAGAGCCTCCATTTCCTTCTCTGTAAAATTGGTTGAGAATTCTTGGCCTACCTTGTGGACTGTTACAAGGCTCTAGGAATGTCTGGGAGTATCTTTGTTCTCCAATGACCCACACAAAAGAAGTTTTAGTTAAAGTTTTACTGGATTAGCAAACTGTGGATTATCCTTTAGGAATACTACTGGTGAGAATACTGCTTTAGGAATACTGCTATGGACTAGGCCTTTGCCAAGCCTGATGGACTAGGGCAGAAAGGATGATGTATCTAAGGCATCAGCCTCAGGTGAAGGCTAGTCAATTTAATTCAACAGGTATTCACTGGGTAGTGATTCTGGAGCCCACCTTGACCAGGCAAGACGAATGGTCTCCACTTTCAGTGATTTCCCACACCACAAGAAGTGATGGATATTAAAGCTATGAGAGAAGGACTGGGAGAGACTCAATCGAGAAAATGGGGGTACAGAGAAGGAGGTGGTCATTTCCAAGCTACTCAATTTAATTTCTTATCCTTACATCTTTGTTCATGAATTTCATTATTTCTTCAAGGCAAATTCCTAATTATGGAATTTGAGTGTCATAAAAGAGTAAGCTCATTTTAACAGCCAAGTTTGTCCCAAGGTTCTTATTTTTTTTCCAAACTCTCAGCAAGTGTTTGAGGGTGTCTGTGTCTTTCCACATACACCAAGACCAGCTTTTAGTAACTTTTAGTCTTTTTCTGTTTGATAATTGGAAGTTGATCAAGCTAGCAAGTTTATCTTTGAGTTTCAAATAATTTTTAAAAATTTATATTTAGAACTTTTATTATTTTCCCCTGTGTTTATGGTCTATGACAAAAAGTGTGTGTATTTTCTAGTAAAATGCCCTTTTTTCCTGGCGAAATGTGTTTCCGTGATATTTTTGGCAGCCACTCAGATGTACCAGGAGAGGAGATTATGACTCCTATTTAATTGATGAGGAAGTTGAGGTTCAATGAGGGTAAGTGACTTGCCCAAAGTCACTTGGGCAAAGAGGTGCCAGAACTGAGAACTCAGTCCTGGGCTTTGAAGTATTTCCCTAGCACTTTGTGTCACACTGACAGATGACCCTCTCCTGTAATTCTAGGGGGAGAAAAATCAAGCTTGCCTAGTTTCAATTTAGTCTTGATTCTTAAAATAATCTATCCTGTAACATACAGTAGTGTTAGCAGAGAAAATATGTTCCGCCACTTACTGCTAAAGGAGCCAGAGATCCGCGGTGGGCTGTGACCCTTTAAGAGCGTGCCCTCCATTCTGATAAATCAGGTCCTGGAAGACTGTGTGTGAGATTAGTGCTGGTGTGTGTTGAGACAGTTAGTGCGGTTATTAACAGGACACCACAGCTGGGGACGAGCTGGCTCAGCGTGAACACAGTCACCTGGAGTCCCCCAGCCAAGGACTGAACTGAGTCCTCTAGGTTAGGGGCTCATTCACCTCCCCTGCCACGTCTCCCAGGAAGCCCTCTGCAAGGCCTGGCATCCACCCTGCTCAGCCCTGTGATCTCATGGCCACTTACATTGCCTGAGGGTGAAAAGAACTGAATCCCAAACTTAGCTCTGCCACGGGTTTATGTGTGACCACAGCACCTCCCTGCCTCTCTCTGTGCTACTTTCTCCATTTATCTAGCCAGGGCATTGGATACAATAATCTCTAAGGGCTCTTCCAAGTCTAGACCTACCTTCCCTCTCCATCTGCCTACCCCTGGTGGTTCCTACCTTTCAGCAGCCTGGATGCCTGTGGAGACACAGAACCACAAAGTGTGATGCTCAGGGGACCTCACCATTCTCACACAACAGCTCAGACATTTGGTTTTGCAAAACAAGTTGACGTTGTCTTTTCTCTATAAGAGCTTACTTTCTTTGGAGTTCCAAGTGATCTCAGTTGGTTTAGGGTCTCTCTTCCCTTTCCCACAGGAAGCTCTGGTGACCTAGTGGTGGGGAGCTGTGCTGCAAACCCCAAAGCCAGTGGTTTGAATCTATCAGCAGCTCCATGGGAGAAAGATGGATAATTTCTACCTGTGCAATTAAACTGGAGATTACATGCTGTCCTATTGGGTCATGATGTAATTTTCTTGGAAAGGATTCCCTTGTGTCAAATGGTTAACATACACTCAGCTACTAAATGATAGGGGGGAGGGTTGAGTCCATCCAGATGCTTGAGAAGAAAGGCCTGGTGACCTGCTTCTAGAAAGCCAGTCACTGATAACCCTGTGGAGGGGGCAGGTTCCACCGTGCTGCACACTGGATTGCCATGTTTTGGAGTTATCTTGTGGGGAACTGGTTTGGTTTTGGGGTTTGTCCCTTGGGAGGGTGTCTGAGTACTAAGATAACCTTTGTTCTACCTGTTCCCCAGGGTTGAGGGTTTTTTTGAAGGACTCATAATTGTCTCTATGGAGTTACATGTTTAAAGAGTAACTTGGCCTTGAGGGTGAACTCCCGACTGTTTGTAGAGGGAGGTTCAGATGGATTCCATGGCAGCAGCCCTCGGAGTATCAAAGCGTGGAGGTTGGATTTGAAAAATAATCGTCATTTTTTAATGATGTAAAACATGCCGTGTAAATTTTTTTAAAAAATAAACACATTTTATTACTTTCCCAGTCCTTTCTTCCTCTCTCCCAGAGCCAGATGGAGATTGCTTCAATATTTCTGGAAAATTTTACATATTTAATAACATCTTTGGAGGTTCTTCCAGATCTGATGAAAACGTGGCTCGAACTCTGGCCGCAAACACTGTTCATTGAACAGAGAGTTGCTGGCAGAGGTGGTGGGTTGTGTGTGTGCTGGGGCTAGAGTGCACTCCATTGCAGAAACAGCTGGGTCCACAGGTCTAAAGGGGTGTATTTTTTATCCTGAGCAACAAAGAATATTGTTTCTCTGCGGCTTCCTCCCTCAATTGTATTTTGTGTGTGTGTGTGTATAAAAGAGAAAAAAAGAAAAATCAGTACGGCTGAGCAAACCCAGTGCTGCTTGAGAGAACCAGGTTCCTCTCCAGTTTTCTTGATCTGCAGCAAATCCAAGGAAAGAATGAAAGCTTTAATTTATTTATACATCTTTTCTATCAATATTACAACTGCCAGTCCTAAATGTTGCAAGCTGAGGCCTCAGAGAGCAGGTGGACCAGTGCAGGGTCCAGAGGTGGATGCAGGGAGGACAGGACGCAGCCCAGCTGGCAGATCTGGACCCTGGGAGCAGGCACCCCTGGCCAGGCTGGGAGCTTTGGACAGCAGGGACAGTTCAGTGCCTGTGGACGGCGGGGACATTTCAGTGCCTGTGGACACCGGGGACAGTTCAGTGCCTGTGGACAGCGGGGCAGTTAGTTCAGTGCCTGTGGACACCGGGGGCAGTTCAGTGCCTGTGGCCGGAGCTGCGCGAGGCCCCGGTGAGGGCGCACGGGGGTGATGGGCACCTCCCGAGACTCCCCGGGCCTGCGGGCCTGACAGGCGCACGGCTGCCTCCTTAATAGACTGCGGGAGTGTTCTCCGGGAGAAGTCGGCGGCGGTCCCCGAGGAGAGATCATCAGGCAGAGTGGTCCCCGGAGCAGGATTTATTAGCAGACAGGATGGGGAAGTTGATTAGCCTCCGCGGCTGAACGGACATCCTGTCAGACAGGCCTCTTAATCCAATCACTTACCTGTCGAGGGGAGCCGCTCAGCTCAGCAGCCTCCTGCCCGCGTCACCGCCCCCCCCGGGCCCTGCTACCTGCTGGCCGCAGGGGGGGCGTGGGGTGTGCACGAGGTCCCCTGGCCCAGCAGGGCCTGTTCTCAGTCCACGCAGGCTTGCTTTCCGAGAGGGAGGAAGACGCCGTGCAGCCATCTCTCTCTGGCAGGCTGTTTTGCTGTCAGTAAACGTCTCGGATGCTCTTTTGGACTCAAGGCCTTGGCGGCCACTCTCCCCTGCACAGAATCCTTACCTTCAGTGGCCCCGCCTATTCCCTACTCAGGAAAGTACCCCTTCCTGGGTCCTGTCTCCTTGATCCTGAGCCTCCTTTCCAGTCCCTTCACCGTCCCACCTCACTCTGGTAGCCCCTGCTTCAGGCAAATTGAACTCCTCTCTCCTTTTGCGGAATGACTCCTACCTGCCTCACCAGCACTTGCACCAGTTTCCCACTCTACCTAAGACTGCTTTCCTTCTCCCGCCTCCCACAGCCACTCCCCGACCCAGGAACCTTCCTTTTTCTCCAAATCTCAGTTGTCCTTGAGGATCTGGCTCACAAACCACATCTTGCACCCCTCCTCCTCCCAGTGCCAGGTAATCCCTCCTCCATGCACACGTTTGTGCCACTTTATCTGTCCCATCTCCTGCCTCCAGCACTTACTGGCTCTCTGACATCAGCCAAGGGGCTCTCCCCTCTGTAAAACTGAAATGATAAGAGACAAGGGGTGTTTTGACAACAGAGAGAAGACAGGTAAAGAACTTGGTGTAAGGCCTGGCAAACAGTAGGTGCCCACTCATCCTGCTCTGCACTGGGCAGTCTGGTCTGGTCTTGCTTCCTTCACTGTGAAACGTTCCATTAGGAAAGTGCAGGTCTCTGCCAAGACCCTTTTCTCCCCTTACTCTCTATACCAAGCCCAGCCCTTTAGAGAGAGGAAGACTAAATGTTTGTTGAGTGAATGAGGGCTGCTTGGCAAAGCTGAACCAAGTGTGCTGAACCATCTCGCCGAGTGACCCCACAAGGCCTTGATCTGACCATGGAAGAAGCGGGAGGTGAAGGATGGGGCTCCGGGGCTCCTACTTGCTTTCGTGTGGCAGGCATTGAGATGTGTGTTCACTCCAGCTCTTGTCAAGAGTTTAGGAATTCAGACCCTATTGATCTGTTGTATCTTCAGAGCCATCAATCATCATTAAGAAATAGAGCCAGAGCCCCCGGATAGGGCGGCTGGCACAGGGTAATTTAGAGGATTTTACACACACAACAGAAGTGGCTAAGGGAAGTCACTAAGACAAGCACTGAATGCTTAGCAGATAGGAAAATAACTCGGGGGACTTGGAAGAGGCCAGAGGTAACTGACCAGGAAATGCATCACATTCTACTTCTTGGTCACAGGTTTTGGTGGTTGATTGTAATTGTTTAATGAACATTTGACTTTGACGAGGCTAATGTCTGACCCAAACTCTGTTACTGTCTTTTTTCTGTATCTGTGGATCCAATGCTGGTTTCTATTGATGTCTACCTCTTTTAGTTGTTCATAACCATCAGGCTTGCCGACATCAAGGCCAAAGGAACTAGATTCTGATTTGAACCATCTTCCTTATCACTCTTTAAATAAAAAAATCAAAGTGTGTCATTAGCCATCAAAGAAATGCAAATCAAAACTATGATGAGATACTATTTCATTTTCAATAGGATAGCTGAGATGAGAAAAGTGAACTTTTTAAAATAAAATTCTATTTTAATGGACATTTACAGAGAAGTTAAGATTTTAGTTTATTCATTGTTGCACGTTTTACCCCTTTGCCCTCCCTTCCCCCCTCCAGTTCAAAAGTTAGCTGTGAGTCAGTTCCAATTTGATGATACATAACAGTAGCTCTAACCAGAGATACAAAATACCTGTACAAAGAAAATTAAAAAACACTACTACAAGATGGGAAAAGTAAGTCAGAAGGGAGAAGATTGCTCATCTTTCTCCCTCAGAGCAGCTGGTAGTTTTGAACTCTGTACCTTCAGGTTGACAGCACAGTTCCTTACCAGTAGGCCACCCGAGTTCCCTCCTTTTACTCTTGATGCCCATAAGGCAAAGGTGGCTATTTATTTTCAGAAAATTGACTCAAACTTCAGACCATATGTATAAAAACGGACTCAAGTTGGATCAAAAACAAGCTTAAACCTAAAATACACAAAAGAAAAAATTTGAAGAAATATGCAAAGAAACTGTACTGCAATCATGTGGAAGAAAGTTGGATAATCTCCTCCTTTGCAATTTACTGCCTTTGAGAACCCACTAGAAGGTCAGCTATGAGTCAATTACATAACAAGGTACATAACAACATTATATCTTTTCATTAAAAAAATTATAAAATAAATGATAAATAATTTATTTATAACTCAAGGCCACAGGCTGCTTTGTGGGAGAAGGATTGACAATCTCCTCCCATTTGATTGCTCTGAAAACCCATTGGAGAGTCAGCTATGGGTTAGTTTTGACTTGACTTTACACCACCACTACAACAATCTATTGTATAAGCAGACTATTAAATATATTAAACATGTATAATCAACAGAGGATAAATTTAGATGAACGAAAACTCCTAAAAATGAAATCCTATGTGCATAAAAATATTTCTCTAAAAGAGTAAAGAGGGAATTTACAGACTGGAAAAAATTGGCAAAGACATATCTGACAAGGGACTCGTCTTAAAATTTGTAAAAAATGCCAACACCTCAACAAGAAAAAGACAGCCCAATTATAAAATTGGCAAAAGACATGAAACATGCACTTTATCAAAGAAAACAAACAAACAAAAAAACACTTGAAGACATGCTCAAGGTCTTTAGCTTAAAAAGAACCCCCACACCAAAAACCCAAAAATAAAAACAAAACAAAAGCCAACGCAAGCTCATTGCTGTCAAATTGCAACAGACTAATTGGTGACCCTCCAGCAGATTGTTAGAGGCTGTAAATCTCACAGGAGGAGATTGCCCAGCTTTCTTCTACAGAGAAGCTAGTGAATTTGCACAGCCAAAGGGTCATCTCCTTTGGCTTAGCAACATAATTCTCTGAGCTCCTTTTATTAGCTACTGTTGTTGTGATGTACCATCTAGTTGGAACCAACTTATAGCTTCAGTGCAGAGGCAGTAAATCTCATAGGAGGAGACTGCCCATCCTTCTCCCTTGTAACAGCTGCTGTATTCAAACTGTGGGCCTTCAGGATTGCAACACAGCTTCTTCCCAATAGGCTACCAGAGCTCCCTTCATTAGCTACTGTTATTGTATTATTGTATACCTTCAAGTCAGAACCAGCACACAGCTGACCCTCCAGCAGGTTTTCAGAGTCAGTAAATTACATGGAAGGAGATTGCCCATCTTTATGTCACAAAGCAGTTGGTTGATTCAAACTGTGTGCCTTCAGGATTGCAGCACAGCTTCTTACCACTAGACCACTAGAGCTCTATACTAGAGAGTGGCAAATCAAAATAATGATGAGATGAGATGTCATCTAGCAACCACAGCAAAGTTCAATAAGACAGCAAACAACAAATACTGGTGAGACTGTGGAGAGATTGGAACTCTCTTACACTGCTGGTAGAAATGTAAATGGTGCAATCACTACGGAAAGCTTGGTACTTCCTTAGAATATGGAAATATAAACACCATTTGATGCAGCAATCTCCCAACTAGTATATATCTCAAAGAAATAAGAGTTGCCAGAGGAACAGATACATGCATATCCATTTTCATCACAGCATTATTTATAATACCAAAGTGACAAAACAGCCCAAGTGTCTATCAATGGATGAATGGATAAAGAAAATATGGTACATTCACACAATGGTGAACTGAAGAACAAGAAAGAATTAATGAAATACTGCATAACGTACATGCACCTACAAGACATCGTGTTAAAGGAAATAAGTCACAAAAGCATTATTATGGTATATTGTTGTTGTTGTTATGTGCTGTTGAGTCAACTACAACTCATAACAAACCCTATAAAAAATAGCTCTGAGGGAGCTCTTGGTGCCTCATGGCAAGTAGCTGTGCTGCAATCCCGAAGGCATGTGGTTCGAATCCACCAGATGCTTCACTGGAGAAGGAGGGGCAATCTCCTCCTGTGTGAGTCAGATCCAATTCTACCGTACACAGTAAGGGGAAAGAAGAAAAAAAAATCAAGCACTAAACCCTGACCTATCTTGTGCCAATTTCACTGTCTCTGGCACATCTGCCCTTGTTACCACACTCACTGTGTCAATCCATCTCATTCAGGGTCTTCCTCTCCTGTACTGTCCCTCAACCCTTTCAAGCATAGTATCTTTCTCCAAGGACTGGCCATATGCACAAAGTATGTGAGAGAGTTTCAAAATCCTTGCCTCCGACAGACACATAGATCAATGGAATAGAATTGAGAACCTGGAAATC
>NW_006399802.1:1466405-1479384 GCF_000299155.1 Elephantulus edwardii
TTTTTTTTCTGTAATCCTTAGCCATTATCCAGCTGTCAGTTGCACAGCAAGTAGTGAAGAAGACCATGGCCTGGATCAGGGGCACCTTAATCTCCAGACTGACTGTTGCTTTTCAGCACTCTAGAGAGGCCCCTGACAGCAGACTTTCCCAATACAACTCATCTTTTAATTTTCTGACTGTGTTGCTGAGAATATTGATTGTGGATCTGAGCAAGATGAAATTGTTAACAACTTCAGTCTCTTCTCCATCTACCTTGGTGCTGCCAATTGACTCAGTGGTGAGAATCTTTGTTTTCTTAATATTGAGCTTTAATCCATATTGAAGACTGTAGTCCTTGACTTTTTGCAGTAAACTCTTTGGGTCCTCCTGAGTTTTGACGAGTCAAGTCATGTCATCTGCATATTGCAGGTTATTTATGATCCTTCCTCCAATCCTGATGCCACATTCTTCTTCATAAAGTCCAGCCTCCTACACGATCTGTTTCACCTATAGATTGAAATGTTATGAAGAAAGGTTACATCCCTGAGGTATACCTTTCTTTATTTTGAACTGTGCAATATTTCCTTGCTCTGTTCTGGTCACTGCTTCCTGGTCTAAGTATAGGTGTTGCATGAGCACAATCAGGTGTTCTGGGATTTCCATTCTTCTCAAGGTTAGCCACAATTTCTTGTGATCCACACAGTCAAATGCCTTTGGATTGTCAATAAAATGCAAATAGACACTCTTCTGATACTCTCCCCTTTCAGCCAAGATCCATCTCAATTTGGTTATGATGTCCCTAGTGCCACAGTATCTTCTAAACTCAGCTTGAATTTATGGCAGTTTTCTGTTCAATGTGCTGTTTCAGTTGTTTTTGGATAATCTTCAGCAAGACTTTGCTGGCATATTATATTGGCGAAGGAAAGGTTTACACACAGATAGAATCATTCTCGTATGATTACCAGGGATGGGAAGGGAGGAAGATAAAATTTTAAAATATATCATTGAATGAAGGTAAAGGTAATGTATAACAAGGGCTCAGAGAATTGTAATTAATGTTTTAAAAAATTATATTTGTAAAATTCCATTCAGATGAAAAGTAAACAAGCAAAACCAAGTAGATAAATAAAATAAACATTTGCAGTCTTAGAAACTCAATGGTTGCTGTAAGTTAGAATTGACTTAGTGGGTGGCAGTGGGTTTTAAATAAAATGAAGATAGAATTACTATTAATAACACTGTTCATAAAATGTTGATTACTTCCAGTGCTAGGAGATGAAGAAGCAGAGATGAAGGAGCCCCAGCCTACCCTCAGTGAGTGAAAAGGCTGGTGGAAGAGAGGCAGGTAAGAGGACCCTCACTGTTGTACCAGTCATCGATGTTATGGAAAGATACCAGCAGTGCGATAAAGGAAGTAGAGAAACTGGGGACAAACATTCACTGCCTGAACATGAGAGCTGGCAAGGCTTTAAGGAGGAAGGAAATTTTCCACTGAGCTTTGAGTGAAGTAGTTTGGAGAGGGTATTAGAGGTAGAAGGCATGGTGTAGACACAGGCATGGCAGTAGGAATATAGGTATGTGAGGTGAGGTGGGAACCTCTGTTTCATGAAGAAATGGAGAGATGATGGGGCAGAAAAAGTATGTCGGGAGAGCCCTGAGCAGGAATTGACAAGATCAGGAGCATATCTGGGAATTTTGGAAGTGTGAGGTGCTATGTGAGAAGCAGGGACTGGAGAAGTGGAAGGCAGGAAGGGAGACTTAAAGTGGCTGTGGATCAGGGGCCTTGGAGCAGAAGAATTTATTTTCTGAGGCTCTTGGTCAGAGGATAAAAAGGAATAGAAATAGAAGTGAGGCTAGGTAAGGTGGGAAGTTGGGAATCATTAAGGGATGATTAAGAGGATCAGGGGGAACTTCATAGAAAAACTCTGTTCTACATTATGGTCCTAATGAACTAATAGTTCATTTGCAGAGAGACCGTCTTGTCTGTTTAGGGGCCCTGGACACTATGCAGGCAACATTCACAATGGCCTGTGCACCTAGAAAGAGGACTTTGTGAACATAAATATGTCAATCCTCTCCCATTACACCATCAATGGAGACACGAACCATGCCCAATTGTTGTTGTTGTTGTTGTTAGGTGCTGTTGAGCTGAATATAACTCATAATGACCCTATGAAGCAAAGATCTGAATCCTGTTCTATCCTGCACCATCCTCATACTTCCTGACACATAAGAGACTATTGCAGCAGTCACTGTTGAAGGTCTTCCTCTCCTTTGCTGATCTTCTAACCTTCCTAGAATCATATCCCTCTCTAAGGAATAGCTCCTCCTACCAACATGCCCAAAGTATATGAGAGAAAGCCTCATCATTCTTGCCTCCAAAGAGCACTCCAGCTATACCCTCTCCAAGATATATCTGTTCATTCTCTGCTATCCATGGGATGTTCAGTGCTCTTTTCCAATACCACAGCTCAAAGGCATCAATTCTTCTTCTGTCATCATTAATAACTGTCCAGCTCTCAGATGCATAGCTAGGGATCGGAAAGATCATGCCCAGTAGACCATCTTTTCTATTGATTAGCTGTGGGGTCTCAGATAAAGGACATAACTCGGTGTCTCTAAAAATAGGGGTAATAAGATTCCTGAGTTACAATGAGCTGCATTTTTTGGAACTTCTTTTGTCTGTTGTTGTGATATGAACCACATATAGTGTTTCAGCATGTTTGCTGATGTTAGCATTCTCAGATGCTCACTTACTGATTTACAAAAATGTGGATAATAAAAGGCAATAATAATAAAACCAAAAAAGGGAGAAAAAGATACTGGATTCATGTGAGAACTGATGGACTAGGCTATTGGAACGGGTTCTGACTAGGCAGAGCTCTGCTCAGGAAGATGGAGCCACTGAGCCAACTGGGGCTGAGGTTCTTGAGTGAGTGCAGCATGGTGCTTGTCTGTTTCTCTCCGCCTGCTATTTAATAAGTAGCCTCGAAGGCAGTTATTATTATAGCTGTGTCTATTGCCCGAACAGGTCCAAGGCCAGTGGCCAAGGGTAAGGGCTGAGAGCAGGGACAGGTAAGAGGGTTTGTATCTTAGGGTCCTCCTTAATCTGGGCATCATGGAAGTCAGTGTCTCTTACATCCTTTTGCCTTTTTAGGGTCTGTCTTTCTCGCAGAGCCAGAGATGACAGGCAGTGCAGGAACCTGGGGTTTGGGGTTGAAGGAGGCTCTGACTCTCTTGTATCTGGTAGAGAGGGAGCTGGGGTGGGGGCTGTAGCAGTTGGTCATGATGAGGACTGACACTCAGGGAAGAGATGCCCAGCCCTCCACCCTGAGGTCTGGACCTTACTCTAAGGTGGACTTGTGGAACCTTCACCTGTCCTAGGATCCCTTTTGACCTTTACATCTCCCCCCTCCAAAAAAAAAGTCAAGGTGATGACAAGACACATCTATCGCATCTCAGCTATCATTGCAGTTGAAAGATGGGCTCGGAGCAGGTGGACTGCTTCAATTATGATGGATGAGGACGGTGACAGCTCTCGGGAGAGCCTCGGGAACCTGGCAAGTGTTCACTCAGCTATGACTCCTCTGGTAGCAATTTGACAAGATCAGAGCACTTTATGGAAGTGGAAAGTTTGGGGACCTCGGGGTTTGCTTGGCCCAGGGACTCTGCCTGCTGCAGCTCTCTGCCAATAATGAAGGGCGGGGTGGCAGTGCTGGCTGCTGTCCTTGGAGGACCACAGTGGGGAGCAGGAGCAGCTGTGGGCTGGGATCCACCTCCTGAGGACCCCCAGCCTGGACACCTTTTCTGGGGTTTGTCTGCCTTTGTCTCCTTTTTTTTGTCGCTGAGGAAAGTTCTAGCCCTTAACTAGGAATGACTACCCCATCTATAGCTATCACAGGCTGTCATGGGTATCTCTTCTGAGCCAGGCCCAGTGCTGGGCACTGACCGACAAGGGTGAACAAGACTGACAACCTGCCTTCATGGTACTTTCTGTGTAGACTCTGAGTGAAGAGAAAATCCTGGGAATGAGATAGGCCCATCTCCACCTCTGTCTGAGTATATGCTGTTGTGTGCTTCATCTCTGCTCTCTGACCTTCAGTTGCATCATCTGTTCATGACAAAGAAATCTGGACTAACTCAGGAATTGAAGTAATCTGTGAGGAGCACTTGACCTGTCACAAAGATGGTGTTGTTCCCCTCACCAATTCAGTTGTCCATTGGCTGAGGCACTTCACACAGGAAGGACACAGTGCACAGTGCCTGGCACACAGGAACTAGACATCTTGATCGATGCTGTATGAGTATCGATCATATTAGAATAAAGACAAGGTTGGATCCGGTAGGCTCTTTGTCCTGGCTTCTCCGTGGGTGGCTGTGGGGTGGTGGGGCAGTCCCTTTGCAGAATTGTAGACTGCCACCTCCCTGGAGCAGAAACTGAGTCCTTGGTTACCTTGTGCCTTCAAGGCAATGGTGAGTGTTAGTTTCTTAAGGCTGCTTCACAAAACACCAGAAACTGGAGGAATTATTAATGCAGGAGATTATTGCTTCAGTTCTAGACTTCCTGATTTCTAGCCCCTAATTTGGAGGTTAGACGTCCAAATCATGGTGTTGGTCATGCATATTCCTTTTGAGGTTCCCAAGAAAGGAGCTCTTCCATGCCTGCTTCCTAGAATCTCTGGCTCCAGGCGATCCTTGGGCCTTTCCTGCTTGCTGCTGTGTCTGCCTCGGCTCATCAAAAAGTTGTGCTTCCTCTGTCTCTCCATATCTATTACACTCTTTTGAAAAGGCACTGCTCACGTGATATACTATCTGGCATAACTTCATGTTAATTGATACCATCTTCAAAGGCCCTGCTCAAAATAAAGTCACACTTATAAGTAGCAGGATTTGAATGAAAGAATTCTTTGCTAGGAGATCTAGAACAGTAAGTTTCTCTCTTTCACCAATTCTGCTCTTCAACCAGGATTAAGAGGGGTCCTCGTTCCAGAGGGGAAGCTTCATAGAGCTTTGGAAGAAACTCTGGGGTGAACAGTTCAACTTGGGTTGCTCCAGACTTGAAAATCCTTATTGAGCAGCTACTGTGTACATTGTAGGAAAAGAAAAATGAAACTCAGTGAGGTCCTGCCCTCCAGGGCAGAAAGCTCTGAACACTATGTTTAGGTGGCTCAGGACACTCCAGTGAAGTTCTGGGTGGGCTCTGAGGAGGAGTTATCCCTTCTGGAAGGAAGGCCGGCAGGCTTTGGAGAAGGGACATTTTCTCTGGACCCGGAAGGGTTTCCCCGAAAGAGTTGAAGGTGGTAGAGGGTGTGTTTGCCAAGAGCACTTGGGTCAGCCTTGCATCTCAACTCAGTATCTTCATCTGCTCAGTGACAGGCTGTCTCAGACGGTTTGAAGGTCCTCCTGGACCAGTTAATGGCAAATTCTAGACCCCACTCTCCTTCTCAGGGTCAGCACCCAAGGGAGTCAGCCTGCATGCTCAAGGACCTTCCCAGGGAACCGCCACTCTTTTTATGGAATCTTCCCCTTCAACAAATGGAACTCTGGTGGTTTAGTGGTAAGAATCTGTGTTGCAATCGTGAAGGCTTGTGGTTCGAGGCCACCAGCTTCTCTGTGGGAGAAGGATGGGCAATCACTGCCTGTGTGATTTACTGCCTCTGAAGTACCACTGGAGGGCCAGCTATGAGTTGGTTCCAACTCTATGATACAACAACAATAACCCCTTCAACAATGGGTTTTACCTGACATTTCCCTCTGAGCCCATGTCATGCCTCTTGACTGCTATAGAAGACCCACCGAGGTCCTTCTCTCTTGCTTTACAGAATACTTGCACAATTATGCCCATGAAGATACTGAATAAATTCCTTTATACAATTAAGGAAATCATTGTCATTTTTAGCTGGGAAAGAGAGCTTGATGGTGGTGACAAGAACACTAGAGTCATTCTCTGGCCGTCTGTCCTTGAAAAGTCATCCTCTCTGGGTTTTAATTGGCTCTTTTATGAAATATAGATGTCAGTCCTGCTTAGCTCCTACCCTGCTTAGCTTGGATAGAGAAAAATGCTGGCCCCAAGGAAAGGAGGAGACTAGGTGTGGGGAGATGGGTTCCATGAAACTGACGACCGAAGTGGTTCTGACCTCTGCTCTTTTAACTTCATACTGGTTGGAAATGACTGTGACAATTTGGGATACCATGGGTGGGTGGAGCAGCATTTCTGTCTCTGGAACATGTGATCAGATTCCTACAGGTCTGACTCTTTTCTGGTTTCTGTTTTGGGGTTCCTTTTGGAAGGATCTCTTATTCTACTTATCACACCTCCACAAGCAAAGAGAGACCTGTGGGAGAAGTCCTGCTCCCTCCAGGTTAGATGTCTGGAGCTTGAATGAGTGCCAGAAACAAGCCATTGTGCCTGCTTGGACATCAACTCGATCTTATCTTCTGGCCTGATGTCTACTCACACACTCTCCCCTGGGATATGTAGAGGTGAGCCAGCCCAGAGGCCACAGAACAGTCTTAGACAAGTCAATACAGCTATAACTTGAACCTGCCTAATAATAAAGGAGGTGGGGGGGCTCCTTCCTATGTAAAACAAGAGAGAGCCCAGAGTGCAAATATCTATATAGCTTGATGGTAATAGGTCTATATGTTGCCATTGTACATACTGTTGTTGTAGGTGCATTTGAGTCGGCGATGATTCAACAAACAACAGATTGAAACGTTGGCCTATTCTGTGCCATCCTCAGGATCTCTGCCATCCTCAAACTCACTGTGTCAATCCATCTTGTTGAGGGTCTTCCTCTCTCTTACTGATCCTCTACTTTTCTCAACATGATGCCTTCTTCCAAGGACTTGTATGTCCTGACAGTGTGACCCCAAGGTGTGTGGTGAGATGAAGTTTCATCATTCTTGTCTCTAAGGAGTGCCTTGGCTACATTTCTCTCAAGAAAGACTTGTTTGTTCTTTTGGCAGGCCATGGTGTTCAATAGTTTTTGCCAACACTGCAATTCAAAGGTATACATTTTTCCTGGGTTTTCTTCATTTGTTTTCCAACTTTCACATTCATACGAAACAACTGAAGATACCATGGCTTGGCTCAAGAGCATCTTAGTCTTCAAATTGACTTCCTTGCTTCGTAGCACTTCTTCCCCCCCCACCTTTTAAAATTGATTTTTAATGAACGTTTACAGAGACTTTGGATTTCCATTCACTGTTAATTGCACTTTTCTCCCTGCCCACCCCTCCCCACAATTCACTTTTCTCTTTGAAAAGTAAAAAGAAAAAAATTCTTTTGTTGTTATTCAATTCCTTTCCCCAACTCCACTCCACTATGCTACCTGCATTCTGGACTCCTGTCATAACAATAATATCTAATCATATATCCCTTTTAAACAGTTCTCTCCTTCATTTAAAGAGATCTCTGGCAGCAAATTTGCTAATGCAACATGTCTTTTGATTTCTTGATTGCTCTTTATGGGTGTTGATTGTGGAGTCAAATATATATATATATATAAACACACCCCCCCCCAACACACACATGTTAAGGAGCAATGGTGCCTTGGTGGTAAGAAGTTATTCTGCCATCCTAAAGGCAGACAATTTGAATCCACCAGTTGCTCTATGGGAGGAGGACGTGCGATCTCCTCCTGTGTGATTTACAGCCTCTGATAACCTGCTTCTCGTTGTTGTTGTCCAGTTAGCTCCGACCCATAGCTGACCCTCTAGTGGGTTTTTGGAGACCGTTAATCGTATGGGAGAAGGTGGAGTATTTTTCTCCCACGGAGCAACTGGTGGATTTGAACCATGTACCTTTAGTTGCCAGTGCAACGCCTTACCACAAGGCCACCAGAATTCTTGAAAACCTTCTGGAGGGTCAGTTATGAGTTAATTTTGACTCATTTGCACCTAGTAACAATAACAACCACAACAACTTTTCATAGGCTGGTTGTGAAAATGAAATAGAAAATTCATGTAATGCTTGAGTGAACCTTTAGGGTTTTTCTGCCCAGACATTGTTATGTGCCGTTGAGTCACCTATGACTCATAGTGACCCTATGCACAATAGCTCTGAACTCTGTTCTACCCTGAGCCAATCTCACTGTGTCTGACACATCTGCCCCTATTACCCCAGACACTGTATTGATCCATCTCATTCAGGGTCTTCCTCGCCTGCATTGTCTCTCCACCCTTCCAAGCATGATGCCCTTCTCCAAGGACTGGTTCCTCCTGGCAACATACTCAAAGTATATTAGATGGAACTTCAAAATTCTTGCCTTCAGAGAGCAACTTGGCTTCATAACCCTGTCTAGGACAGACCTATTTGTTCTCTTGACAGTCCATGTAATGTTCCATACTCTTCTCCAGCATTACAACTGAAGGCCTCAGTTCTTCTTCTGTTATCCTTATTCATTGTCCAGCTCTGCTGTATCAGGTCCAACTTGTAGGGTCTCTATGTATGACAAAGTATAATACTGCCCGGTCCTGTCCTTTTCACAGTTGTTGCTATGTTTGAGAACATTGCTGTAGCCATGATGCCAGTCCATCTTGTTGAAGATCTTCCTTTTTCATTGTCCTTCTACTTTTCCAAGCATGATGTCCTTTACTAGGGAGTGGTCCTTCCTGGTAACATGAACAAAGTAGATGAGAAAAAGTTTTGTCATCCTTGCTTCTAAGAAGCATTGTGTTTGTACTTCTCCCAAGGCTTATTCGTTCCTCTAGCAGTCAATGACATATTTATGGAGATGGCCAGATTAACATCCCCCTTTTACAAGAAATACTTTCAATAATTCTTGGGCTTCAGGCCACCACACAGCACTTCCCTGGTCAGAGCAGGTGACCAAGAAAAGCCAGTTAAAACTTGTCCTTAGAGGGAGCTCTAGTGGCCTAGTGGCAAGAAGCTGCACTGCAATCCCAGAGGCACACAGTTTGAATCCACCAGATGTTCTGCTGGAGAAGGAGGGCCAATCTCCTCCTGTACCAGTCAGAACCTATTTGATGGTACACATACACAAAATAATAAAATAAAAATTAAACAAAGCAAAACAAAACAAAACCTTGTCCTTGGAAGTTTGTACTTTTAGCTGGGGAAAGAAAGTCTCTTTCTTATATCTTGTAGAGCTGTAAGATGTAAGCTTGCAATTGCTGTTATGGTTCTTGTATTGAGGGAACAGCTGACTCACAGAAAAATACATGAAAAGCGAGGGCCCTGATTGCATCTGAATTCCTGGTTCCTGTCATCTCTTAGTCTGATGCCATTTCTGTCCTTTCTGTGGCTTCATGATTAGAGCCTGTAACAGTTCCCTTTTGAATATAAGCTAGTTTGAGTTAGAATTCTGTCACTTGCAACCAGTGGGTCCTAACAGATACAAACATGGTTAGCATAGTACATGACTCATAGCAATGGCTCAGTAAAAGAACAGATGCCTTTGAGTGGTATTGGAGAAGAGCCCTGAATATCCGTTGACTGCCAAGAGAAAAAACAAAGATGTCTTGAAAAAGTGCTGCCAGTATACTCATTGGAGGTGAGGATGATCAAGCTTTGTCTCATGTACTTTAGGCATGTTGTTAGGAGGGCCCAGCCCTGGGAGAAGGACAACATGCTTGGAAAGGTAGAGAGTCAGCAAAAGACAAGACGACCCTCAACAAGATGGATTGACTCAGTGACTCTAACAACGGGTCCAAGTAAATCAGAGATGATGAGGATGGCATAGGGCTCAGATCTATTGTTCATGGGGTCGCTGTGACTCATAGTCCGCTTGATCACACCTTGATCACACAACAAGTGGTATCTCCTAGTAGTGATTCAAGTCAATCCATGTGGCTTGAAATTGGTGCTAAATTTCCATCCCTTCAAGCTCTGGTCACCCTGTGGTGAGCACTTGTGTGTCTTCTCTGCCACCGGTGGCAGGTACTTGGGCTGTCTGCATCAAACACAAAACTGGCAGCTTGCTCAAGGCCTGAGCCTCCCTGGTGCTGAAGGTAGTGACACCTTCCCATGTAAAACAGGCCGGTGGCCAGTGGCAGCCCAGAATGCAAATGCCTACTACAGAACACAGACACAATCAAGCTGCCGACATCCTTCCTGTATCAGGGCCTGGTAATGAACAAGTAATTTATGTCCAGGAGGCAGTGGAGCCTGTCGCGGGCCGGGGCTGAAATGTTACTATGAGGGATTCCTATGAAGGTCATTGCCCTGCTCTTGTCGCTGTTAAGGGTTGTCTGTAAATGGCGTCCCCTTGGAAGCACTGCTTGTTCTGGCTTCTTGGCGAGGAGAAGGGTGCATCTTCAGGAAGGTGGCTTGGGAAAGACTCTGGGCTTCTCTTGAATGGTGCCCTTTCAGTAGTCCTGGAATCTTTGGAAAGCTTGACCCTAGACCTCCCCTGGGAAAGAAGGGGAGGCCCAGGACTGGTACTTGAAGGGGAAGGCCTTAACATTCCTCTTTGGGGACAAAAATGACTCCAAAGACCTTTTGCCCAGAAGTAGTTTGAATGGCATCTGTCAGATCTGACAGGAATGGGGTTTTGGGGGAACATAACAGAGCACCTCTGTTTGGGAGTGTGATAAAGGGCATGCAGGACAAAGGAGAAGGCCTTAGCTTAGTGAGCGGGTGAATCATTGCACCCCTTCCTGTTGTTTGTGTGTTGTCGTTTCCTACTTGTGAAGCAGACAAGACAGCCTTTGGCATTCAGGGAGGCAGACAGAATATGTCAATGTCATTGTCATTGTCGCCAGTCACTGACAAATCAGCTCCAATTCCCAGGAGCATTCTGAACACCAGAAGGACATGCTGCAGGATTCAGGACTTGGAATGCTTGAGTCAGTTGTTACAGCTGTCGGGCCACTCCATCTCATCAGGTGGTTTGCTTATGTTTCTTGGCCCCCTTCCTTACTGAAGGAGTCATGGTGGCACAATGGTTAAGTGTTGGAAAGTCGTCAGTTGGTCCCCACAGGAAGAAGATCTGATGATCTGTTCCCATAAAGGTTGCACACCTCTGCCGGGCCTCTCTGCTCTCATATGGGATCACCGTGAGCTGGAATTAACTTGATGGCATCTAACAATAGCTAACTTAACAAAAAATGATGCTCTTTTCTGGTGATTAGCCTATCACAGGACTCCCATTGCACAGATGGGGGAGCTGAGGCTCGGAGATGAAGTCATATGGCTTCTGAGTTCTAGAGTTGGACTCCTGGATGCTTAACCAATGCTCCACTCATTACCCAGCCTTGCTATAGAAATTATGGGACAAACAACCTCTTAGGATACTCACCAGAAATGGTCCAGGACTGGAGGCCCCCACTCTATCCCTCCATTGTTAGAGAGTGAGGGTTTCTCATAAAATCACCTAGTTGGCTCTTGAGATGCAGGTCAGAATGCTGTTGGGAGACAGAAATGGCTCCTCTTTTTAGTTAGGCCACTGGGTGCTCACTGCCTGGGTTCAGCCGGGCCTTGTTCTAGCAGAGAGGCTGGAAGTGAGACCACCTCATTCCTGTGCCTGGAGCCCCTCATCAGTAGCCTTTTTTCAGCTCCATTTCCTCTTTCCACAGTGGATGCTATTGTTTCTGGCCCGGAATGTGATCAATGCCCCTGGGCTGAGAGCTGCCTGTTTTCTTTGCCTCCCAGATGGGGACTATATTTAAAATAAAATCTAGCGGGGAGAAGAAAAAAAAAGAATGGACAGGAAATCAGCCTACTAACAAGGGAACATACCAGCCGAAGCTAAGTGGGCCCTGCTTGTAGTTTACCCTGTGAGCTCACATCTGTGAGCTGGGCCTACTGTTGACATGAGGGTCCAGGGTCATCACCTCAGAACAGCTGGACAGCATGTTTCAGGAGGGGGGCTCTGATGGCTTGGTCAGTCCTCGGGACCTGTGCTTCTAGAAAATGTCCTTAAATTCAATCTTTCTTGTCAGGCTCCTGCCTTTTGCCCTGCTGAGTCCTGGGAAGTGGGCAGGATGGGGATTATCATGCCCATTTTACAGATAAGGGAATGGGGCTTAGAGAATGAGCAGAGGGTACTGGAAGCTGAGCTGCAGTGCCCTCACACAGGGCATTTTCACTGCATCTCCCAGCTCATCTCCAAAGTGGGTGCTGAAGAGGCTGCCTGGAATCACAGGGTGCTGGAGCATCTGGTTCAATGTTCCTGAGCAGGACCAGGGTGGCCGTGTTCCTTACAGCCTCAGAGCTGAGAGTCCAGTCTGACCAAGTTCCACGCATCTCATCCCCTCTGTTCCTCAACTGAGCCTTCTCCTAGTCTGGAGCTATTACCAATACAAGCTCCTGGTTTTTATTCTTATGAGGAGATTTGCAAAAGGACTACATGTTCTTCTTGGGAAAGATAAAGCTCGGAAAGGCTCCTGTGAATTGGTTTTGACTCTGGAAGATGGGTCACGTGTGAAATCTTTGGTTGTTTTTTCTTTTTCCCCTGTTCCCGGTTGTCAGCTGATGGGACTTGCTAGATCCAGCTAACAATGAGCTATATATGGCCTGGGGGGTCTCTGGTTTATAGCTGACCAGCATTTCGTAGGCTGGGTGTGCCTGTCTTTAAAGTGCAGTAGGGCCCTAGGGCCACATGCCCTCCAGCCAAAGGTTAATTTTGGGAATTTTGGATGAATATTCCTTAAAGTGGTACAACAATGTCTACCTATTTACTGTTCTGAAGAAGATTGGAGTTGCTGTGATGCTGAACACTGTGCCATAGGTGTGTCAAACGCCCTAATGGCTACCCATCATGGGCAGTGTTTGGTGAAGCTCCCAGATTGATAAAGGTTTGGAAGGAGGAGTGTCATCCACTTCCTAAACCACATGACTTTGGAAAGTCTATGAACACAGAGAAACGATGATAGTTATAGAATAGGGTTCAGGTCTTTTTTTCATAGTCACTATGAGTCATACTTGACTTGATCAGTTAAGAACAAGAACGGATGAAAGAGAGACTGGGGGAAGCAGGTCTACCCTAAAAGGTGGGCTCTCTTGTTTTGGTTGAGGGTTGAGTGGAATGTTTG
>NW_006399802.1:1482894-1542315 GCF_000299155.1 Elephantulus edwardii
GAACTTTATTTAAGAAATGATGATAGTTACAAAAAGACTTCAGGTCTTTTGTTCATAGGGTCACAATGAGTCCTGCTCAACTCAAGGGCAATCAACAACAACAACAACAACAACAAAGCTGGAAGGGTGTGATCTGGCAAACAATGAATTAGTAAAACAGTATACAGCGTGGGTGAGTCTGGAACACATTATGCTGAGTGAAATATCTCAGTCTGTCTGTCTGTCTGTCTGTCTGACCTTTTCCCGATTATTCCCTTCTTTACTGCTCACTGAATTGCCTGCATTTCCCCCTGAACCAGTGTTACAGCGTCTGGAAATAGACAGACCTGGGTTCAGGTCACACCCCACCACTTTCTAATTGTGTGACCTGGGGAAGTTAAATGAATTCTATGCACATCAATCTCTTTATCTGTAAAACTGGCAATTAGGGTTACTTCCAAGATACAAACCAGGATATCACAAAGAATGAATGAAGGGGGACAGCAGACACAAACCAGAACTGTCCCTAGCCAACTTGGTACCAGCAGTCAGGAGATCAGAATACGTGTTACTTTGGCAAAGTCTGCTGTCAGGGACCACTCCAAAGTCCTGAAGAGTAACGATATCAGTTTAAAGACCAAGGTGTGCCTGATTCAAGTCATGGTCTTTTCAGTCACTTGCTATGCATTTGAGAGCTAGACAATGAATAAAGATGCCTTTCAAAAAGAAAAATAAAATAAAAAAAAGATGTCTTTCAGTTGTGGTGCTGGAGGAGAATACTCAATACCCCATGATATTCCTAGAAGAATATATCCCAAAAGAACACATATGTCTTGGAAAATGTACAGCAAGAGTGTTCCTTAGAGGCAAGGATGTGAAGCTTCATTTTACATATTTTGAACATGTTGTTAGGAAGGACTATTTCTCAGAAAAGGACATCATGCTTAGAAACGTAGAGGGTAGACTGACACAATAACTGCAGCAACGGGCTCAAATATGTCAGAGTTGATGTGGATGGCACAGGATAGGACCAGGTTCAGATCTGTTGTTTATAGGGTTGCGGTGAGTCATATTTGACTTGATGGCACCTAACAACAACAACAACAACGATAGTGATAATAAAGATTTCTGGTAGTGTAGTCCATAAGGAGTTGCACTGCTAAACCAAAGATGGTGCTTATCTAGTGGTTTGAATTCATCAGTTGCTCTGAGGGAGAAGGATGGGAAGTCTCCTCTAGTGCAATTTACAGCCTCTGAAAACCAAGTGGAGGGTGAGTTAGGAATTGGTTCTGACTCCTTGACAATGAGGTTCTTGTTTTTTAAAGTGATAATAAAAATCCTTTTTTATGTGTTGTTGTAAGGAAGGTATGATAAAATATACATACAGTTATTAGCACAAGGTGCCCATGTTCTCAATATGAGACATTTCCCCCTCAGATTTGGTAAGAAAAGTGATCTGAATTGATATTCTTCATTTTCTGCATTTGTAAACCTGTATTCCAGTTTTCCAGTAACCTGTATTTCCAGGGTGTGTGTGTGTGTGTGTGTGTGTGTGTGTGTGTGTGTGTGTCTCCCCCAGGGATTTAGGAGACACAAAAGATACCTGGTGACCCAGAGGTTAAAACATTTGACTGCCAATGGAAAGGTCAGTGGATCAAACCCAACAACCACTCTGTGGCACAAGGATGTGGCAGTTTGTTTCCAGAAAGTTTACAGTTGGAGTTTAAAAAGAAGAATGTCACATCAGGATCAGAGGAAGACTTATCAACAACTTACATTATGCAGATGACACAACCTTGCTTGCTGCAAGTTTTGTTGCAGAAGATCAAAGACTTCAGAATGGATTACATCTCAATGTCAAGAAAAAAAAGAATTCTTACCACTGAACTTATGTTGTTTTTGTTAAGTGCCATCAAGTTGTAGAAGACTCATAGTGAGCCTATGAATGCAAGACCTGGACACTTGTGTAACTTGTGTTGTTTCTCCAAGTTCATAGGGTTTCCAGAGGCAAGCTATTTCAGAAGTGGATGCCACTCCTGCTTCCAAGCTTGTTTTAATCAGGTAGCGCCACCAAACACCGTCCATCATGAGTAGCCATTAGTGCATTTGACACATCAGTGTCACAGTTTAATATCATAGCAACCACGACTTACCTCTGTACAGCAAATGGACAGACCAGTGCTATACCACTTAGAAGAATGACCAAAAACAAATTAAAACCAGGCCTGATGGCTGCAGATTAAAATCACCCACTTTTGGCTTGGTAGCATAACTTTCTATTCACTAGGCCAATAGAGCTCTCTCTATGTTGTTGTTGTTGTTAAGTGCCGTTGAGTTGTAGATGATTCATAGTGACCCTATGAATGAAAGACCTAAACACTTGTATAACTTTCATCATTTTTCCAAGTTCATAGAGTTTCTGGAGGCAATCTATTTCAGAAGTGGATGCCACTCCTGCTTCCAAGCTTGTTTTAATTGGGGAGTTCCACCAGGCAACATTATAATAAATGAAGAAAATATTGAAACTGTGAACAACTTCATCTTACTTGGATCCACAATCAACATGGCCAGGGGATCAGGAGATACATTGCACTCCAAAAGTCTGTAATCAAGGACCTCTCTAAATTGTTGGGAGAAGTGATATTAGTTTGAAGACTAAGATGCACCTGACTCAAACCATGGGCTTTTCAATTCCTTACTATGCATCTGAGAACTGGACAATGAATGAGGATGACAGAAGAGCTGATGCCTTTGAGCTATGGAGTTGGAGAAGAATACTGAATACAGATTGTCTTGGGGAAAGTGCAGCCAGAATGATCCTTGGAGCCAAAGATGATAAAGCTTCATCTCACATACTTCGGACACATTGCTAGAAGAGCGTATTTTTTTTTGAAAGGACATCATATGTGGAAAGGGTCAGTGAAAGAGAGGAAGACCCTCAGTGAGATAGATTGACACCGTGACTGCAATGGGCTTAAGTATGTCGGAGATGATGAGGGTGGCTCAGGATAGGACAGAGTTCAGATCTGCTGTCCATAGGTTTGCTATGAGTAGTACTGAAGTCAGTGGCATCTAACAACAACCACCTCAAAATATGTGTTGTAAATCCTAACCTCTATACCTGTGGTTATAATTTTGGAATGGATTGTCTTTGTTATGTTAATGAGACAGGATTGAAGTAGATGTGCGTTTTGAGTCAATCTCTTTTGAGATATAAAAGAGACCAAACGAGAGAACCATACAGAGATGGGAAATGGCATGTGCCCAACCACATGAAGATCACTAAGGAGGGCGCAAAAGAGACAAGAACCTTCATCCAGATCAAATAGAAAGAGAATATCAAATTCAGTCTTCTAGTTTCCTAAACTGCCAGAGAAAAAAAATTCTGTTGATTAAAACCCCGTGCTTGTTATATTTTTGCTACAGCAGCACTGTATAACTGAGACAGATACTGATTGGTTTCAGAAGAGCTTTACAGTAGGAAGAAAGGGGCTGATGATTTCCTTCTGATAGTGAGCCAGTGTAAGTCCAAGGAATCACAATGGCCCCATCTCATTGTGCATGGGATTCTTATGAGTGGGGGTTGCCTTCTTCCCTAAGGCTGGGCTTTGGACATGATTCTGGTGATCTGAGGAACATCCCTGACTGGTGCTTCCTGGCTCAGAAGCAAGTTTCCATGATGGAACAAAGTCACATGCTATCAATTGAGGTCACTTGCCAAAATCCTGGAAGGAAAATGTTTCTGAATTAGAGGTGAAAAATAAAATGGTATTTATTCCTCCACTTCTGCCAATACTTCCAATTATTATGAGATGTGGGTTCTTAGGTGGAAAGAACTAGTCAGAGAGAGACTAAGCCTAGAATATCCTTCTAGAAAATTCTCCTAGGAGTTGGCTTGAGCAGATCACCACGCTTGCTCCTGTGGGCAAGGGGGTTGTACAGCAGGCTGGTTTCTGTCTTGGCATCACACCCTAGGGACTTCAGAAAGGTCTGCAATGGAGGGGACTTGTGGTAATTCAGAAAATTCCACAGCAGGAAATGAAAACAATTAGGGCTCCACCATGCCTGGGTGTTGCTAACCACAGTTGACACCTTAAGGCAGGTCTTGCTGTCTAATGTGAGTGTGTGTGTGTGGGCTTTGGAATCAAACTCCACAGGCGGCACTTTATTTTTCCTTCTATCTTGTGCCCCTGTTCTGCCTGATGCAGAAAAAATCAATGTAGTGATTTCTCGCTGAAGTCATTATTAGTCAAGGAATTCTCAGTCAATTCCAGTTTTAAAACTCTACCACAAGTAGAATTTCTTTCCCCACCCATACTTTTCTCTCTGTTTAGTAGAACTCTCTGGAGTTGCCTCTAAGTGGTGGGGGCTGGTGATGGTACTCTGCTGTAATCTGCCTCTCCTCTTATGGCCTAGAGTGGGTAGGGAGGGCCCTTTCAGACCTGAAGCCCACTGAGTGTGCTATATCTGCCTCCACCGACCCCCCCCCTCAGGGGGGGCTGTCCCCCTACTGAGTTCTCCTGAATCTAAGACTTTCTTTACCAGCCAGCACCCTACTGGGTATCATGAACTGTATCTTGTTCCTGGTTGCCCTCTCATGCTGCTCTGGAGCCGTAGGAATGGATGTGGAGGGGAAGGAGTACCAGCCCTCTCCTGTCTGGATAGAGAGCTCTGGTCGCATCGTCTGTTGGGAGTTGTGCTACTAACACAAAGGTGGGGCTTCTTCAGTGGTTTGAATGCAGCAGCAGCTTCACTGGGAGAAAGATGGCCATTCTCCTCCTGTGCTGTTTACAGCCTCTGAAAACCCACTGGAGGGTCAGCTATGAGTTCAAACTTGACAGCAATGAGTTTTTGAGGCTTCGTGTCTAGGTACATCATGCCTCCCAACCTGTTCCCTACCTCCTTGACGACACAGGGTACAGGCAAGGGACTCTGCCCTGGCATCATCCCACTAAGTTCTTGGGCCTCTAGCATTTTCTCTCCTTCCGTGAGACTTGGACTAGAGTATGTGGACAGCAGAGTGTAGGGCTCTTCCACACCAGCAACTGGTTTAGAATCTTCTCTCTACAAACCCACTTTCCACTCTCCAGGTCTGTGAGTTTTTTGTCTAGTCCTCATCAGTAGAGGAATCTGGTTGTCACAGATCAGATCATGTCAATTGCCTAACTTTCCTGTCCTGTGTCTGGACCGTGATTCCTGAACTCAAACCCTAAGATTTAGGACTTTAGTCCTTTAGTCTTATTTAGATAATGATTTCTTGGCATTGATGGTGGGGTGGAGTGGGCCATGATGTGTCTTCTTTGGGATGGAGGTAACAGGATAAAGGGAATCCAGAAGAGATGATAGGAACACCCCAACTAATACCTCGAATCAATGTCTTATAACAGAGATTTTTTTAAAAAACAGTAGAACTTACCCTTTGTT
This sequence comes from Elephantulus edwardii, assembly GCF_000299155.1. NCBI lineage: Eukaryota > Metazoa > Chordata > Mammalia > Macroscelidea > Macroscelididae > Elephantulus > Elephantulus edwardii. Next base: position 1,488,298 of record NW_006399802.1, read on the forward strand.
ACTAACTTGCATATCATGAATATTTGTCATTGTCATTATGAATTATTTTATAATATAACTTTTAAAGACTGTACTGTATTTCATTATATATAAGTTTTATAGTTTAATCATTTACCTATTATTAGATGCCCAAGTTGTTTTCATTTATCTTTGCTTTTTAGCCTTTATAATAATGCTTAAAATGAGTTTTCTTGGATATAATCTTTATGCAGATCTCTACTTATTTCCTTAGAATGGATAAGAATATTTAATTTCATGTAAGGGCTAAACAGTGGTTTAACATAAGCCCAAGCCATTAACACACTCAATTGCTGGCTAAAAGATTTGTGATTGAAGTCTGCCAGAGGCACCTTAGAAGAAAGGCCTGCAAGCCCACTTCTGAAATACCAGCCATTGAAAGCCCTCCTGAGCAGAGTTCTGTTTTGACACACATGGGTTTGTCATGAGTCAGAATCACCTTGAAGCCCTGGAATCACTTGGTTAAGGGTTGAAGAAAAAAATAAACTAAACAAGATAATATATGTGTCAAGTTCTCCAAACAATGCTTTCTACTTAGTAAGTGCACAATAAACAATTGTTACTGTTCTGATGGTTTAGAACATCAGCTAGAGCCCCAAGTCTACCATTCAGCTCCCCACTCCACCTCTATTGCCTTTCCAGCCTCTTCCTCCCTTACCTTGACCTCACTGGCCATGTTCCTTGTTGCTCTCTATACGTCCTTTTCTTGTCATACACTCTGACTAGTTCGTTCCCCTGCTTGAAACTCCCTTCCTTGTTAAAGTAGCTACTCATTTGACTGCAGACCACAATCATTCCCTCCAGGAAGCCCTTATCCCCATCCCAGTGCTCCCAGAGGAAATACTGTCCTTTCCTTGTGGCTTTCACAGCACTTTGTCCACACTTGGTGATGACAGGGCTTTCCTTTTCAGTTATGTGCTTCCATGCCTATCTTCTTCACTAGACTATGGGCTGTGCAGTTCTCACGGCATAGTTTGCCAAGTATCAGGCTGCTTAATGAAAGGTTGACAGTTCTCAGCCACTAGCTGCTCCTAGGGAGAATGATGAGCCGTCTCCAGTAAAGAGTTCCAGTGTCAGAAACCTGGTGGAAGGTCCCTATGGGTAGAACTAAGTCTATGGCAGTGGGTCTTTTAGGGGCTTCCTACTGTGGGCTGCTCATCAGGGACCTGCCTATCTCTGTCAGTCACAAAACTTGGCCCAGAGAGCAGGTGCTCCATGAGAGTCTTCAATGGCCCAAGAAAGGAGCAAAAACTGGATGGTAGAAGGCAGAGGAAAGGGGAATCAGTTTCCTGGGAAGAGTAGTTCATTCCAAAGAAAGTAACCAGTGAACTCAGGTTCGAAGAAGCAGGAAAGTAGAAAAAGTAGAAACAGAGGAACAGAGGCAGAAGAGATGGTGTGGCCAAAGTCATGGAGGTGGCAAGTGAGTGTGGGTATTTGGGAAGAGCACGGTGTGTGCATATTAGAGAAAGGAAGGGTGGAATCAGACCTGGGAGGGAGACACCACGGACTCTGTTCTTCATGCCTTAGTGTGAAGCCTTTCTAGCTGGGCCTCACCAGGTGCACCTGAGTGACGTGTGTGTAGAGTAACCAGATCAAAGACATTCACTCATTTCCATCGTGTTTGAACTGACTCATTACTGACCCTCCAGTGAGTTTTCAGAGGCTGTGAGTGGCACAGGAGGAGATTGTCCATCTTTTCCCCTGATGAGCAGCTGATGGATTTAAACCCCCTGCCTTTGGGTTGTCAGAGCAACTCCTGACCCATTAGGCCACCAGAGTTCTCTAGGTAAAAGATAAGATCCTCAGTTATCCTCAGCTCAAGTTTCAGGTTAACAAAGAATACATATTTTTTATATCAGTATGTCTTGTGCTTCTTTGGAATATATATATATATACACACACAGAGATTTGTTATTTATCTGTAATTCAAATGTGAAGACTGTTTTTGTTTGCTAAATTTGGCAGCTCTCTATGTGGAGAATGCAGTGATGCTGCTGCATCAGAGGCGCCATTACCATTTTTTGGGCCATTGCTTCATGAGCAAAGACAGATCGGAGTGTGTAAATCCCCACTGCACCTAAATGCAGATAAACATGAGGAATGGTAATGGCTCCAGAGGAGCTGAGAGGAGCATTTCAAGGAGCAGCTGAGTGATAGGCGAACTGGAGGTGAGCATGTGGATGCCGGCTCAGGCCTTCCCTGCTTTCTCTGGGCTGTGAGGTCCACCAGGAGCCTGGAGAAACAAGACTTGACGTGGTCATTTGGTTCCCAGGCTAGCGCACCTAAAGGCAATTACCGTGAATGAGACTGGTCTCGAGGAGCTGACCTGGAGCCTAATTGGAAGGAAAGATGCTGTTGTTGTTATGTGCCGTCGAGTCGCCTGTGGCTCATAGTGACCCTGTGTACAATAGCCCTAAACCCTGCCCTATCCTGTGTCAATCTCACTGTCTCTGACACACCTACTCCCATTACCCCAGTCACTGAATCAATCCATCTCATTGAGGGTCTTCATCTCCTGTACTGTCCCCTCACCCTCCCAAACATGACGTCCCACTCCAAGAACTGGTCCTTCCTGGCAACATAGAGGTATCAAAAAAAAGATACTTCCTTCACCCCAACCCTAGAGGCTGTGTGGTTGAGGGAAGTCATGGTGGTGGGGAGAGGCTAGCACAGTTAGAGTAGGTGTATAGGAATAGAAACCGAGGAGCCATTTAGAAGATAGACTCTCTCACCTTTCCTCTCCAGCTTAGAGAACCTCAGGGAAAGAAATAATGTTCACTATGAACTAGAAGCTTCACATGATCTCAAGTAATTTTATCCAACTTGTTGAGTGCTGTCCCATTTTATAGAGATGGAAACTGAGGCTCAGGGAGTTGACCTGCCCAAAGTCACATAGTTTCTAAACAGCAAAGCCAGAACTTGGAGTCCTTGCCTGTGGAGCTTCAGATTCTTAGTTCTCTTCTCTGGGTCCATTTCAGATTACTGCCTGGGAGTCTCTACCACAAGTCCCAGCACTGGACTACAAGATCCATATACTTGACCTTTTGAGTTGCTTGTAGCTCCCGATCCAGTGAGGACTGGCCAGTCATGTTCACCACGGGCATTTACTCTGTGATACCAAAGTTGATAGCTGTTGCCATGCTCCTAGGAAGGAGTCAATGTTGGTGCTGCTCTTCCCCAAACTCTTCCTGTGCCCCTTTCAGTCACAAACTGCATGGTGTAGGGATATTCAACATCGGAGCCTTTGCTTACTCTTGTTTGTGCACGTCCTAAAATTATTAGTGATCCTAAGTGGAAGGTTAGGACCTCTGGTGGTCTACTAATAGGAAACTGTGCTGCAATCCTAAAGTCACACAGTTCAAATACGTGAGGTGCTCCGAGGGAGAAGGATAGGCAATCTCCTCCTATGCAAATTACTGTCTCTGAAAACCTGAGGGAGTGTCAGCTATGAATCAGTTCTGACTTAACAATACTCAACACAACAACAAAGAAGAAGCTAGGGGTTTGGACAGGAACTGAGTCAGTTCTCTTTTCCTCCTTGGTGTTCCAAATGTGTCCACAAAGGGAGAGAGGTAACCACTCCCTCCCCCAAGTTTCCTGAGTTAGAGAAATCCAGGCTAATGACAGATGTCTTCCTGCAGACATGCTGATCAGTCTGGACTTGGCTCCTGTTCCCAGATTGTTTAATACCCGGTATCTCAAGACAGCAATAGTACATTATCAGTAAAGGCAATGCTAGCTGCTATAACAAATCAACTTCCAAGTATGTAATGCCTCAACCACAACAGTAACTTACGCTTTACTCTTAGAATAACTAAACAAATGTTCTGATAATTGTAAAACCAGATAAAATACATGACAACTAGTTAAATTTGGGAGCTCTGGTGGTCTATTGGGTAAGGAGATGCGTTGCCAACTCAAAGACATTCAGCTCAGATCCACCAGCTTTTCTGTGGGAGAAAGATGGGCAATCTTCTCCTGTGTGGGTTATGTTGTTGTTATTATGTGTCATCGAGTCCTTTGCGACTCATAGAGACCCTATGTACAAGAGCCCTAAATGCCATTCTATCCTATGCCAACCTTGCTGTCTCAAACACATTCATTCCCACCACTCCACTCACAGAATCGATCTATCTCATCACGTGTCTTCCTCTCCTGCGCCACCCCTCCCCTCTCCCAAACACGATATCCCTCTCCAAGAACCAGTCCCTCCTTGCAACATGCCCAAAGTATGTCAGACGAAGCTTCAGAATCCTTGACTCCAGGGAACATTCTGGCTTCACCCTCTCCAGGACAAACCTGGTTGTTCTCCTAGCAGTCCATGGTATATTCAACACTCTTCTTCAGCACCACAGCTCAAAGGAATCAATTCTCTTTCTATCATCCCTATTCACTGTCCAACTCTCTGATGCATAGCACATAATTGCAAAGACTATAGCCTGGATCAGGCGCACCTTAGTCTCCAGCCTGACGTCGTTGTACTTCAGTACTCTTGAGAGGTCCTTCACAGCTGACTTTCCCAATGCAATCCGTCTCCTGATTTCCTGGCTGCTGTTACCAAGAGTGTTGACTTTGGAGCCAAGTAAACTAAAACTGTTAACAATCTTAATCTCTTCACCATCCATACTGTGTGGGTTATAGCTTCTGAAAATCTGCTGGAGGGTTAGTTATGAGTTTAGTTCCAACTTGACAGCACATAACAACAATTAAATTTGAATTTCAGATGAACAGTGAATAATTATTTTAGTGTAAGTAAGTCTCAAATCTGCCCATTCATCTTGGGGTCCCAGAACTGGTGCAGAAGGAACAATTGGGGTTACTTCTGGACTCAATTTGGGAGTTAAAAATTTATAGTGAAAAATTGCTCATTATTTATCTGAAATTAAAAATCCAACTGAGCCTTCTAGTTTATATATTTCTTGTTCATTCGTGGCAAGAGCATACAGATGAGTGGTCTTCCTTCAATGTTGGTTCAGGGATCCAGACTTCTGTATCATCTGACTCTGCCCCTTCACCCTGTGACTTCCAGGTCATGATTCTCGCACTGAATTTATGGAAGGGAATGAACACAGAATTTGCGTGTATGGGGCTGCTGCTGCTGCTGGTGGTGGTTGTGGTGGTGAAAAGATTCTGAGTGTAGGGTCTCTTTCTCTCTGGGTTTGGTGCTGGTTTGCAGAGAGATGGCCAAAGGCACCAAGAAAGTCAATATCTTCAGTAAATATGGGACCTCACTCAGGAAGATGGTAAAGAAAATTGAAATCAGTCAGCAAGTTCACTTGCTCCTTCTGGGACAAAACCAAAATGAAGAAATGAGCTGTGGGCATCTGGTGCTGTGGTTCTTGCATGAAGACAGTTGCTGGTGGCACCTGAACCTACAACACCACCTCTACTGTCACAGTGAAGTCTGCCATCAGAAAACAGAAGGAACTGAAAGACCAGTAGAAGCTCCCCCATTTGAAGCTCTTCTAGCCTGTAATAAATGAGTTAATTTATGTAAAAAAATGTTTTGTGGGCCAGGGCTAAAACAGATGTTGTTATGTGCCATCGAGTGGGATATGACTCATAGTGACTGTATGAACAACAGATCTGAACTCTGTCCTATCCTGTGCCATCTTCATCACACCTTATATAGTCAAACCCATTGCTGCTGTCACTGTGTCAGCCCATCTTCTTAGGGGCCTTCTTCTCTTTTGCTGACCTACTTTTATAAGCATGATGTCCCTTTTCATAGGTCTTAGAGAAAGTTTGACCAGAATGTTTCTTGGGATAAAGGATCGTGAGGCTTCATCTCCAGTGCTTTGGGCATGTTATTAGAGCTATTATTAAATAGAGCATATTACTGGGCACTCATTCTCTTTGCTAGAACCCACCACACAGCTGCATTTAACCACAAAGAATGCTGGGAAGTGCAGCGTACCTGCGCTTTAGACTCAACTCACTGCCAATAATGGAACTGATTGCACAGGAGGAGATGGTCCATCTCTCTCCCAAGGAGCAACTAGTGGATTCAAACTGCCTGCCTTTGGATTTCGAGAACCGTTAGCTAGTCTCTTAAGACACCCACCCACCACCACCCCACAGCCCCCGCATGCAAAGCATGATGAATTTCTTAAGGTCATCTTTTTAAGAGTATAATTTTACTTCAGCAAACACACACCCCAGGAGGGAGGAAACCTGTGTCTGTGTTTGCCTTTCCCTCTGCTTCCCTTGCAGAAAACAAACAAGACATTTATTTCTTCTATACTGAAGAGATTTTTCTAGCAAAGTCCCAGCAATGGGTTGTCTATTTTTATTTATAGTCTTAAATAAAGCAGCAGAAGGTAGAGCCATAACTTTGAATCTTAACACCCCACAAGGCCAGGGTAGATGCTATGGGAGCTTAGTAGCACTTACAAGCTGTGGGAACTTGAGCAAGTCACTTAATCTTCCTGAGTTTTGATTTTATTATCTATAAAATGGGCTAATGGCACTTACTTAATGGACTGCTGTGAGGATATGGCACAGACCTGGAGCTCAATAAACAGGCTCTTGTCCTGCTTCTGTAACAAGGAGTGGGTTTGACCATAACTAAGAATGCTGTTTGAGTCTAATCTTCTGGCTAGCAGGACAACTCTGTAGAAACGACACCACCAGAGCTCCGGTGAAGGACTGGTTGGAGGGTCCTCCAGGAATTTGTTGGAGGCATCAAAGAAAGCAGGCTGACAGGCTCTACCAGGCGAGGAAGCCACAGTCATTAATGGCAGGAATATTTGTCTGAGTACTTGTCTCCTGATCTAAACCTGTCAAGGACACATGTCCAGGTTCTGGGGGGCGGGGAGGGTGCAGTAGGTTAACATGGAAAGACCTGCTTCAATAACACTGCTGCAAAATCATGAACCTCACACCTCTTTGCTAAGCAGGGAAGAAGGGGTCCCCGCAGGAGCACCACACAGACTGATAGTGTAGTCTGTCAATACACTGGTGGTGGGCATGGTGTTGCCCAGAGGAAGGTAGTTTGCTGGTGCGTGCAGGAGTGGTGGAGCATTCTCCCTGGCTTGGAGAAGAAGAAAGTAGCAATAGCTAAGGACATTCTGTTACAACAAAATATGACTTTTCCAGAAATTTGGAAGTGGCTAGAAATTTGGAATTAGCTGGTGGAGAGACAGAGAGTCAGTGAACCTTTGGTTATCAGTGAGGCTGTGAGCCACTTGAAGCCAGAGTGGATGTGACTAGGGTAACTCCGGTTCTAGAATTTTCTTGACATTTTATTACCCCCACTCCGGCTGTTTGGCCTTCTTCTCAGGCTCTGTGCCCTTCTGTTGAAAATGGTTTTCCACTCTCACTTCAGACCCAACCTCTCTGCCTGCACCCCACACCCCTCCGATTACAGAGCGATTGTCTTCCCATCTCCGAATCATTAATTTTGGTTGTGTAGCGCTTGCCTGGCAGAGCTTTTTCTGCTCTGAAAAACTCTGATTATAAATAGTTCAATAATACATGTCCTCCTGAGTTTAAGACTCTGGCTTATGTAATTGGAAATCTGGATGTGAAGCAAGTTAAAGTGGATGCCATAAAGACAGTAAAATAATTAATCACTTTGCTCAGTTTAATAGATTCAAGGGCATTGGAACAGCCTTGTGGCCAGGGTGCGTTCTCGGGGATGGCATTTGCTGTCACAATGGTCTTGGCAGGCACAGGGGAGAAAGGCACCAGCAATCAGGGGTTGGAGGATGGGACCTCAGCAGGGGGTACCCCCCAAAGATCAAGGAGCCCCTAGTAGGCAGGCATCTGTGACCCTCTGCTTATCCCCTCTGCTTCTCTCTGCCAGCAACTGCCTGCCTGAGCAGGACTCTTGCATTGTATCCCCTCACGCACATGCCCTTGGCCTGGCCGGCCCAACTGACTCCAGGGATGCCAGTGGCTGTGATTAGAATAATCCCTTCCTGGCCCACAAAGGGCTTTCAAGTCCACTATCTTGTTCTATCTGCACAATGCTCTGTGGGGCAGTCAGAGTTGTTCTTTTCCTCCTCACTGGCCCTAAGGGAAAACGGAGGCTCAGCTAAGTCCTGGGAAAGGACCCACCTCACATCTCTCTCACCAGGCAGCACAAGTCAGTGCTATCAGGAGAGCTGACATTCCCATCCCAATGCTCCTCAGCCTGTTCACCCAGGAGCGAGCTGGAAAACCTCGTATTATTCGCATATTAGCAGTGCATCAAGTGCCACCCTAATCTTTCTTATGCCTGGCTCCATTTATTTTAAATCACACTCCGAGGTGGCTTTTGAAGAGGATGGCTCACTGAGAAGGCCCTTTACTGAGCATCCAGATTGAGGGGGCTTGGTCACTGGAGGAGGCAGGGCTAAGCCACTGTGTGCTCGTGCACATGTCCAGGAGTATGTGGAGGGGATGGTATCTCCCTGGCTTTGTTTGGGGTGAGAGGGCTTCCAGTTGGTTTCAAAAAGGAGAAACTTGAGGGGGAACCAACCCATGATGGTCTACCCCGAAGCTGTCCCTAAGATCTGAGCTGGGGCTTGTCTTTGCAGATCTGACTCATCCACCTCCAGTTAATTATATACACACCCATAATGACAGTTAGCAGGACACAAGGCGTGCCAAGCACTATTTCAGGAACTTGCATCTATCAACGCAGTTAGTCCTCATTTGACAGATGAGGAGCCAAGACACAGAGGGCTCCCACAGTCCAAGGTCACACAGTGAACAGGTGCAGAGCCGTGGACATTAGGAGCAGAGCCTGCTGCTCATAATCACTTGGTCACTTCCTCTCCCCATCTCCGTCCTGCTGACACTGAAGGCCACTGAGGTGGATCAGACTAGGCTCTTGACCTCCAGCAGCTCATCATTTGAAGTGCTGTAGGCTTCCATAGAGGGAAGGGAGTAACAGTGTGTGTGTGTGTGTGTGTGTGTGTGTGTGTGTGTGAAACAGAGAGGTAGTGAAGAAGGGTTAGTTTGTAGCTGAAGTGATGTGGTCACGTAGACATAAAGAATGGGAAAGGCATTCTAGGCAAGAGGAGCAACATGAACACACACACACACACACACACACACACACACACACACACACAAAGAGAAAGATAACAAGAAAGAGCTTCTTCAAATGCGAAATATAACTACTCCCTTAGAAGGGGTTCCTACATGCAGCAACATGAACACACACACACACACACACACACACACACACACACAGAGAAACAGGACAAAACCCACCAAAGAACCAAACCCACTGTTGTAGAGTCATTTGAACTCATGGTAACCCTCCAAAAGGTTTCCAGGGCTGTAAAACATTTATGAGAAGAGAATTCTCACCTTCCTCCTATGAGGCAGATGGTGCCTTCGAACCATAAACATTTCAGTTGGCAACTCAGAATGCAATGCGGTGTGCCAAGAGTGCTGAATGGACTGCCAAAAGAATTAGACAAATAAGTGTGCCTTGGAAAAAAGGGCAGGGAGAGTGCTCCCTGGAGGCAAAGGTAGCAAATCTTCATCTCTCATACATTGGACATGTTGCTATTCTTTGGAAAGAGACATCAAGCTTGGAAAGATGGTGGAACAGTGAAAGAGAAGAAGACCCCCAATGAGATGGATTGACACTGTGTGACTACAGCAATGGGCTCATGGGCTCAAGTGCGTCAGAGATGATGAGGATGGCACAGGATAGGACAGGGTTCGGATCTGTTTGTTCACAGGGTCACTGTGAGTTGTACTTGACTTGATGGCAATTAACAGCAACATGCGGCTTTCCTGTGCATTGGCACCAGATCGCCTACCAAAGGGTCTTCAGTACTAAGGGCTCCTTTTACTTTAGAGAAAAGCCTTCGTATTGCTGTTAGTTACCGTGGAGCTGACAGGCTCACAGTGGCCCAATGCACAACAGAGCTAATGGACCTTGCCTGATTGACCCTCTGCCATCTTCACAATGGTGGGTATGATTCGTTGCTGCCTTTTGAGTACCTGGAGGGCTCATCTACTAGCATTATGTTGACAATAGTCTGTTGTGGTCATTGATCTGCCATTGATTAATTACTGAAACTATATTGCCAGCCCTTTCTTCTTAGTCTGTCTTGGTTTCAAAGCTTAGCTGAAACCTGTCTACATTGGGTGGCATTTAAAATGCTGGTGGGATAATCTCCAGGTCAAAGCAACATGCAAGCCACCGTAGTAAGACAAACTGACAGGTGATGGAAAGACTCTTTGATAATTCTTTGTTTTAACAATGTCTTCAGCACTTCCAACTCCAGGAGCTATTACTTGGTATTGAGAATCTAGCTTCGGACCCCACTTCATGAGCCTCACAGTCTATCAGACAGAAACAGAAAGCAAAGGAATCCTCACTGCACTCTGTAATTATGTATTGCTGTAAGTCTGATAAGAAACAAAAGCACGAGGATGTAATTTAGATAGAGATGCTGGGCTGGCATCTCTGGGAAAGTGACATTTGAGTTGGATTTGAAAGAAGGTTACCAGGCCAAGTGAAGGGACCTTGCAGGGTGGTGATGCTCCTAGGCAGAGGGAACAGGACGGCGCAGCCAGAGAAGAAGACACAGATGAGGTGCACGGGAGGAAAGGCCATGTGTTTCTAGAACTATCTCTCTGATGATAGGGAGACGACAAGAAGATTTTTATTGGGTGGCTGAATTTTCTTAAAAACAAATAAATAAACATAAAACTAAATATTGCCTTTGCTGTGGAGTAGATTCTGACCCATGTCAAACCCAGGAGTGCAGAGTTGAGCTGTGCCCGACAGGGTTCTCAGGGCTGTGACCTTTTGGAAGCAGGGCCTTTCTGCAAAGACACCTCTGGGTGGGTTTGGGTCACCGGCTTATGGTTAATAGTGTGATCCTTAAACTTTGTGTCATTCAGGTATTTCCCTGCTTACTGTAATCGATGACCAAAAGGAACTTGAGTTAGGCGGCATCCAGGACGTTTTAAACTTTGTGTAACTCAGGTATTTCCCTGCTCACTGTAATCAATGATCAAAAAGAACTTGAGTTAGGTGGCATCCAGGACCTTAGGTTGAAAGGCAATATATCAGATGTGGCAGAGAGTAGCCCAAATCATCTCTAGGAAGATATGAACTCACCACAGGGCCCTGGGAAAATGGCTTTCAGGCCTCAGACCTGGAGTGGAGGGAGGAGAATAAGGAAAGCACAGGCACAAGCCCCAGAAGTCCTCAGCCAGCTCCCTGCCCCATCCCAGTGGTTTCCACATTTCCTCCAGTTTTCCTTTTCTTTTCTAGACCCATTACTCACTTTCCCAACAATATATTCTCCAGTAATGGGTGGCTATGAGACGGAGTCCAGCTCCCTAGTTTCTTTGTTGGAAATACGTGGGCATTTTGCCTTAATATTCTGTTTTCTAAAAGGGATTTGCAAGTACAAAATCAGGCCACCTAGACATATGTTTGAAACAGGACTCAAATAGTCCAGAAGTGAAACATGCTCACCCAGCTGGCTGGAGAAGAAGCTGGGTTGATGGTGATTCTTAAAACTGTCAAGGCATGAAGGATGGGTGCTACTCCTAAATTCCCAGTGCTTTGGTTGGTATTAGGTCTTCAGCAAATATTTATTATATGAACAATGTTTTAGTATATTTTCTCAGTACTAAATTGGATCCACAATCAGCAGCCTTGGTACCAGAAGATCAGGAAATATATTGCTAAGGGAAAATCTGCTGTCAGAGACCCCTCCAAATTTTTGAAAAGCAGTAATGTCAGTTTGAAGACTAAGGTACACCTGCTTCAGGCTATCTTGTCTTTTCCATCACTCGCTATTCATCTGAGAGCTGGACAATAAATGAGGATGATAGAAGAAGAATGGATGGCTTTGAGTTGTGGTGTTGGAGAAGGGAACTGAATATCCTTTAGACTGCCTAAAGAACACACAGCTGTGTCCTGGAGAGAGTGCAGCCAGGGTGCTCTTTGGAGGCAGGGAGGGCAAAGCTTTGTCTCTCATACTTTGGATATGTTGGTAGAAGCTATTCCTTGGAAAAGAATATCATGCTTGGAAAGTAGGAGGGTCAGCAAAAGAGAAAAAGAGACCAATGAGATGGATTGACACGGTGACTGCAGCAGTGGGCTCAAGTGTATCAGAAATGGTGAGGAGGGCACAGGACAGGATCAGATTCAGGTCTGTTGTTCATAGAGTTGCTCTGAGTCATACTCTACTTGACGACACCTAACGACAACGAGATAGCATCAAATATTAACTAATCTATGCCTTTTCTCATTCAGCATTTCTTAAGCTCAAGGAACTGAAGAACAAATTCAAACCTAGAGGTGCTATAATCAAGGATGCTTTAGGCAGAATATTAGATGATCCAGGAAGTATTAAAAGAAGATGGAAGGAATATACTGAGTCATTGTAGCAAAAGGAATTGGCAGATATAGAAGAATTGAATGAAATAACATTTGAGCAAGAGCCTATGAGGATGAAGGAAGAAGTTGAAGCTGCTTTGAAGGAAATAGCAAAAAAATAAGGCCCCAGGAATAGATGGTATACCAATTGATGTATTTCAGCTAACAGATGCTGCCCTGGATGTGCTCACCAAGTTGTGCCAAGAAATCTGGAGAACAACCACTTGGCCAACTGACTGGAAGAGATCTATATTTGTTCCCATTCCAAAGAAGGGTGACCCAACAGAGTGTGGAATCTACAGAACAGTATCATTGATTTCACATGCAAGCAAGATTCTACTGAAGATTATCCAAAAATGACTGGAACAGCACATCAGCAGAGAACTGCCAGAAGTCCAGGCTGGGTTTAGAAGGGGCCGTGGTACAAGGGATATTGTAGCTGATGTTAGATGGATCTTAGCTGAAAGCAGGGAATACCAGAAGAATGTCTGTGTTTCATTGATTATGCAAAGGCGTTGACTGTGTGGATCATAACAAACTGTGGCTGACTCTGAGAAGAATGGGAATCCCAGAATATTTAATTGTGCTAATGCGAAACCTATACTTGGGCCAAGAGGCAGTCGTCAGAACAGAGCAGGGTAACACTGCATGGTTCAAAATTGGGGAGGGTGTACGCCAGGGATGTGTCCTGTCTCCATACCTTTTCAACCTGTATGCAGAGCAGATTATCCAGGAGGCTGGGCTCTATGAGGAGAATTGTGGCATCAGGATTGGTGGAAGATCTATTAACAATCTGCGTCATGCAGATGACACAACCCTGCTTGATGAAACTGAGGAGGACCTCATGCACTTGCTGCAGAGAGTCAAGGACTACAGCCTTCAGTATGGACTGAGGCTCAATGTCAAGAAGACAAAGATTCTCACCACTGGACCAATCGGTAGCATCAGGATGGATGGCGAAGAGATTGTGAGTGTTCACAGCTTCAGTTTGCTCAGCTCCACAGTCAACACTCTTGGCACCAGCAGCCAGGAAATAAAAAAATGTATTGCGATGGGAAAGTCTGTTGTTAGGGACCTCTCTAAAGTACTCAAGAGCAACCGTGTCTCTCTGGAGACTAAGGTGCACCTGATACAGGCCATGGTCTTTGCAATCACTTGTTATGCATCAGAGAGTTGGGCAATGACTAGGGAAGATAGAAGGAGAATTGATGCCTTTGAGCTGTGGTGCTGGAGAAGAGTATTGAATGTACCATGGACTGCCAAGAAAATAAACAGATTCATCCTGGACCGGGTTAAGCTCCTTGGAGGCAAGGATTCTGGGGCTTCGTCTGACATACTTTGGCCATATTGTAAGAAGGGACAGGTCCTTGGAGAGGGACATCATGCTTGGGAGGGTGGAGGGACAGCGCAGGAGGGGAATACCCTTTATGAGGTGGATTGATTCAGTGACTGGGGTAATCGGGGTGGGTGTGTCAGAGGCAATGCGATTGGCACAGTATAGAACAGGGTTTAGGGCTGTTGTACATAGGGGTCACTATGAGTCGCAAACAATTTGACGGCACATAACAACAACAACAACAACATGCCTTTTCAGAAGAGCAGAAGGTAGATAAAACATTAACTGTACCAGTCAAAATATAACACACATCTTGAGAATAAACACCAAAATATTATTTGCTGCTGAGTCAATTCCAACTCATAGCACCCTTATAGGACAGAATAGAACACCTGATAGGGCGTCCAAAGCTTCTTTCCAAAAGCAGACTGTGGCAACTTTCTCCTGGAGAGCAGCTGGTAGGCTGGAACTGCCGGCCATTCAGTTAGAAGCTGAGTGTTTAGCAATTGTCCCACAAAGTTGAAGTGTGGAAAATCCCTATGTGCATTTGAGAATCAAGAGCTTCCATGGTAAAAACCACTCTTTGACTTTGTAGAGAACTGGACAATTTGCAAAGCTGACTTGTGTGGTCAGTTCAGCTGTGAATGACCCAAAGCGCTCTCATTCTCCCACCAGCTTTCACTCTCCTGTAGAAACACCCCAGGCAGGTCTGTGAATTTCCTGAGCTCCTCCAGATAGGTAGCAACGGCCGCCCCAGTCAGTGGTCGTGCACGAATGAACTCCCTGTGTCATCTCGCCACTGACTTTGCAAATGACCAGCTCCACTACATATTTTCTTTGGAGTTTATAGGAATAATGGAAGTGACATAAAACTGTGCAGCCAGATTCAAATGAAAGGACAAATGTAGTTGGCCAAAATGAACAATTATAGGAAACAAAGGGAAAATAACGATTAAAGATCTTTCATTACAGCCGGCTAATTATCATGAGTTCTGGACTTAACTGTTCAGGCATAGAATTAAAAACCTTAATTATATTGTCACCTTTGTCTCTCAGCTCCCATTGCCACAAATGAATCCATTTACTGTAAGTGCCGCTGATGAGCAGAAATTGATGGCAGTCCCAGCGAGGTGGGAGAGGGGGCCCCGGGAGTGGGGAGGGGGGTGCACCAGGCTGCACGACCAGGCCCGCACAGCTGGGCGGCATCTGCATTCCAGGACATTATAAATTAGAAACACTTTTAATGAGACAAATACAGGTTTGATGGATTTCATGATTTCTTCTCCCCTTCAAACTGCTAACAACGCTCCTCCTCTTTCTTCCTATTAGAGCCGGCCTCTTGTTAAGTGATTGCGTTAATGGTCTTTGGAGACAGGCTGAGTGTGGAAGGACAAGGGGGACTTCCCTCGTGAGGGCTCTGGAAGGCTCTTCTCTGTGAAGGAAGACAATTCCTGGCTGCTGTTCCAAATGGGAGCCTTATAAAGCCCAGTGCAGTGAGTGGAAATGCAGTCTCATTTTGAGAGGGAGGGAAATTGGAGAAGAAAACAGTGGGGTAATTGTGGAGAGAAACTCAAATCCAGCTAGTGGATCCTGTAGAGAGGTTGGTCAGTGCCATGGAGAAGCCAGGGGTGGACACTGGAGAGTGGTCAAATGGCCAACTTCTTGATTCCAAGGTTTAGTAGGGGACCAGTGGGTGTCCTAGATTTATATCAAACATAGAGTGCTTAAGAACCAAACTCAGGAGTCAGACTGTCTGGGCTTGAATTCCATCTCTTATCTCTTACTAACTGTAACTCCAGAACAGTTACCTAACCTCTGTGCCTCAGTTTCTTCGTCTGTAAAATAGAGCTCTTGGCAGTGCCTACTGCAGAGGATGGTGAGGAGGTCGAGAAGAGATGATCCGTGTAAAGTCTGGAGTATTGTTAGTGCTTTTCCTGTTGCAAGTGGCTGAGTCACTTCTAACCCACGACACTCACAGAGGAACCCTGTCCCTCGGCCTTCCTAGACAGTAATCTTCACAGGAGCAGATTTCCTGCTCTTTCAGCCCATAGAATGGCTGATGGATTTGAACCACTGGTTTTTTAGTCAGCAGCTGAGCACTTACCCGCTGTGCTACCAGGGCTTGCTTGTAAATGCTGTCTAAATGTTAAATCCACAAACTAGTAACAATACAAGCTGTTTCTTTAAATATTAAGTCTCTCACTTGCTGGTGGTGTGCCTCGGGCATTTTCTTTAGCTTCTTTGAGCATCAATGTCTTCCATAAAATTGTAGAGCTCAGTCCTCCTACCTTAGTGTTTTATACTGAGGTTTCCGTGAGAAAATGGATATGAGTGTACAGCTGGCATGTAATATTAGCGCATAAGTTCCAGGTCTGCTATGAACTTGCTTAGATTTGTAGTTCCCTAGGGAGAAAAAGCAAGTGCATTGTCAGTGAAGAAACTTAGCTAAAATAAGCTGAGAGCCGCTGTGGGAGTGGGGTGGGGTGTATATGGATGCTGGGGGCAGAGCAGAAGCTCAGGCAGTGCTGTTCAGGCTGGAAACGAGGCGAGGGCTCTGCCCCTCCCTGCATATCTGGGCACTGGGTGCAGGCCCCACTGGTGTCGGTGGCACTCCTGTCTCCTATCTTTGGGAGAGTCAGGAGCCTGTGTTGCCATGGTGATGTGGAGGAGTTAATGGGATGGAACTCCTCACAGAGATGGCAGTGGGATGGCAGAGGCGGCTGTACAGTGCTAAGATGCCAGAAACAAAAGGGTGAGATCCGTGGCTCCACAAGGTCACAGCGAATCCAGCTCTCCAAGATTTCAGAACGAGGCCTCCCGGCCAAGAGCCTCTCCTCCTTTCTGTGAACCAGCCTGCCTCCCTGGGCTCCCCCATCCCCCATCCACACTTCCTTTAGGGATGTGTCCTTAGGAAGGACAAAGACAAGGATAGGAAGATCCCAGGGAGATGTCACACGGGCCAGACTGAAGGGAGGGGGGAATAGTTACAGAAAACAAGGGGGAAAAGGGAAAAAAAATTCCACAAGAGAATGAGTGAGTGAGTGAGTGAGTGAGTGGAAGGACACTCCCACCCCCATCATTCCTAAAGGGAAGACATCAGACAATGGGCATGAGAGCTTTTACATCCTTTATCACTTTTGTCTCTTCCAAAAATCCTTTTGGGTAACCTAAGCAGCATTTATTATTACCCTTTTATTGATGAGCAAACTGAGACATGGCGATGTAACATGCCTTTCCCTTAGTTAATGGCAGAACTGGGATCAGCTTTTTGGCTCCAGGTCCTGTGTAGTTGTCTTCAAAACTAGAAGAGCTGGCAGGGTTTAGGGCTTGGGTCAGCCTGTACCTCCTGCTACCCTCAGTCCAGGTCTATCAGTCTCTGTGGCCACTCAGACTTTCTGTTTAGAAGCCCAGGACTCATTACCAACTCTGAAGTCAAGTCCCCGTGTGACGGAAGCCAGCCAGATCAAAGAACAGTAATAAAGTGCTCCACCAGCAAGACCAGATCCTTGCCCTGAACTGGATGCTGCTCACCTGGCACAGGGGTGGTGGTCAAGGAGAGCTGGAGTGAGTGTCAAAAGACAACCAACTGAGTCTCAACCCTGTGTCTTCTGGGAGTTTCCCCATTTGAGCCAGTGTCCTACCTCTAAGCCTCCACTTCTTCACCTCTGATATGGGAATGAGCATGACTTGCCTTTCCATCACACAGGTTGATTGGGTTGTAGAACATCTGCGTGGATACAGTCCAGCCTCCATGTCCGCATGCACAGCCCTTCTCCTCAACTAGGCTGAGCTCCGGTAGGACACAGCACATTGAGCACTGGCCGGAAGTCTGCTGGTTGTGGGCAACACAGCTGCCCTCGGTTTACAGATGTGGAGCCTGAGATACCAGTGAGGCAAAAGGCTCACCCCAGTAACCCCCATGGACTGGAGGCAGGGGTAAGCGTGGAACTCATCTTTGACTTCTGCTTCAGGGCAGTGATCACCCCTTTTTTCATCTGGGTACTCTCTTGGGGTCAGGTACACCTGTGTGAATCAGCATTCATTCTGTTGCAAACAAGAGAAATGACTTTAGCTATTTAAAAAAAATGCTGACAGGGAATTAGATGTTTTCAAAGTCCCCAGGAGGGTCAGGTGGCCTCCTGGAATGGTTCCTAAATCTACACTGCAGAACACACCTGCAAAAGTCACCACCACCATCGTCACAATCAGGAAAGCTGGTGTGCGTGAGTTGGGGGGGGGGAGGTCCACGAGTTGCTGCCAGATGGATCTGCAACAGAGTAATGGTTGACTAGATCCCCATTTTTAACCTACTGTTGTTGTTATGTGCCGTGGAGTCGTTTGCAACTCATAGCGACCCTACGTAAAACAGTCTTATACCCTGCTCTGTCCTGTGCCAATCTTATTGTCTCTGATACACCTACTCACATAAACCCAGTCACTGAATCAATCCATTCCATTGAGGGTCTTCCTCTCTTGCACTGTCCCTTCACCCTCCCAAGCATGACATCCCTCTCCAAGGACTGATCCCTCCTTGCAACATGCCCAAAGTATGTCAGACGATGTTTCAGAATCCTGCCTCTAAAAAGCAGCCTGGTCTTATCTTCTCTATGATGAACCTGTTTGTTCTCCTAGCAGTCCGTTGTATATTTAATGCTCCAACTCTCTGATGCATAACAAGTGATTGCAAAGACCATGGCCTGTATCAGGTGCACCTTAGTCTCCAGAGAGACACCGTTGCTCTTGAGTACTTTAGAGAGGTCCTTAACAGCAGACTTTCCCATCGCAATAAGATTTTTTATTTCCTGGCTGCTGGTGCCAAGAGTGTTGACCATGGAGCCGAGCAAACTGAAGCTGTGAACAATCTCAATCTCTTCGCCAGATATACTGAGTCCAAATCCACATTTTAACAAGATTCCCAGGTTATTGTTATGCATATGGCAGCGATATTTACAGGATTTCCAATGACTAGGGATGATAAAAGGAGAATTGATGCCTTTGAGCTGTGGTGCTGGAGAAGAGTATTGAATGTACCCTGGACTGCCAAGAAAACAAACAGATTCATCCTGGAGAAGGTTAAACCAAGCTATTCCTTGGAGGCAAGGATTCTGGGGCTTCATCTGACATACTTTGGGCATGTTGTAAGGAGGGACGGGTCCTTGGAGAGGGACATCATGCTTGGGAGGGTGGAGGGATGGCGCAAGAGGGGAAGACCCTCTATGAGATGGATTGATTCAGTGACTGGGGTAATCGGGAGGGGTGTGTCAGAGGCAGTGTGATTGGCACAGGATAGAGCAGGGTTTAGGGCTGTTGTACATAGGGTCGCTATGAGTCGCAAACGACTCGACAGCACATAACAACAACAACAACAACATATCTGGAATGGAAATGCAAATTCTCAGCAGGGGATCAAAATAGAATGAACTTGTTCAACGCCTTGGCTAAAACTGAAGAAGCAGAAATACAGCCTCTGTCTCAGTTTCACCTGCCAACTTCTTGCTCATCTGCTTCTGTGTCAATGCTTCTGTGTCAACCTTAGCTGCAAAGGCATCTGGGAAGTGTAGTTTTTGGTCTTCTTGTTGGTGGTTTGAATCCATCAGCTGCTCCATGGGACAAAGAGGCACAGTCTCTTCCCATTAAGATTTACATCCTCAGAAACCCGATGAAGGGCTGCTATGATTTAGACTCAACTCAATAGTGGTGGGTGTGGCTTTTGATTTGGGATGTCTGCAATAGAGGGACACCTTGGTTATACCTTTTCCAAGACAGACTTGTTTGTTCTTTTGACAGTACATAGGATACAGGGTAGGTTGGGTTTGGATCTAAGAGATACAAATCAAAACAACTATGAGATATCATCTCACCCCAGTAAGAATAGCAAAAATTAACGGAACAACAAACAACAAATGCTGGCAAGGTTGTGGAAAAACTGGTACCCTTATTCACTGTTGGTGGAATGTAAAGTGGTACAACCACTATGGAAGGCTGTATGGCACTTTCTCAAACAGTTGGAAATAGAAATACCATTTAACCCAGCAATTCCACTGGTGGGAATATATCCTAAAGTAACCGCAACTGCCACCCAAGTAGATATATGCACACCCATGTTTATTGCTGCTTTGTTCACAATAGCAAAGAGTTGGAAACAACTCAAGTGCCAATCAACAAACGAATGGATAGAGAAGGTGTGGTATATTCACACAATGGAATATTATGCAGCACTGAAAAACAAAGAACTCATGAAATATTATACAAAATGGGTGGCGCTGGAGGACATTATACTGAGTGAAATATCTCAGTCACAAAAAAACAAATACTGTATAATGCCACTGTTATAAAACAGGACTAACAGCGGGGTTGGGGGTAAACTAAGAAAAGAGCGGATAAGTAATGAACAGGGCATTGAAACAGATGAGGAAGAGAACTGTATAAAAGGAATATATGATTAGGTATTAATTGGTATGAGAAGAGTCCAGAATAAGAGCTGCAAAGTAAAGTGGTCTAGGGGGAACCAAATAATAATGAAAGAACTTTTTTTTTAACCAAAGAAAAAAGCAAACTGGGAGAGAGGGAGAGCAGGGAGGAGAATGTGCAATAATGAATGAATGGAAATCCAAGTTCTTTATAAACTTATAATAAAATCTCAATTTAAAAAAAGTTCACTATCAGTAGTAGTTGATTTGATAGCACCTAACAACAGCAGCATAGTACAGGAAGGCCAGTTGGATGGAGGGTAGAAAGGATGTTATGAACCAAGTCACAAGACTGAACTAAGGTTAAGAGTCCAGGCATCAAATTGGACCATGAGGGTGGTTTTCTCTCAGGAGAACCTGCCCTCAGATGAAGACTCCTGCAGTGCCCCTGCTTTGAGGAAAAGAGCATTGGTCTTAGAGCCCAGGGTCTTGAGATTGAATTCTAGCTCCACCAGTAACTGGGTGACCTTGGCAGCCCCCTCAGATAACACTCTTAGCCGCCCACACACAGCTTTCTATGGAGCATGTAGGACCTCATGCTTAACTGTCTAAATCTCTGTGCCCCAAACGTTAGGGTCTTCATCTCTGGGGTTGGAGTCCTTGCTGTCCAGGTCTCACTCTATCACTTTCTGCTGAAACGTGGAGACCTGGGAGTGGTTGAAAGCATAGGTTTGAGTCCACAGCTGACTGACAGGCTAGCGTGTGGTCCCACACATCGCCCTGGAACTGCTCCCTGGCTTGGGCTGGCTCAGCCTGCTGGGCTGTGAGTCCCCAGGGCCCTGCTAAGCCAAGATGAGGCCTGACACTCACAGAGGGAGATGATGAATGAGGCCCAGCCACGAGACAAGTGATAGGATCCCCTTCTCCTGCTTGGGAGCCACGTGACTCTGGGGGGTTCAGGACCCTTCTAAGTGGCGGCACTTTCATCAGTAGAAACCACCTGAATAACAGTGCCACCCCTAGGTTGTGGTGAGGCTTGACAGGTGATCCACACCAGCTCCTCAGCAGGGAGCCTGACACTCTGTATAGGCTCAGTGGCATCTGCTTCACTGCCACTACTGTTCTTGCTTCTACCCAACGCTTCTATCATCATATCCTAAAAAGTGTGTCATCGTTCCTTTGTCTCTCTTTGTGAAGACCAACACAGGGCCTGCCTCTGGCTCACTGCACCCAGTCACGTGTTAGCTGCTTAGTGCCTGGCCAGGAGATGACCTTGGAGCCAGAAGAAAGGAATGGGCCAGTGAACAAACTGGGCCACAGCTTTTTGGCTCTGGGTGCCTATTAGCACATCCTGATGCAGCTGCAGTGTGGTGAGTGATAGGATTTCACCCAGTTACATATAAGAAAGACCTGCTAAGATGACTATTATTCAAATACACCCACCTACAGCTCAAGCCAGAAAGGAAGGATTGAAAATTTTTACTAGATCCTGAAGCTTGAAACTGACCTAATATTCAGTGAAGTTGTGTTAATGATAATTAGTGACTGGGATGCAAAAGTTTGAAAAAATGAAGAAGGAATGGTAGTTGGAAAGTATGGACTTGGTGATAGAAATGAGGTTGGAAGTAGAATGATCACATTTTTTATATTCAGTGGTTTATTCATTGCAAATACCCTTTGAAGAGAACACAAACTGTGACTTTACACATAGACCTCACCCGATGGGCTGCCCAGGAATCAGACTGAAATGTGCAGCCCCATTTGCAGAGATCGGGTGCTACTGGTTCGGGATGAGGCTTGGACATGATGTTTATTATTTTAAAGTCCTCCAGTGACATTACCTTGTAACTGAGGCAGAGACCCACCAGAGCAGGTGTTCCTGCCACCTGGTTGGCTAAGTGGCCGCATCTGAAGAGAATCAGGGTTCACCTCTCTGAATCCATGCAGGAGAAGAAGAAAGATCCTCTCTTTGCCACCGTGACTGTAACAATGGGCTCAAGTATACCAGAGATGATGAGGATGGCAGAGAATAGGGCAGAGCTCAGATCTGCTGTTCATAGGATGTGAGTCATACTCAACAGCACCCAACAACAACTTTACTAACAAGGGAACTGAGGCTTATGGGTGTTGGGTGATCCTGACTTAGCCTCATGGACCGGGGATGAAGAAAGAAGTGGAGAACTTTGATGGTCGTCCTTTCTTACAATTCCTAGGAGGAAGTGCTGGCAATAAAGGAACTTCCCCTAAGGTCAAGTGGTTCTCTCAGGAGCTGAGAGTTAGTTTATGCCCTCCTCCCCCTGAATTCTCCTTGTATCCTCTTGCAGGGGCTGTGGGGAAGGGAGGGCTTGTCATTCCCTCTGAGGGAAAGCCTTCAGCTTTCAGACCCAGAGGTGGACAGGCCTGGCATGGAGAAGAAAGAACTCCCGCTTTGAATAAGGTTTTTCTTCCAGAGGACCAACTGGAACTCCTCACACTGAGAACAGATGGTGGTGGGCTCGGTCCTTTGGTTCCCCAGCGAGGACTTCCCCTCTCACCTCAGGACTGGAGCACATTTATCACACCGAGTGTCGCCTACACGGGAGGAGATGGGATTATAGATGGGGCCAGGAGAAAAATGGAGAGTAGTTCCCGAGTAAATGAATTTATCTATTCCCAGACCCAAGTCCGACAACGCTGGCTGGAGGAAATCATTTATCTCTTTGAGAGATGATCTGAGAAAGGCCGTCATGAACGTGTCAGTTCTATGCTCTCCAGCTTAAGTGGGGCTAGGAAACCAAATGCCTTCTCCTGCTCTGTTCATACCAGGCATGCCCTCTGCAAGATGGGGAGGGCCAGCAATGCTAACTGCCCTGACACCAGGCCGGATATGTGGGTGCTAATTACTAAATTCCTTTCTGATTTGGGGTCTGTGTTCCTCTTCATTTCCTTTTGATTATCTCAGGACCATTTTGAGTGAGCTGGGGACAAATTTAAGCAAAGCTGGTGCACACATTATTAGGGCCTCTCCAAGGGCTTTAAATGGCTCTCTCGAAAATAGGCCTTTTTATTTATCTCCTCTTCTCTCCTTAAATTGTAGTCCAGGCCTAAAGGCGCCAATTGATTGTGCATCTCCTTTGCTTTGTAATGAGCCTGTTCATCACTTCTATGGAGTCTTAGCACAGGAGAAGAGGAGTGGGGAAGCCGGAACACGGCCCCTCCCATTGACCTCTTCTGCCCACTGAGACCATAGGCAGCTCTGCCTCTACCTCCTTCATTTTAAAAGGAACTGCTTACAGCTTGTATTAGGGGCTAGTTAATGAAAGGTGTCTGTGGTGGGCAGCTGGGGGTTCCTTCTGATTGAACCGACCTCTGCTCCAGTACAGGTGCTGTTAAAGAGTAATTTAGGTGAGAAGAGCCTTGCCCATTGGTTCCTGGTCACAGACTGGTGATGGAATCAGAAAAAAGGGCTTGGGTCCAGGAGAGGAGACAGTGTCCAGGTAGACCATCCATCATAAGTGGAGGTCTGGGAATTCTGTCCCAAGACAATACACTCTGAGTGGACTTGAGATCTGAGGAAGTAATGACAGCTAGCCTGTACTGTTACTATATTGTAGGCTCTGGACCAAGTGCTTCTGATATATTAGCTCATTTGAGCCTCACAACAGCTCTGTGACACAGTACAGTTATTATTCCCATTATACAGAGGGAAGTGCTGAGGTACAGCGACGTTATGTAACTTTTTCCATAGTTGCACAGTTAGTGAGTGGTAAAGTCAGGATAAAAACCAGGGAGGCTGGTGTCCCAGACAGAGCTCTTCACTGTTACTCTCAGGAATCTGCATCAGTCTTAGGGCAGAGGATTACCCTTTGACATTTCCCAGGCATCTCTTCCCACTGCACCGGCTGTGCCCTTTCAACTCTCACTTGGCAACATTGCAACCTCGCCTCGAGATGCCAGGCCTTTTGTCCAAGCATTACAACCACTTTCAACTTTCGCGTGCAGGGCTCATTCCAACACAGTTTCCCAACACCCCAAGTTCCCATCAAGTTCCCCTCACCCATTGTTATGGCTCCCAATTGACTCGTCTCCACTCTCTTGACCTTTCCAGTCAGCCCTTCCACATCATCTTTCATAGACCCTAACCAGCCACTCAGAGATCCTATCTTGTCCATACTCATATGTTTTCCAGCCACTGAGCCTTCATTCAGGTCATTCCTTCTTCCTGGCATATCTGCTTTTCTTCTCCATCTCTGACTGCTTGCTATGTCTACTTCACAGCCCTCATACAGCAGAGAGGGGCTCATATATAGATGCCACTTTATATATGAAAGAAACTTGATTGTTCTTTTTTGGGTCCTAACTATAAGTTTATTGTAGAAAATGTGGAGAACACAGACACTTATACAAAAGAAAAGAAGAAACAATATGAAATACTACCATCCACCCACCAGTATTTTGGTGTATGTCTTTTTAGTCTTTTCCTTTCATTATTTTGTGTATGTGTAAGATATTTCATACACAGAATGGAGAATAATATAGTGTTCCTCTGTGCATTCTTGCCCTCTTTTTACAATCCAGTCTTTTTCCTGTATATATATGCAAATTTATATACATAGAAATATGCAAATTTGAATTTCATCTTAATAAATACTTTGGGATGGTTCTATGCAAATCATCCACATTGGTTTGAAAGTTGCCTTTTCCCGCCACTTAAATCACGAATGTTTTTCCATGGCTGATGGAAAGATATCTTTGGAAAGATATTCAATAGTTTATTCAGTTTACCCATCCCCTATATTCAGGCATTTATAATTATTGTGAGAAAAACTGCATATCCATGAGTATTTACTAAGAATAAATTTGGAGAGTTGGAATTACAGGGACAAAGAAAGGACAACTTTTGATAAATTTTCTTTTCAAATGGTTCTATCCATTTTCATTTCCATAAACAGTGCGTGAGTAAAGAAATTTTAATTCATCTTAGCCAGCAAAGGGTATGACTACTTTTATAAAACAGCGTCGGTTAGGAAGGAAGGAAGGAAGGAATGATAAGAGCTCATTTGTAGGAATGACTGTGTCTTCCTGAGATGCTCCCACCACAGTGACACTGTTGTTATGACCAGCTGAGATACCACTGCCAGTATGGGGGGTGGGGTGGGCAGGAGGTGAGGGAGGACTGACTTCCAGACAATCGCATGATGGCTTTTAGACTTCTGCCAAGTCTGTGTAGTGGTTGGGCAGCCACAGTAATCACCCTTCCACGGGCCAGGTTAATGTGCTCCTCCCTTGCTGCTCGGATCAATACCATACTTACTGCAGATTAGCTAAATGAGCCAGTGCAGCTGGGAATGAGCTTCAAGAGACAATTACTAAGGAAAATGCAGCCATATTTTAGTGGACACTACATGCATAAGGCTCTTTGCAAAATATCAATACATATTTGCTTGCTTGACAAAAACAGATCAAACCTAAGTCCGGAGAATGAATCCAAATGATTGCACTGTAAATGATCCTTGTCATACAAAGTGTGGAGAAACCTTGACCTTTTTGTTGGATGCTGTTGCTCGGCTTATGCTAGAAATAACTAGCCTGGCAAGACTGGCTGGCTGGTGGTTGGCCCGTGCTGGTGTATTCTGGAAAGAATGAGTAATGAAGAGGATGATAGCCATTTATATTTGCATAGTATTGTCTCGCTTGGTCCTCTCAACAACCTTGAATACTCAGTAAATACTTATTTAATAATTAGTTCATTCATTGAAAAATGTTTAACAACTAATTATCATAACTCTTACGTACTGGGCATTGTCCTAAGGGTTGCAGATAGAGTGGTGAACAAGATGGGGTCATTGTCAGTGAAGCTTAAAACCCAGTGGAACTCTACTGACAAGAAAAAAGAAAATAAACAAGTATAAGTTGTCATGCACAGAGGCACATGCTACAGAGTGTAAGAGAATGGGTACCGAGAATGAAAATACGGTGGATCCTGATCATTACGGGTCCAATCTCTGGGAATTTAGAACCCCCAAATCAACACTTGCAGCACGTGTGTGGCCATTTGCTCACACACAGAGAGGTGACATTTTTGAGTCTCTTGTCATGTATGTTTCCAGCTGAGTTGGAACAAGGCGGGACTTTGCCTTACTGTTTTGACTCTTGTAAAACAGGTGTCTTGCTCATGGTCTATTTAGTGTCACATTTTGTCTTTTTAGTTAGTCATTTCACTACCCAAGATGTTCTCCATGCATAATGTTAGGGTATTATCTAGTATTTGTAAGTACAAGAGGGGGGAAATACATAGGTTGAATAAGCTTCATTCAAGCATGAGTTATAGTGCCATTGACAGTGTCAACGAAACAGCAATACTTATTAAAAAAGATGTCTTTGAACAGAAGTGCACAAAAAAGAAAGTTTTATCTTGATTAGTTGATAAAAATGTTGTAGCAAGAGGTTCATGGGAACGTAACCCTACAGTTCTGTTAGAAGCAATGGTTAAGTATTTATAAATACTTAAGGTTCATGGCAACTTTTTACCAGTTGTGAGGGCAGAGAGGCCCAAGACAAAATACAAGACCCATTTGATTGCCAATCTGCCAAGCGAGGAGGTTGATGAAAGTTGATGGTAGATAACCTTTTAGACTTTGAGTGCTCAGAAGTGAAGGGTGTATCTGTGTCTCCTGAAATCGTGGGACTTCTGTTCCTGCTTCTCTCTGGGCATTTGCCTTATGTCCCTACAATCTCTGTAGTCCAGCTTCTCTGGTCACTCATCTATCTGCATGAGGCCCCAAACGACCATCCCAATCCTGAGTCTGTACAACTTTTCACACCGGGGCCCAGTATCATCTAATCAGTCTGTGGTTTCTCACTCAGCTTCTTGAAGAAGAAACTCATTTACTTAGCCAAGCCTGGCTCTTGGCTGTTTGGTGGCAGAGGGCTTGTGGGTTGGGGGACAGATTTTTCTCAGGAGTTGATCTGGCAGACATTTCTAGTACCCATGTGTGTCAGCTGTTTACACACTGGTCTCCTTTCAGAGTTAAGCTCATAGGAGGCAGAGGCAAAACAAATACATATTTTTATGTCCCCAGAAAGAGGATGTTTAGCTCTTGCTAGAGAAATAAGAGAAAATGTTGTTACATCCAACACAAGAGTCTGTCTTTCTTTTCGTCTCATGCTAGCTTCTGAAAACAGTGAAGGGGTGACTTCTGACCTTATTTTAAAAGTAAAACCAAACCAAAGGGACCTGAGAGGTTCAGAGACTCACATTAATATGAATCTCATCATGGATGAGGCCACCAGACAGAAAGTATTTCAAGATGGGAAGCTTTCTTATTATTATACTGGCTTTCCTTGTCATTTCCTCTCCTCCTCTTCTTTCTTGTTAAGATTTCTAGCTTGCGATTTTGGCATAAAGAAATTCCCATAGACCTCTCCTGAGAGTATAAGAAACGTCAGAGCTTTTACAAAATACTCTTTGGCCCCTAAAGAGACCATAGGAAACGGATACCATGCCCGAGCCATGGTGGCAATGGTAGCTAACGTCCATCATTCACAGGAACCTTTAGGATGAGAAATCAGCAGAAATGATTCACTGCCATACTTGTGACCTCCAACGGAAAACCACGCAAGAAGGCAGGAAAGAGGCCGTGCAGCAGGCTCTTGTTCTAGCCTAGAAAAGTATGTCTGCTCATTACCCGACCTTTGCTAAGTACACCAACTAATGGAGCGAGAGACATGAAAGATCTTCACAGGCCATGTGGAAATGTAATTCAAACCCAGCCCGAGGAGGTCACAGTGAGTTAGATTAATTTTCATCCTGCTTTTTCTTACAATGCTAACCTTTGCCTTACAAAAAAGTTATTTAAAAGGAGATAAGGTTTTGTTTGTTCGGCATTTGAAGGCATTTTAATCCTAGCAACTCTGTTGGAAATGTCCCCATTTCCTTGGGTTTCAACCTAGGAAACTGGTTATTGATTCTTTACATCAGAAATAATTGTTCTAGGTTTTAAATCTATTAAGTATTGGAAATTCAAATTAAGCCATTTGTGAAGTTCTCTTTAATGAGAGTTATGCACTGAGAATCATTTATTAGTAGCACCTGTCAGCGTCTCCAACCCATTCTACCATTCCTACAGGGAGCCAGGCCTCTCTTTACCTACACCAAGACACCATTTGTCCCAGGACTCTCTCTCCTTGCAGTTGGTGGTATATGTCATTTTGCTGGAACCCAACTTGTTCTCTTTCGGTTCCAAACCGTCCATGTTTAATCTTTCTCTTTATTTTCTGTCTTATCTCTTAATTTCCTGCCCCGTTTCAGCTACTTCGGTCTTTTTTCCAGTTTCCTGCTTCTTTCCTGTCCTGCACTGACTCCAGACTATTACTAATAATAAAATGGACATTAACCACCAGACCATCTCCCACCAGAGGCCTTTGAAGCTCTTCAGAGCCTTCAACATGGTTGGGTGACACCAGCCTGTGAGTTATTTCAATTTACAACCCATTTCTTTTTTTTTTTTTGGTTGGAGACTCATACTTTTTATTCGTAAATGTTTGATAGCAATAGAAACTGACACAGTAAAGCACTTAGGTAAATGGTAAAGCTTTTTAAAAATTTTTTTTTCTTTTCTCTTTTTTTTTCTATAATTATATTTTATTAATTTTCATAAACATTTACAGAGATTTTGGGTTTCCATTCATTCATTGTTGCACTATTCTCTCTACCCTCCTCCCAGTTTGTTCTTGTCCAAATGCCACAGTGCTTGTCAAAGCCAGTTCTGATTAATCTTCTTTGTCAGTGTGTCCTTTGCCATTCCCTATCACTCCTCCCTGAGAGAGACTTCACTCTGAGTCATAAGGAAAAGGGGATGGCGTATTCTCTTAGCTACTTCCTGCTGAAAAGGGACGCTGTGGGTTTCAGGGTGAAGATCTTCTCTCACTACTCTAAAGGGCCCCTTTGGCAGTAGGAAACACATAGACTATTATGGAGATTGATTTTGGAATTTAGATGCACTCTTATTGATTGTGCTTGGCCGTACATGTTCATATCCTTGAAGATGTATCATGGGGGTGTTGCAACCTAGAAGACACAAATTTGACTAACAAGTTATAAGTGCATGAGTCAAAAATTATGGAAAAGTAAAAGAAAAGATTCTTTCATTGTTTTACAAACCCTCCCCCAGGTCCCCTCCACCATGTAGCCCTCGCTCTAGACTCCTGTGATGACAGAAATACCTAGTTATATATCTCTTTTAAACAGTTTTCTCCCTCCTCTGTTTCAGTGCAGCATACATTATTGAACCCATCTTACTCAGTCTCTCCCCAACCCCAAGGACAGTCCCATTCTACAACAGTTACAACCCATTTCTTATTCATGGCATTTCCCCCTTATTATTTTCTCACTCACCTGCTACAGTTCCCGTAAATGTTAGAACTGGGGATTTAATGACAAGATTTATGTGTCTCTTCTCTAGCTCTCTGTGTTTTATAGAATGTGATAACCCCACCCATTTTCATTTGTGACACTTCAGACTGAAAGTTTTAACTGTTTATCTGGAAAGTTCCTTCCCTTTTGAACACATGAGGGTTTGTTGTTTGTATGTTTTTTCCATGATTTTGTCAGTCTTTGGGTTTTTTGTAGGAGATGAAAGGTCCAGATTGGCGAGAAGTGGCTGATAGGACCTTATGAAGCATGTGAGAAAGAGATCCTCTGCTTCTTCCTCTTCCTCCTTTACGTTTCTCAAAGTCAACCTTCAAACTTTTGCTGATGTTGGTATCCATCCACAGAAAATCTCGCAAGCTCTTGCATGTTTATTTCTTTTAGGGAGAGAATCTCCCTAAGGAATTTCTCAGAAACTCCTTTCAAATCCCTTGCGGCCTCCTTCCTTTCATGATTGTGAGGTTTGGTTCCTTTGCCACTCTCCTTTGGTCTACGAGGACCATCCAGAAAGCCCACCCACCAAATGTTATTTTTACTTTTGCTTATATCTTAGCAGTAAGATAGGAGGCTGTTGTTAGTTACTGTTGAGTTGATCTTAACTCATGGTCACCCAAGATGGGTAGAATAGAATGGCTTTGGGTTTTGAGGCTGTGACCATGGAAACAGATAGCCAGACCTTCAGAGGCACTTCTGCTCAGATTCATACCACCAACCTTTCAGTTAGTAATCAAGTGTTTAAGTTAATAGTTTATGCTTCCCAGGGATTCCTTCATGTGCCACTTTTAAGAAATCAGTTTGTTACAAGGGAAGAAATAAAGAACATCCCCAAATAGTAGGGCACTTCGGGAAAGGTGACAGAGGGCAGATAGTTAAGTGTTTGGATGCTGTGCTGAAGAGGATTATTTTGAAGAGCTGAGACACCCATGATGTGGACCTATTAGAAACACAAATCAGAAGAGCTTAAGCTGAATAGATTTCGTCTGCTTGTCAAACACTGTATTTCCATAGGTGGATGGATTTATCTCTGGGTTATTAATTCTATTCCAGTTCTAATGGGTTAGTGGTAAGGAGTTGTGCTGTCAACACAAAAGGTAAACAGTTTGAATTCACCAGCTGCTCTGGGGGAGAAAGATGGGCAGTCTCCTCCCATGTGATTTGCTGCCTCTGAAAATCACTGGAGGGTCATGATGGGTCAGTTCTGAGTCAATGGTACACAACAGCAACACCAACAATAAGCCTATTCCACTGGTCTATACACCTGTTGCTATACCAGTTCCAAGCTGTTTGATTTCTGAGGATATGTAGTAGATCTTGAGATAAGAAAGTGGAAGACTGCCTGCTTCCTTTACATTTTTCAGGAATGCTTTGCTTATCTGAGATTTCTATAGAAAATTGATGATTACTTTCCACATCCCATTAAAATATTAAAGAATGATATTGGAGTCTGGATCAGGATTGCATTATATCTTTAGTATTGCTGTTTCCACAGTATTAAGTCTTCCTGTCAATAAGCATGGTATATTCTTCCATTTATGTAGATCTCTTTGGCTTCTTATAGTAGTGTTTTGTAGTTTTCTTTTATAGATCTTTTGTATCTCTGGTTAGATTTATTTAACAGTATTTCATCTATTGGGTGGCTATTGCAGATGGTGTTGTTGTTTTTATGTGCTGTCAAGTTGGAACCAACACATAACTGACCCTCTAGCAGGTTTTAAGAGACTAATTCATTCACAGGGTAGGAGGTATTCCACCTTTTCCCCTCAGAGCATCTAGTGGATTTGAACCGTCTGCTTTTGGGTTGACAGTGAAACTTCTTACTAAGCCACAAGAAATCCCTAGTAAATGGTATTATTTTCCTCTTATCATTTTTTTACACTGTGGAGGAATGTGACTGATTTGTATATTGATCTTGTTCCTTGCCACATTGTGGAATTGATTAAAGTATTAGCAAACTCTCCTCCTCCTCCTCCTCACCTCCTCCTCCACCCCTTTTCCTCCTCATCTCTCTCCCCCAGCTCCTTTCCTCTCCCTGTGGTTGGCTTTGCTCAGTGGCACACAGATAGCTATAGCTCCACCTTAATACATCTTCTTAAAATTCTGCCTGGACACTTTGGATCACTTGCTTGCTCTGGAATCTTTGATTGACCTTCTCATTGGTCACACCTGGAGTCAGAGGCTAAGGCCAGCCTCCTTTCCCCTCCACCTTTAACACAGACCATGAGTTTGGCTGAGGTGGTTGACCTGAAAGAGGATCCAGGTTTGGTTTTTTGGAGAAGGGATGCTAGACAGGCTAAAGTGAGAGAGGAACCCTCCAGCCTCTAAAGATCATAGTTGGGAGGCCCAGGAACACTGTCTTCAACACGTTAGAGACCATCCTCAGAAGTAGGGCTGGGTTTATTTGAAGGAAGATGGTCAGAGAGCTAGGGAAGACCAAAGGGAAGGAGAAGAGAAGGCAAGTTAAAACTCAAAGTAGGCCTGCTCTTTGGAGGCACAGAGTAATCAGCAATAAAAGGGATGTTTGCTTAGGAGATGTCTATTCTATTGGAGCCAGACAGGAGTGACTATGCGTTTTACTGAGATTTCAATTCATTTAGTGAGAAGGGAGTAGACAAAATAAATGACTTTGAAATTTTTTTTTACTCTGACCCATAGAAGTTGATTTATAGTGTCTCTCTCTCTCTCTCTCTCACACACACACACACACACACACACACACACACACACACACTCACACTCACATGCACATACAACTGAAACGGAAGTTTCACAAAGCAATTTTACTTTTGCTACAAGTGATGTACCCTGACAGAGTCTCTTCTATTTCATTTTTAAACACTCTCAGCTGAGAAAATTGATTTCCCAGTCTGGAGTTTGGAAACCAGGGCCGGTTGACCTCTGAGGTCCGTGGCAACTTAACGCTTCTGGGATTCAGTGATATGTACCATTGGACTAAGGAGGAAATGTGATTTGGTGCTACCACTATCACCTGAGTAATTGGTGGCACTGGAGCCCGCTTTCTGAACTCCTAAATTAGTGTTCCCGTCACACAATCCACAGCCTGCTCCCTGATATTTATTCTGGATCTTCTCTATCTTTGGATAAAGCCTCATCAGCCTATGAAATGGAGCTTTGATGAGTATTAGTATTTTGGCCAAATACCTTGGGGAGCTCTTCAGTTATCCTTAAAGCAAAATATCAATGTTTTCATTTGCTGACTACACTGAGCTTCCCAGGCTATCCGTTGCTCTCCAAAATGCTATCTCCTTCAAGTTTCCTCCATAACCCACACCTGAACACATTTTTATGCCCATATTTCACTTGGTCTGAGTGCCCTCCCTCCATCATTTCTCTAAAATTTCCCCCTCTCCCCAGTAGCAGTGTCTGTGTGCTTCTTCTAGGAAGCCTCCCATGAACCATCCTCAGCTGCCTGGGATACTCTGCTCCTCTAAGCCCTCTCAGCCTTGGTTTGTATTCTTCCTTAAGCATGAAACTGTTGACAGGTGTGTGTGTGTGTGTGTGTGTGTGTGTGTGTGTGTGTGTGTGTAAGAGAGTTTCCTATAATGCATGACATGGCATCATGCCCATAGAAGATGCTGAGTAAATGATTAAAGAATGGATGGAAGGACAGATGGGTATTAGATGTGATGGATGGATGAATGGATTTCACAGTACTGATCTAAGTCATTCATTCATTAATTTATATATTAAGCATATATTTATTGAGCACTGTTTTAGGCACTGGGGACACCATATTGAGCCAGTGACACAAGATAACAAAACACAATATGTACATGTGATGAGGGTTTGGAGAGAGAATGGGGGGAAAGTGAACAGATAATGAACACTGCATTAGAACACATGAGGGGAAGAATTGCCCAAAAGGAACATATTATTATGCATTATATGTATGAGAACAATCTAGAACAAGGAGTGTGTTCTAGGGTGGGCTTGGCGGGGGTGTATGTGTGTAACAATAAATAAACAACACAAAACACAATACATGGTACAAATATATGCTACATGCTAATAGGGCCTAAGGACAAAAAAGACAGTGGAGGAGGACAGGGAAAGTTAGGTCTATTACAATTGTAAGTAATGTCTCTGAGAAGACAATATTTTAATAAAGGCTAGGTATTTGAAGGCTAAGAGGAGTAAGCCATTGGTCATTTGGTAGAAGAGCTTCCCTGGCAGAGGAACGAGTGAAGGCAAAGGTTATGAACCAGGAATGTGTCGGTCATGTGCCAAGATGAGTACAAGGCCAGTGTGGCTGGAGCAGAGAGTAAGTGAAGGTGAGAGTGAAGGGTGCTGAGGTCATGATCTAGTTGTAATTGGAACTCAGCTACAGACTGAGTTCCCCGGGAAGTAGTCTCTGAGATGAAGTGGGCAGAAGGTATATTAGAAAGAGCTCTTGTGATCAACACTGAAAATGTAGAGAGGGAATAGGGAAGGGAATAGAAAGGCTAAGTCGAGGGAGAGTTGAGCAGGGCTGCAGACTCAGTGGAGGTTCAGCCCAGCCTGCAGACAGGCGTGAAGGTGGACTAACTTTCACAGGCACCCTGAGTTGGGAGTTATTAACTGAGTTGGTGGATGCTCTGTGTGTGCATATACACAAAGGAAGCACATGAGGGAACTGTGGGAGTTGTGTATTACTGTCTCAGACACAAGCAGTGCTTTTCTGGGCTGTTTTCAGTCCTGACTAAGCCCTAGGCGGAGTGTCTCTCAAGGAAATGCCTTAGACTTGACTCTAAAGTTAGCTTTGAAGAGGTTACTCCTACCTGCCCTATCTCTCCACTCCCACGTCTGGTGAGCTAGTTAGTGGTAAGAAGCTGCCTTGCGATCCCAAAGGTCTAGGGTTCAAATCCACTAGCTGCTCTGGGGGAGAATGGGAAACGCCTCCTGTGTGATTTCCTGCATTTGAAAAGCTGCTAGAGGGTCAACTATGAGTCAGTTCTGACTCAATGACAATTATCTCTTAGCCCCACTGAATGCTATAGGGATCTATGTTGAGTCTCGATTCCTGCACTGGGAGACTGAGGAATGAGGTCTTGATATCGAGGGTGGGAAGATCCTGGGAAGATTCTGGAATCACCTTTGCCCTCTCAAATCAGGTAACGCCCATCCTCCCAGAATTCCACTAGGCTTTACCGACAGGGGATTCAAAGAAAGACAAGGGCTAAGTGGGGTAATGAGGTTAAGTGTGTTGGAGTTAGTGAGACTGGCTCAGGATAGGGCAGAGTTCAGACCTATTGACAGGATTGTAGGCAACTCGATGGCACAGAACAAGTCCTGGAGAGTTGCCACAAAGTCCTTTCCAATTCTATGATTCTGGGACTTTCTTTGATTCTGGGGGCTCCTATTCTGTCACTCCTCATCACACGTCTTGTCCTCATCCCGCCCAGTTTGTCGCCCTGGAGGGATTCCTGGTATTTCCCCTCATTTAATTCTCAGTGACCTCAAACTTTACAAGTAGCATACAACCCAAAAAGGCAAGGGGCATTGACAGATGAATTCTGACAAAGATAATTGTGTGAATCCTTTGTACCTCAGCTCTGAACATGACTCTACACTGTCAGTTTTTATTTCATTCAAATCTTGAAGTTAAACGTCCAGCTCAGGTAAGGGAAGGTGGAAAGTGTGGATAAGAGGGGTGGGGCTGCTGGTCAAAACCAGAATTTAACCTTGGCTGAAGATTTCTGGGGACAAGGCCACACAGCACCTGGACCTGGGTCCCCTTTTAACCAGCGGTCATAAACAGGCTCTAGGAGAGATAGATATGTGAAGGGCTTGAGGGACACCACTTTGGCACTGCTAGCCAGGCTGGGAATTGCAGTCCTAATGAACATTGAGTTTCTTGATGAAGCAGGCACGGGCTTGTCCCCCTGGGCAAGGAGACAGAGCCACTGGCAGAAGAGGGTCACAATGACCTTGCAGAATTGCACTGCAGCCAGCTCTCTTGATGTCACAGCTAACAAGGCTCATGGGCCACCACCGCCCTCATAACATGATTTTCACACCTAAATGCTCTCATTCCAACTCCTCAGCTCCTTGTCATTGGCAGTAACTCTAATCCTCAGACCTGTGGTCCCTTCTGGACCAGGAGCCAAGTCCTTCCAGAGTGTGCAGTTTGGATTTCCCACGTATCAACCTTATTGCATAGTATTTGTCATTCTGACCCCTTTTCCTAGGGTGACAATCTTCAGTGTCCTCTTTTCCACTCTGATATCCAAGTCATCTATGAACATTGAGCTCTGGGACTTAGTGTCTTTTTAACACAGGGCTCTAAGTTATGCCACTCACCAGTGAGCACTGGCAATGAGAGGAAATGCTTTCACCACCTCCAGTCCATGAGCTCTTCCCTGGAACTCCCCTGCCGTTGAGTCAAGTTCACCTCTTGGTGACTCACCATTAGGTTTCTGAGGCTATAAATATTTAAGGAAGTAGATTGCCTATTTTTCTCCTGTGGAGCAACTGGTGGATTTGAGCCACCAAACTTTTTTAAGTTACCAGCTCTACAAGTTATATAGTTTGCAACCAAGACTCCCCAAGTTTAACCAGAAAATATTAGTGACATTGAAATTTAATGTAACTTAATATTGGAGACTAAGGTGCGTTTGACACAGGCCATAGTCTTCGCAATCACTTGTTATGCATCAGAGTTGGACAATGACCAAGGAGGATAGAAGGAGAATTGATGCCTTTGAGCTGTGGTGCTGGAGAAGAGTATTGAGAATACCATGGACTGCTAGGAAAACAAACAGATTTGTCCTGGAAAGGGTTAAACCAGGTGGCTCCTTGGAGGCAAGGATTCTGAGGCTCCGTCTAACATACTTTGGACATGTTGTGAGGAGAGACCGGTCCTTGGAGAAGGACATCATGCTTGGGAGGGTGGAGGGACGGCGCAGGAGAGGAAGGCCCTCTATGAGGTGGATTGATTCAGTGACTGGGATAATTGGGATGGGAGTGTCGGAGACAGTGCGATTGGCACAGGACAGAGCAGAGTTTAGGGCTGTTGTACATAGGGTCACTATGAGTCGCAAGCGACTCGACGGCACATAACAACACAACAACAACAGTATCAGAGGTATCAAAAGTTCATCTGGCATATGCTCTTTTTTTTTTCTTTTTTGAAAAATTTTTAAAATTTTATTACTTTTTATGCATGTACCGTCAAATTGGATCTGACTGGTACAGGAGGAGATTGACCCTCCTTCTCCAGCAGAGCATCTGGTGGATTCAAACCGTGTACCTCTGGGATTGCAGTGCAGCTTCTTGCCACTAGGCCACCAGAGCTCCTCTGGTGTATGTTCTTAAAGAAATTTTCATACTCATTTGCAAATGGATAATTGTCATATGTGATGTTCTTAATTAAATAAAACACAGACTCAAAAGGTTGTCCCTCAAAAAGGGAGTCCAGTCTCTCTCTTGGAGACCACATTGAACCACTCCTTAGCTGTTTACTATGAGAAACTTTGTAAACACAAATACCTGAAGTCTCCACATCGAAGTTTCAAACATCTTGGTGGATATAGCTCATTAATACTCTTATTAAATCAATCATGTCAGCGAAATGACCCACATGCTTGTTGGAATAGCCTCTGTAGAAATTCATGATCCAGATTCAGATGGGGTATCTTATCACTGCTTTCTTTGGGATGCCCCCTTGACTTTCATTGCAAGAGGGAAGGTGTGAATTTCAGCTGAAGGCACCTGACAGACTTCCAGGAGGAGATTAGTCTCATGAGAAAGGCAAAAAGTCAAGGTGCAGCTGTGGTTTGCTTTTTTCTATTTAGGTGTCCTCAGTTGTAAACTGAAGGAGTTGGACCTCACAGGAATTAAAAGGACCTCAGGCATTTACTTTTCCACATTGTTGCCTCCCAAGCAAGATTCAAGTTTCTTCATTTTTCTTCTCTTTAAACTTCAATTTCATCCTTTTTGCTCTGCACCTAGGCTTTCCGTTTCATTCATCTGTGCATACCTCCACACCTTCAGCCTCAAGCCCCCCCACGGCAGGCCTCCTCCATTGTGAGTGCTGATTGACTCGTCCCAGAGTGTCATGATTCCAAATGGTCCAGGAGGAGGATCTTAGGTCTGTGTCTGCCTCATTCAGTTCATGAAAACAGAGGTGGAGTCAGCTTCCCTTTTTTTTCTTTTCCACAGGAAAAGAGAGGAAAGAGATAAAACAATAGGCTTCTCCAGCAGGAAGATTCCCTCTCTCCTGGGCTGTCACTTATACAGTGTGCTCTCACCCAGCCTTTCAAGCACTTGAACCACACACAAGAAGGGCATATTATCTAGTACTATTCCAGCATTATCAGCATGATTCATATTAACAAGCCAAGAATAGCTTAACAAGGGCAGGAGCAGTTGTCTTTGTCTAGCAAAGTCTACCTGGTTCCTTTTCTCTCTCAAGTTAATCAAGCAATTTAAAAAGAATATTTTATGACTGCGCTGAAGAAGGGAAGATGACAACTATTATTGCTCCCTCCTCCCAGCCAGACCAAGCCTTCAGTCACTACTAGCACCTTTCCTGGTTTCTGGAATAAAGTTCTGGTTTTAGATGCTGGCTGCTCCAACTGAGACCCAGCCAGTGTTTGACCTCAGAGTGTAAGTGTCTCTAACAGCCACGAAATCACTAAGGCCAGTCCACAAAGGCTATATATGTGGTCATTAAATATAAGCTTTGATGCACTCATGTGATAGAAAAATCTACCGTGAAGCAAAAACTTAAGGCTAAAAAGAGCTATTAACAATCTTTTTTATTTATTTATTTTATTACTTTTAATGAAAGTTTACAGAGATGTTGGATTTCCATTCATTTGTTGTTGCACTTTTCTCCCTGCCCACCCCTCCCCTCATTCAGTTTTCTCTTTGAAAAGTAAAAGAAAAATTCTTTCATTGTTATATATTCCCTCTCCCCAAGTCCACTCCATTGTGCAGCCTTTATTCTGGATTTCTGTCGTGACAATAATACCTAATCATATATCCCTTTTAAACAGTTCTCTCACTCATCTGTTTCAATGCAGTATACATAATTTATCCCATCTTTCTCAGTCAGTTCCGTTTTACAACAGCGACACTATGCAATATTTGTCCTTTTGTGAATGAGATATTTAATTCAGCATAATGTCCTTCAGGGTCACCTATTTTGTATAATATTTCATAAGTTCCTTGTTTTTCAATGCAGCATAGTATTCCATTGTGTGACTCTACCACAGCTTCCCTATCCATTAGTTTGTTGATGGACACTTGGGTTATTTTCAACTCTTTGCTATTGTGAACAAAGCTGCAATAAACATGAGTGTGCATATATCTCCTTGGGTGGCAGTTATGGTCTCTTTAGGGTATGTTCCCAGTAGTGGAATTGCTGGGTCAAATGGTATTTCTATTTGCAACTTTTTGAGAAAGTGCCAGATAGCCTTCCATAGTGGTGGTACCATTTTACACTCCCACCAGCAGTGAAAGAGGGTTCCAGTTTCTCCGCAACCTCACCAGCATTTGATGTTTGCTGTTCTGTTACATTTTGCTATTCTTACTGGGGTGAGGTGATAGTTGTTTTGATTTGCATCTCTCTTAGAGCTAGGGATTTTGAACATTTCTTCATGTGTTTGTTTGCCATCTGAATGTTTTCTTTGGTGAAGTGCCTGTTCATATCCTGTGGCCATTTTTCAGTTGGGTTGTTTACCTTTATCTTGCTGTGGTGCCTGAGCAATCTTCTAGAGTCATCTGCTTTATGGAAGCAACATATTCAGTGTTACATGGCTACTCAGTGGTTGAATTGTAGCTGGACACTACCACTGATAAAAAACTTACTTCATTGCCACCAACTCATAACCAGCTCAGAGCTGACTGACCCTCCAGTGCATTTTTGGAGGCTATATATTGTACTGGAGGGGTTTGTCCATCTTTCTCCCATGGAGCAACTGGTGAATTTGAACCACGAGCTTTTGGGTTGCCGGTGCATCTCCCTACCCACTAAGGCACCAGAGATAATCAACTTTAAAAGTCCATAATCCACAAACTGTATACAAAATAGATTGTTTATCTTGAATATGGATCCTAGAGAAAAGTCAAGTTGAATTAGAGAAGAGATGATTGTCAGATACCTTCATGAAGTTCCAAATTGCTCCCTACCTTCCTAACTCTCTCCATATAACGATATGTACACTTACATGTAAATATGGCATTTAGCTATTGACTATCATAGATAAAACAAACAACTAGATCTTTCTGATATCACTCCTTTCAGTTGTTCACTTACTCACCTAGAATAACATAGAACAATGCTGCACAATAGAATATTTTACAATGATGGGGCTGTCCTTTATCTCCCCTGTCAATAGTATAACTATAGTCACTGTTAAGCCCGTGAAATGTGGAAAGTCCAACAGAGGAACTAAATTTTTAATTTTATCTCATTTGAATGATGAGTTTAAATTTAAAAACAGCCAATAACGACCAGTGGCCACTGTATTGAACAGCACAGTATAACTTGGGCCCACTGGGTAGAACAAAATAGAACAAAAGTCGAGAGGAAAAAGACAAAAGAATTTTACTTAAAGATAACTGGACGAAAGTAGAAGAAGAAAAGAAAAGTTAGAGAACATGTGTGTTTATGTGAAAGATGGGGTCTAACAAACCAAACGCTGTAATGTGAGTAATAAAAAGCAAGATCTTGCTAGAATGTAAGTGTATTATACTCCTATGAAGTACTGTCTGCTCTGGATTTTTTTTTTACCTTTCTTTGCCTGTAGCCTCTTCTTATAACTCATATATCCATCTAACAGCTAAATAAGTTACGTGTTAAGCCCAGGAATGGGAATATTTCAAGGAGTCTTTCCTCAGGATCTTACAGGTTAGCAGGGGAAATGTGACCTGAATGGAGGTGCCTATTACACAAGACATAAAGGGTTTGGGATAAGGACAGACATAGTGAAAAGTGGGATCCTGGGCAGCTGAGCTGATGTAGAAGTTTCTTGAAGGATAGAATATCGAAGCTGATCGTTCATGGCCAGTCAGCATTTGAGCATGTCCACGTGTCTCCATTTTGGATTCCTTTGGCAGTGTGCGGACAAGCTGTTGCTCCTGGGAGGATGGCCTTTTATAGGAAACCAAGACTCATACTAACCAGTGTCCAGCTGCACTCGGTTGCAGGGCCCCTTGGTTGCCACAGCTGGGTGAATTGGTGACAAAGAGCCTGCTCAGCCTCCTCCACACAGTGACCTCCCTTAGACTCACAGAACAGCCAGAGCTTCCTTCAGAGGCCCAACCTTCAGTACAGGCCTTGCCCACCCCCCGAGGCACCTGGATTCCTCAGAAGCTGGCTCTTGGGGCCTGTCCAGCAAGGCTGGGAAGCCCAGGTCCCCACAGACCTGCTAGTTAATGAGTTCTGTAAAAACTAGGTCTGTCTGTAATCGAAATGGGAGCACAATGCTCGCGTGGTCCCTGAATTAATTCAGCCCTGTTAGGAACGGAGCATGGCCGCACCTCCGCAGCCGCCTGCAGAGTCCACGGAGAGGCTCTGGGCGCTGCTACTTCCTTTTTGAGATGCCTTGTTTCTCATCGCTTCAGCATATAACCTTCCTTAAGTCTATTATTCCTGAATTTTGCCACCACACCAAGGAAGTGGTGAGCGATGCCCTCAGGCCACTGTAGACCTCTCGCCACTTAAATACAGATGTGATGGGCACAGAGAACATTTAACGACTGTTCCAGATGCAAAAGCTCTGATTATTTTGCTCCCTTCTCACTCTTGTCTAATTTTCTTCTAAATGAGGCTCAAAAACACACCTCAAACTCATTGCCTATTCAACTGAGAGGCCCTCACTTTGAGAACCTCCTTGCCTCTGATAGGAATTCTCAGATCCCAATAATGGTGTGGGAAGTTACTCATTCTGTTTCCACATTCCCAGCCCATTCTCTGAAAGGAGGACAGCTAGGCCTGGGATTGAGGGGTGGGGGTGTGGTGGCATCCTGGGAGATCTCAAGGGGCATACTTGTAGCGACTGGGTAGACAGAATCTTCCAGCCATGTCTAATTTCCCTGCTGCATCCAGACCTGTCTGCTTGTAGTTATAACTCCAGCTTTGTTTATTTTATACTCTAAATGGGACAGCACAGTCCTAGGAAATGTTGACCATTTTATCTCCTGTCCATTGCATGATAGCATGTCTCCAGGACTTTGTGCTGCTCCACTGTGATTTTCTTCTATCTTTCTGTACTCAAATGCCATCTCTTCCAGGAAGCCTTCCTCGATTGCCCTATTGTTATAATAGTTGCTTCTGCTTCTGTGCTTCCTCAGAGCTCTTCTATGTTCCCCTTGAGTGTATTACTGCCCCGTGATGCCCTTCTTCTTTACAAGTCTGTCTCCACTAGTGACTTTCTGTACAGAAGAGACTTTAGCGACATGCAGACTAGAAAATCACACCAGTTTACCACTTACTTACTATGTGACTTCAGTCAAATGCCTTATAGCTCTGACTCTCAGTAACTGCATCAGCAAAGTGGAGACAACTTAACATACTTTACACAGCTGTTATGAGAGGGAAATGAATAAAGTACCCTTTGTATCCATCACTTTTAGGTCACTCGGGTTCTAAAGTCAGGCTCACCTCCATTTGAGTCCTGGAGCCATCACTTTGTAGCTGTGTAAGCTGAGTGTCAGTTTCTTTACCTGTAAAAGGAAGATGATGCTGCCTCACTCATGTCTCATACAATCATTGGAAGAATCAAATGGGTTGGTATACACAAAGTGCTTGTCACAGGCCTGGCACAGAATTAACATTGACAAAGGGCCACCACGAGTAGGAATCGACTCAGAAACAGTTGTCATGTACCATCGAGTTGGAACCAATCCATAGCTAACCCTCCAGCAGATTTACAGAGGCGGTTAGTTAATCATGTGGGAGGAGATTGCCC
The DNA here is from genome assembly GCF_000299155.1 of Elephantulus edwardii. Classification (NCBI taxonomy): domain Eukaryota; kingdom Metazoa; phylum Chordata; class Mammalia; order Macroscelidea; family Macroscelididae; genus Elephantulus; species Elephantulus edwardii. The sequence goes on from NW_006399802.1 coordinate 1,530,734, forward strand.
ATCTTTCTCCCGTGGAGAAGCTGGTAGATTTGAACTGTGTCCCTTCAGGATTGCAGCACAACTTCTTACCACTAGGCCATCAAGTTTGGTTTATTATTATTGCTGATGTTGTCACTAAAATGATAAATTGATGAGGTCGGCAATCTCAGCCTTTTGTAATTAGCAGTGTTGAGTATGTGAAAGAAGAGGACATTTCCCCTACAAGCCAGCAGAATCACACAAACGTGTAATGCTCAGTGTTACCCTTTATTGATCAAGAGTGATCAGTGTGTGGCATTGAGGATACAAGTGCGGAAGGTGTGGGGTACCTGTTCTCTCTGGCTGTCACAGCCCTTCTCAGCCTCCTAGCCTTTGCAGGCTCCTCCAGACGCAGGTGAGCTGGAAGTGACAGACATTTACCCAGAAATTTAACCCGAGAGGAAAGAAAATCCATGGCTGCCAGCTTACATGTAGCTGGGAGCAATTGTTAGTGAGTCAAGGTCGATGGCCCAGCAGACAGGAAGAAGAATAGAGAAGGTTGGGGTTTGCTGAGGTTTGCGAATTTCCAAGCTCTGACATGGGGAGGAGCAGCAGAAATGTACACAATGGAGCCAACTGGAATTTGTGGAGGCCTTGGCCTTCTTTCCTGGCTGTGTTGACCTGACGCCATCCTGCACTGTACCCCAGAAAGATTAACTGGTGCAGAGTCACAACCATGTTCCTCTCTGTGCCTATGTCTATATCTATTAGTATACAGATATTTACTTAGCTAACATCTATTCAAGGTTTATTACATACCAATATATATAATAGCTTTAGTGTTCAGTCATCTCCATGACATTGACATTCTCACCTACGAAATGGGGATCATTTCCCAGGTATCAGTCAGCATGAGCTAAGATATGCAGTGGTAACAAGCTCTTCTCAGATCTCAGTGGTCCAAAACAGCATTACTTTTTTCATCCTGGCATTGTGTTCCTCCTATGTCAGCCACGGGCCTCACTACTCTATGCCCTGTCATTACCACCCAGGGCCACGAAGAGCCATTCTGTGGAACACTGATGTTGCTGATGGTAAACAGCCTGTCAGATGCTTGCTTGAGACAAAAAGTTTTAAAAGGATGCTCATAGAGAATAAAGGATTAACTGAGAATTAAATAAACTCCACTTAGCACTCCCAAAGAGGGGAGGGTGTGTGTGTGTGTGGTGTGTTAGAGAGGGAGATGAATAGACTTTCTGAGAAGTAGAGACAGACATGAAGAAGTCGACATGACTTCCTGTTGGTGGAATAAGACAGGCTCCAAAGGAGAGGTGCTATTGTGAGTTTTCTAGATTATTTGAAGATGGATCTGGGAAGGTTAATCACACAGGTGAGAGCACATGAACCAATGCTAAACACCCAACCCTTGTGCTGAGGAAGAATGGGTTGTGTGTAGGAAAAACTTGGAATCTGTCACTGATAGTTGGAGAGACCATGTTCTGTCAGTGATATGCCAACCTCTACTCACATTGTGACGATTGCAGATCAGACAATTTATCATGGGATTCCGGCAGATGGCAGCAAATATCTGGAGGAAGGGGTGCTGTGGTTTACCTCACATCCACTCTCCATCCTTCCCCTACTGCTGTCTGTGTCCCAGAAGGCCCTTATCTATGGCCTACATCTCAACCAAGCTCCTTGCTCTGTTCTCTATTAGACCAATGGAGGAGGCATTGAAAGGAGAAGGGAAGACTGGCAGGGGAGAGGCCGGGATACTTATTCTTTTGTTTCCCTCTCTGTGTCTTGGCAGTGGATGTACCTCTCTTAAGGTCCCACCTCCTGTGCTAGGCAGCCTCTATTGGCATAGTTCTGATAGGTTTTCCTAACTGTCTTCTCCTAATGCTTATTCAGGTCTGAATGTAGTAACAGCTCCCTTCTGTTGTTGGAGTTCATCACCAACCCTTGCTGGTTTCCTTAACCCTGATTACACTTTGGTAAATAATCCCTCTAATTACCCTTTAAGTTATTAGTGTAGTAAATGATATATGTAAAAATTGATACCTTTGAATTATGATGTTGGTGAAGAGTATCAAATATACTTTGGACTTCCAAAAGAACAAACAACTGTATATTGGAGGAAATGCAACAAGGGTGCTCCTTAGAGACAAGGGTGGTGAAACTTTGTCCCATATATTTTGAACATGTCAGGAGGGGCTGATCCTTATAAAAAGATGCCATGCTGGGGAAAATAGAAGGGACCATGAAAGGGAGGGTGATCCTTAATAAGATAGACCAGCAGTGACTATAACAATTTTTGTTGGGCACTGTTGAATCAGAGCTGGCCCGCCAGTGGATTTTTCAGAGGTCGTAAACTTTACAGGAGAAGACTATCTTTCTCCCACAAAGTAATTGGTGGATTTGAACTACATGCCTTTGCATTGGTGGCACCTGTCCTTACCACTAAACCACACAAAATTGAATCATTTGATCTCCAGTCTAATTTTTGTTGTGAAGGTCATAATTTCTGACTACCATTCCCTCTACTTTGTTTCCAACATTTGCTTTCTAGACATCAATTATTATGACTGCAAACATTGAACTTTGAGTTGTGAGTTGTAATGCAGGAGAAGAGTACTGAATGTACCATGAACTGCCAAGAGAACTAACAGGTCTGTCCTGGAGACGGTGAAACCAAGCTGCTTCTTGGAGGCAAGGATCTTGGAGCTCTGTCTCACATACTTTGGGCATGTGGCCTGGAGGGACCATCCTTGGAGAAATTCATTGTTCTTAGAAGGGTTGAGAAACAGCACAGGAGAGGAAGACCCTGCATGAGGGGATTGACACAGCAACTGAGACAAGGAAGGCAAGTGTGTCGGAGACAATGAGACTGGCTCAGGATAGGCTGGGTTTCACAGCTATTGTACATAGGGTCGCTATGAGTCGCAAGCAACTTGATGGCACATAACAACAGCAAATGATAAGTCAATGGTGATAAAAGAAGAAGCTCAAGCTGCATGGAAAATATTGTCAATAAATAAGGTCCCAGGAATCAATGTGAAATCAATTGATATATCTCTACACACTTGCTTATTATAGGTATTTTCTGCAAGTGGGATCACATAACATTTCTCTTTGGAGCCTGTTTTCTATCCCTTAGCATAGTGTTGTCTGGGTTTGTCTATCCTGTAGCTTGTATCAAGATTTCATTCCTTTTTTTATGACTAATACCCCATTGCATATTTCACTGTATGTAATAAATGATTTTTTATATTTTAAAAATTTTATTTAAATTTATTATTAATTTCAGTAAAAATTTACAGAGACTTTGGATTTCCATTCATTCATTCATTGTTACATTTTTCTCCCCTTCCAACCCTCCGCCCTAATACACTGCCCTCTTGGAAAAGTAAAAGAAAAATTCTTTCATTGTTTTACAAACCCTCCCCCAGGTCCACTCCACTATGTAGCCTTCGCTCTAGACTCCTGTCATGACAAAAATACCTAATCACATATCCCTTTTAAACAGTTTTCTCCCTCATCTGTTTCAATGCAGTATACATTGTTGAACCCATCTTTCTCAGTCTCTCCCCAGCCCCAAGGTCAGTCCTATTTTACAACAGTGTAATAAATGATTTTGTTCATCCATTCTTCTGTTGATGGGCACTTGAGTTGTTTCTATCTTGTGCCTAATGTGAACTGTGCTGCAATGAACATTGGCCTATTACTCTTTTTGAATCCTGATAAACTATAACAATATATGATCATTTCTTAATCTACACAATGGTGCTATTTGGACCAGCAACAGCCTCAAAGCCTCTGACCTTATTTTCTAGGTATTTGGAAAGTTCTTCTGAGCAAGGGCTTGGGGAGCAACCTAGACTCCATCATGTTTGGGGTTTGTTGTAGAAATGTAGAAACTGGGTAGGTGCAGCATGCTGAGATCTTTTGTCTTTTTGTAAAAAAAAAATCCCATTTGACTTCTAAGGGAGGTTTTGTGAATATTTGCTATGTTTTACTGAAGTCAAGAGAGAAAGAGGCACAACATACAAGTAACAGTGACTATTGTTAGGTGTCATTGGGTCAATTATGACTCTTAGTGATCCTACGAACAGATCTGAACCTCGCTCTATCCTGCACCTTCTCCAAGATCTCTCATATTCTCAAGCCTGTTGTTATAGTAGTCACTGGGTAAATCCATCTCGTTGAGGGTCAAAGGCAATGACCAGCAAGTCTTGTCCCTCAGTGCTCTCCCCTCAGGTGCAGGCACCGCCTTGGATCCCCATTAGACTGCAAGCTTTTCAAGGACATGGTTCAGCTCCTCACCTCTGTCTTTTCCAGCACAGCCTGTTGGGAGCAGACAGGGAGTGGCTGCCAAGGGGGCCCAAGTTGAGGTGACTTGTCTTAACCTGAAAACCTCCTTTTGGGGGAATCCCTGGCTTCTGCTAGAAGGTATATATACCTGCTTGTATCAGAAAAAAAAGTCCAACTTAAATGGATTTTAGAAAACACCATTTTATTCTTTTTTCAAAACGTACAGCAAGTAATCAAGAACATTCCTCCTGAGTCCACTGCTATTTCCTCTCCAGTTCACTGCCCCTCAAGCCAAATCCCAAGTCTGCTTTAATGAATATAGAAAACTCACTTGTCATTAGTTGGACAAAAGCTAATGGACTAGAGTCCTTGAGGACAGTGGGTCTCTTGAGCAAATTAAACACTCCCCTTGCAATCTTGAAGCCAGTGTTAAATTGTTTATCAAACTCTTTTCTTCTCAGGTAGCATTAAGGTAAATTTTCCCAAGTTCTGGCCATTAGGTCAGAAAATTTTATTGAACTTGAGATTGAGACGGGAAGAGTGAGGTAATTTCAAAACTGTTTTGTTTTGAAGAGGAGAAAGATGTCAGTTTGGGTCTGGGGAAGGAGCTATAAATAGACTTTACCTCTGGTGTCACTCTTACCTCCTTGACTGTGACAGACATTACTAATCAATCATGTACACTTACTACTAACTCAAAATAAAATCTGCTGCTCAAAACCCAGGGCCCAGGGTACCTGGGTCTCTATGAGATCATCAGTGTGAAATGCCCAGCACATAGTAAGTATTCGAGGAATATTAGATGCAGCAAATGTTTACAGCAGTGGAATTCAGTGCAAATACCCACAAGAGGGTCGCTCTGAGTGCCGGAAACATTTTTATATTCGTGCAGGGAGAAAACAAATATTATTTGCCCTAAAATTGTGAGGAGCATGCTAAAAGCTCTGAATGAGGCCACTGAAAATTGAATAACCTCACTTGCAGCCATTGCATCAATTTCATTCAATTTATAAGCACTTGTCTCCATATTCAGGAGGAAAAATGAATTCAACACGATCAATCAGCCTGGTCCTGGGTGGTTTGGGAGAAGCCACCCTCTCTTTCAATGGCCCAGACAGCTCAGTGTCACCTGCAGTAGAGCAATTGGACTTAACTGATTTTGTGGGGGAGTCAGGGGATACTATACACTTAAACAACTGCTTTTCTATTTCTGTGTACTCACATGTCAGGCACCCATAAGGATTGACTTTGAGAGGGTGTCCCTGCCCCACCTCCAGGGTCAAGGAAGGCATTTTCTGACTACTCGTGTGGCCACAGCTCAGTGCTTTGAGTAGGCGGAATAGGACCATGTCTACTTGAGAAAGAAAAAAGGTGGGTGGAGAATTCTGTGGCAAGCACCATCTCATGTCCTTCTCTGTTTTGTGATAGGAGTTTCATGACAGACAGACAGATTGATAGATACCTGCCATTGAGTTGACTCTGACCTTCTACACAAACCAAAGTATTGTCCATTCTCACATCCTGCGTCATTCTCACATCTGTTGGGGTGGGGTGGTGATTGTGCCAGTCTACCTCACAAAGGGTTCTCTGCTTCACAGGCCCTCTCCTTCCCTGAATCTGAAACTGCCTTAACGATTGTTGCCTCCTGATGACATGTTGACATGTCTCAAGCAAATGAACTGAACAATGTTCTGTGGTGATCCATGTCTTAGCTGTCGACAGTTGCTACACAGAAATGCTACCACAGGTGAATGGCTTTTACAATAAGAAATGTATTGCCTCACAGTTAGGAATCTAGAAGTCCCCATTCAGGAAGCCAGCTCTGGAAGAATGCTTTCTCTTTGTGTTACCTTTAGAGAAAGGCCCGTGTTTCCTTTCAACATCCATGGGCCCAGTGTTCCCTGGCGATTTCCATGTGTCTTGGTCATCTAATGTCAAGGAAATTCCTGGCACAGCGACCTGGGTCCAAAGGATGTGTTTGACTTCTGCTCTTCTTTTGTGTAACACTGAGGTCCCTCCTTTCTTCTCTTTTTTTTCTTCTTCTTCTCTTTTCTTGTAAGAAGATGTTGTAGGCCAAGACCACGTCCCAGGAAAACTCCTCTTCCACCAGCTCAGGGCTATGCCAGATGTGTTGCATCCCACCCTTAATTCCCTTACAACTAACAATTATGAGGATTATTACATCACACCGTTATGTCCAAAACACTGGCCCAGCTGAGGAAACAAAATTAAATTCATGTAACTCATAAAATTTCCATTGTTGTTGTTATATGCCATCTAGTTGCCTGTGACTCATAGTGGCCCTATGTACAGCAGCCCTGAAGCCTGCCCAGTTCTGAACCAGCCTCAGTGACTCCAACACACCTACCCTCATTGCCCCAGTGACTGTATTACTGTATTAATCCATCTTATCCGGGGTCTTCCTCTCCTACATATCCCTCCATCCTTCTGAGCATAATGTCCTTCTCTAAAGACTGGTCCCTCTTGGCCAAGTGCCCAAAGTATGTGAGATGGAGCTTCAAAATTCTAACGTCTTTTGAATTTTGTAAATAAAATAGTATTATAAAAAGAGTCAACTTGGGGGGGGAGGTTGGGAGGAGAGAAAAGTGCAACAATGAATGAATGGAAATCCAAAGTCTGTAAATTTTCATTGAAATTAATAATTTAAAAAAATTTAAAAAAAAGAGTAAAGAGAAAAATTTGTTCTCGCAACGAGAACAAAACTGAAAAGAAAAAAAAAAAAAGAGTCAACTTGGGGAGGGGGAAAGGAAGGAAAACAAATCAAAACCCTAGCCTCCAAGGAGAAACTTGGTTTCACCGTCTCCAAGACAGACCTATTTCCATTAGCTACTTTTTTTGAAGTAGATCTCCAGACCTTTCTTTCTAGTCTGTCTTAGTATGAAAGTTCTGCTGAAAGCTATCTACCATGGGTCACCATGCTGATATTTGAACCATTGGTAACATAACTTTCTACATCATAGTAACATGCAAGCCCCCACAGTACAACAAATGACGGCAGGCGAGGGCTATTTTGCAATCTTTATCTTTAATTACTTATGCAGAGACTGTGGTCAAATTCAGAATCATTATCATTTAGTAGTAGTAGTAGTAGTAGTAGTAGTTATGAATGTCACTATGGAGGAACTCTAGAACTGGGTCTCTAAAACACCATCTTCCCCTGTCAATTAAATAAAGATGCTAAAATCAGATACCAGAGACTTGAAAGGAGATCCTAAACATAGGCCTTTAAAAAGAACTTCACATATCCCTTTGCATTCCTGATTTTCTCTTTTCTCCCCATGCCCAGACACACTGGCCCTGGAAGTTCCACTAGGATTTTTTAAGTGCAGAATTTTCACCATGAGCTGTGTTTCTGTAAATTGAATGTCAGTACAACGGTTGTTACTAGAGGCATGAAGAAGTGTTAGATGACCTATATTCCCTGTCCCTGGTCCCTGAATGCTGAGTGGTGATGGGCAGGTAAGAACGAATATTGAAATGAGGCTGAAACAGGTCAGAATATGGAGGTGTGGCTCTGATGAGAGTGGGGGCACTGAATAGGGTGATGTTTGCCTTTGTCCTACCCTGCCTCCTTGATAACTATGAGATAGGGAAGGGAGAGCAGAGGAGGGTCCCTCAAGAGAAGCCCACTGTCGGCTTGTTTACACAGTAGCCAGCTCGGCCTGCTAGCCTTCCTCCACCTGCTCTCCCCATGACAGAGCAAGCCCTGATTGTGTTAAATGTTGACTATTTCCCTTCTGCAATCCCATGGGGACAAATTCTGGCAAAGATGATAGATAGACCTTGGAGGGGGGAAGCAGATGATGTTTGAAAGCGCAGCGCTGGAGGAGAGCCCGTCTGGGGCTCAGAGAAAAGAGCACATTTTGTTTGTTTTTATTTCAGCTGGATCTTGGTGAGGGAAGGTGGGAGTAGGGAGTAGTAGAAAAATGTCCTTTTGGGAGCACTGTGGAAGCACAGACCTTGAGCCATGGTGCTGTACATCCCATGCCACAGCGAAGGAAGCCGCCGCTCCAGGTCAGCCTGTGTGAGGTCTCTGAGGACAGTGTCTCTATCTGGGAGGAGGCAGAGTGCACACAGAGAGGGTGATGTGGTGTGATTTGTGCTGTGACAGGGGATGGGAAATAGAAGGGAGGCAGCAATCCTCTGTGTATGCATGTGTGTTAATATGTGTGTGTCTGTAGCAGGGGGAGAGAGGGCAGGAAAGCTGAGAATGGGCAGGACTCAGGAAGGAGGGACTACTTACAGCCATGCTTAGTAGTAAACATTTCTTTTCGTTGATGAAAAGTCCGAGAGGATGTTAGCTCCAAAAACGCTAGAAGTTTGCATCTGCCCAAAGGGGCTATTGAAGAAAAACCTGGCAATCTCCTTATGAAAAATTAGCCAGACATTAAAAACCTTGAAGAGTTCACTTCTACTCTGAAGCACAGGGGACCAAACCACCATGAGTTGGCGTAGACTTGATATAACTAGGTTGTGTGGCTTTGGATTTTGTTTTTGGATGATGGGCAGGCAAGAGTCTGGTATTGAAGAAAGGCCCCAGCACTAAGTGGAAAGGCAGCACAAGCTGAATCATAACGTGACTTCAGGACAAGTCATTCTCCTGAGAAGCCATAGAAGGGTTTCAGTAAGGGGAGAAGGGCAATAGGTTGGAGCATTAGGTGTAGGGTCCTCAGGTGTGTAGTGGAGGGCGGGCACAAGAGACAGGGTAGGAAGCTGTGTGATGGGGTTTCCATTCTCTGCTTCCCCTGCCCCCAGAGCTCAAGGCATCTTCAGAAAAACTATGGGCAGCCCAGGAGCATTCCCAGGGGACAGAGAAATCCTTCCTTGAAGGCAGGGTGAAGTGAAGCCATTTAACTAACCCTCAGAGCGTAGTTATGCAGTCAACAGGCTAGAACAGGGAAGGGAATGAGGCAGAGAACTAGAGAGAAAAGAGAGGCAGTGGAAAAGAGTGATGAGAGTACAGGCTTTGAAGTCGGAGAAAGCAGACTTCCAATTCCAACTTCATAGCTGAATCTTAACAGATTCTTGAACATGTCTGTATTGGTCTAGGTTATGCTGCAGTAACAAACAGCTCCAGAAAAATCTCACTGGTTTAACATAGGTAGAGGCTTTTGTCTTATTTTATTAAGGATTGAGGAGGATCTAGGCATAAAAGTATCTCCAGAAACAGACTAAAGAAGGCTTCTGCTTAGTATGTACCTCTGGAGTGACCAAAATAAGGGAAGACTATGGTGAGCAACATTGCTTCCACTCTCATGTTGTTAACCAGAGCCAAGTTGGCCATGCCTGTCTTCACAGAGTGTGGGAAAGTGAGAATAAGAATAGTTGTGAATAACCCAAAAGGGACCCCACTGGGCCCTCAATTTCCTTAACTGTAAAATGGAAACAAACATACCAACTTCATGCATGCACTGTGAGTGTAAATGAAATAATACATGTAAAAGTCGAGGTGAAATATAGTGCCACTCAACAGGGAAAGCCAGAAAAGACAGAAAAAAGAAGGAAAATTAAAGAGTCACATTGCTTTTGGAGTTTCTTTGACAGTATGGCCCCTTTGACTAAGAAAAGCTATTGTACATGAAGCTTCTGCTTTGCTATGGCTGTGACCTCAGGGCCCAACCCTGAGGCTCTTGTTTAGGGAAGTTGCTCCTGTTCTCCATGAGGCTCAGCACTGAGCTGGGGGTACTCTCCAACACAGCTTTAGGTCCCCCCAATTCTAAGAATGTGCATTTTAACTAGCCCAATGCCTTTGCTGCTGCTGTGTAGCCCTATGGAAATACTATTTCTATTCCAAGAATCAGTTCCCATTCATCACCGTGAAGCGCGACACCTGGGGGGAAATGGTAACTGAGACTTTGTGAGTCTCCAAAGACGGGAATGTGTCTGCTCAAGCTGAGTAATTAGAGCAGTTTTCTGCACACATGCCTAATCTTTATTTAAGACATTTCACTTAGATACACATCTAAGTTATTCAAAAGTCAGTTAGATTTGAGACATGTGTATCATCAAGCAATCTCTCTTCTCTATTTTAGACTCGTTGAATAACCTGGTTACTTGTAATTGCTTATACTTAGGTATTTAACGTTGAGGCGAAGTACTAAGCAATTATATTTGTTTAGCACTTGACCTAAAAGAATTAATTTCACTTTCACAACAATCCTAAATTCTTTCTTGTAGCTGATCTGATAACTTCATCATACAGGTTGTTTCCTTATGAAGGAGTCTTAAATAATCTTTAGAGGGAAAGTGATGAATTAGTGGACAATATTTAGCTTGTTGGAGGCAAAGAAACTAATAGTATCTGGTGGCCTAGTGGTAAGAAGCTGTGCTACAATCCCAAAGCACACAGTTTGAATCCATCAGCTGCTCTGTGGGAGAAAGATAGGCAGTCTCCTCCTGTGTGATTAACTACCTCGGAAAACCCCCTGGAGGGTCAGCTTGGGGTCAGTTCTGACTCGACAACACACATCCACCACCACTACCACCACATATATTAAAGGGGCTCTGGTGGTGCTGTGGTTAAGGCACTGGAATGCTAACTGAAAGATTGCTCTTGTTGTTTACCATACAGTCGGAATCAACCCATAGCTGACCCTCTGGTGGGTTTTCAGAGGCAGTTAATCTCATTAGAGGAGATTGCTCATTCTTCTCCCACAGAGCAGCTGGTGGCCCAGAACCATATGCCTTCGGGATAACAGCTCAGCTTCTTGCCACTAGGCCACTAGAGCTGAAAGACCAGTAATTTAAATGTGTCAGCTGCTCCACAGGAGAAAGATGTGGTGGTCTGCTTCCAGGGAGATTAACCAAAAGTCCCCACTGCTGACAAATCAGTTCCGGCTCAGAGCGATCCTCTACGGGGTTTTGGAGGCCAGGAATCTTTATAGAAGGAAACTGCCCATGGAGTGAATGTTGGATTTAAGCTGCCAAACTTTCAGTTAACAACTCAATATATTACACACCATGTTACTTGGAAACCAAAAAGGAAAGGCAGTTCTACTCTCCCCTACAAGATTGTTATGAATGGAAATGGACTTAATGGCAGTGGGTTTGCTGTTTTGGCTAACATCTATATCAAGTTTATTAGGAGCCAAATTCTGTCCTAAATGCCTTTAGAAGTTGTTTGCTTAATATTCTCACCAAACCTATGAGATATTCATTTCCATTGAGACAGTTCTCAATCATAGTGACAGTATGTGTGTCAGAAATGACTGCCCTCTACAGGCTCAAATGGCTGGTTTTTCAGATTCTACATCTTTCTTCAAACTAACTGTGGCTGACTCTGAGAAGAATGG
>NW_006399802.1:1544470-1558842 GCF_000299155.1 Elephantulus edwardii
AATGGAAAATTAAAATAGACTTTCAAGGGGGGAAAAAAAGAAGAACAACCTGGGGAGGAGGGTAGAGAAAATAGTACAATGATGAATGAATGGAAACCCAAAATCTCTGTAAATGTTCATTAAAATTAAGGAAATTTAATAATTTAAAAAAAAAACAGGAAAGAATGAAAATACCAAAATAGATGTTATAATAGACTCTGAAACTTGGAATGGAGAAACGCTAAAGTGAAAGAAAGATATGATATAAAAGAAACTAAATGAAGCAAGAGAGTAAAAAAAAAGACTTTGAAGGGTGACGTGAGAAGACAAAGCACAGTATTATAAAGAATGAAACAAAGCACTATAATGAAATGTGTAAAGACCTAGAATTAGAAAAACAAAAGAGAAGAACATGCTAAGCATTTCTTAAGTTAAAAGAACTGAGGAAAAAGTCAAGCCTTGTGTTTCAATACTGAAGGATTATGTGGACAAAATATTGAATGGTGTAGGGAAACAACAAGGGCAGATAAAGAGCATGCAGAATAACTTTATCAGGATCTGTTGACAGTCAGCCTTTTTATGAAGCAGTGATCAAGAACCAATGGCATTAAAGGAAGAAGTCCAGCAGTACTGAAGATACTGGTAGAGAAAATGACTCCAGGAATTAAAGGAATATCAATTAAAATGTTTCAATGAATAAATGCAACACTGAATGTATTTACTTGCTTAAACCAAGAAATGTGGAAAACAACCAATTAGTCAACTGACTAGAAGAGATCCATGTTTGTGCCCCTTCCATAAAAAAGGATCCAAGAGAATGAAGTAAGTATCCAACAAGATCATTAATATCATACACAAGTAAAACTTGCTAATGATTATAAAAAACCACCACAAAAGGAGCAATACATTGACACAGAACTGTCAGAAATTCAAGCTGATTTAAAAGAGGATATGAGACAAAAAATGTCATTGCTAATGTCAGTCTGCTGTTAGGGACCTCTCTAAAGTACTCAAGAGCAACAGTGTGTCTCTGGAGACAAAGGTGCATCTGGTACAGGCCATGGTCTTTGCAATCACTTGTTATGCATCAGAGAGTTGGACAATGACCAAGGAGGATAGAAGGAGAACTGACGCCTTTGAGCTGTGGTGTTGGAGAAGAATGCTGAAGGTGCCATGGACTGCTAAGAGAACAAACAGATTCACCCTGGAGAGGGTTAAACCAAGCTACTCCTTGGAGGCAAGGATTCTGAGGCTTCGTCTGACATACTTTGGACATGTTGTAAGGAGAGACTGGTCTTTGGAGAGGGACATCATGCTTGGGAGGGTGGAGGGCAAGGCACTATGGGAGATGGATTGATTCGGTGACTGGGGCAATTGGGATGAGTGTATCAGAGGCAATGAGATTGGCACAGGACAGAGAAGAGTTTAGAGCTGTTGTACATAGGGTCGCTATGAGTCACAAATGACTCAACGGCACATAACAACAACAACAATGTCAGTTGGATCTTGACTCAAAGCAGAGAATACCAGAAGGATGTTTACTTATATTTTGTTGTCTATGCAAAGACATTTGACTGTGTGGATGATAATAAATTATGTCTAACTTTGGAAAGAATGGGAATTTTCAAATACTTAATTGTGTTTATGCCGAACCTGTACCCAGACCATGTAGTAGTCATTTGAAAAGAACAAAAGGGATACCCTGTGTTCTAAAATCAGGAAAGATGTGTGTCAGGATGGTGTCATTTCAGCATACCTATTTATATGCTAAGCAAGTAATCTGAGAATGGAACTATATAAAGAAGAACATGGCATTAGGATTGGAAGAAGACTCTTCAACAACCTGTGATATGCAGATGACACAACCTTGCTTGCAGAAAATAAAGACTTAAAGCATTTATTAATGGAGTTCAAAAACAAAAACCTTCAGTATAGATTATATCTCAACATAAAGAAAATAAAAATTCTCACAAGTGTACTGATAAACAATGCCATGATAAATGGAGAAAAGTTTGAAGTTGTCAAGGTTTTCATTTTATGGGGGATCCACCAGGGAAGTAGCAGTCAAGAAACCAAATAACCTATTCAGTGGACAAATCTGCCGTAAAAGACCCCTTTACATGCTAAAGCACAGGATTTAACTTTGAAGAGTAAGGGTGCCTGGCCCCAACTATGGCATTTTCAAACACTTCATATGCATATGAAAATTAGACAATGAATAAAGAATACTGAAGGAAAATCAATGTCTTTGAATTGTAGTGTTGGCATAGGATATTGAACAAAGCATGGACTACCAGAGGAGCACACAAATCTATCTCAGGATTTAGTACAACAAGAATGTTTTTCAGAAGCAAGGATGCTAAGACTTCATACTTCGGCCATGTTATCAGGAGGACCCAGTCCCTGGAGAAGGATATTACGCTGGGTAAAATCAAGGGTTAGCACAAAGGAGCAAGGTTCTCATCTAGATGGATTGACACAGAGGCTGCACCAAAGAGCAGCAGAGACAGTGAGGATGCTGCAGTCTTCAGTTGTACCTGGGGGTCTCTGTGTCTTGGAGCCAACTCAACAGCATCTAACAACCAGAAGGAATTCCCAATTTCCCTGTAACAGTGTTCAAAGATCAGAGTGCCCAGTAATGAGCAGTCAGAGAGGTTTGGGTGGAATTCCTTCCTTGGGCTTAGGGTAGTTTTAGATGGCTTCAGTGAAGTAGAGCAAGACCCCCAACGAGAATGTTTGACACAGTGACTGTCATGGTGGGCTCGAAGGCACAGGATAGGGCAGAGTTCAGATCTATTGTCCATAGGGTCACTAGGAGCCATCGTCAACTCGATGGCACTTAACTCAGATCTTTTTCACATGATGATATGTGAAGGCAGTGTCAGCCATTACTGCTGAATGGGCAAAAAGTTTAAAAACCAATCTATCCTCTTCTGACTTAAAATTGGAAGCAGATGACAAAGCTACATGAGCAGTAAACAAGAAGACCAGGATGCTGTTCCAGAGCTTAGTGGGATCATTAAATTAGACTCATTGCTGGATGACATGATGGTGTCTCACGTCTCGAGGAGGGAGATGTAAGGAATGCTCGAGACTCTTGTGGCTTTATTTTCATCCCAAGTGCGTGTCAGTGGATGTGACTCACCAGATGAATTGGGGGTCTCGGGCCAAATGGTAATTGATTTGGGATGACCATTCTTTTAAGTGATACAACAGTGGTCTGTTTGCTCTGCTGAAGTAACTTAGAGTTGCTGTGATGATGGACAAATGTGCCATAGGTGTGTCCAATACCATATTTGGCGACCCATCATGGTGGAGCTCCCAGATTGATTCAGGTTCAGAAGCAGGAGTAGCATCTACTTCCTAACCTACATGCCTCTGGAAAGTCTATAAACTTGGAGAAATGATGATAGTTATAGAAAGATTTCAGGCTTTTTGTTCATCCATCTCTCTCTCTCTTTCTCTCTCTCTCTCTCTCTCTCATCTATATCTATCTCCCTTATATTTAAATGTTTATAGGTCCTGAGGGCCTAGTGTTATTATTTTGGAGGAACATTCTTCTAAGTTTTACAGTACTCTTCTGTCAATTTGCTGTACAGAGATAATCTGGGTTTGCTGTGAAGCTGAGCTTTGTGCCACTGGGGGTCGAATGCCATAATGGCTGCTCATGGTGGACAGTGTTTTGTGGAGCTCTCAGTTTAAGACAGGTTTGGAAGCAGGCATGTCATCCACTTCCTAAACCACATGCCTCTGGAAACTATGAACCTGGAGAAACAATGATAGTTATAGAAAGGCTTTTGGTTCATAGGGTCACTATGGGTCGTGCTCGGCTCATAGGCAAACAACAACAACAACATTGCAAAATTACTCTGCCACGTGATAATTATGCAAGTAATTCTTGTTACCTGGATGATCAATTAACCTACATTCACCTCATCAGTTCTAAGTAATATAATTTTTAACTAGTCAAACACATATTATTTAGTCACATATTCATTTATGTGACTACAAAAGCAATATAAATTTGGCAGGGTTTTGTGGTACCATAAGGAGTTTTATCCTTGTTGGTGCCACCATAAAAAAATGGGGTGTTATTGGTTGCTCATTGCGCCAGGTTGTTGTTGTTGTTATGTGCCATCGAGTCGCTTGCGACTCATAGCGACCCTATGTACAAGAGCTCTATCCGCTCTTCTATCCTGTGCCAACCTAGCCATCTCAAACGCACAGTCACAGAATCGATCCATCTCATCAAAGGTCTTCCTCTCCTTCACCGCCCCTCCATTCTGCCAAACATGATGTCCCTCTCCAAGGACCAGTCCCTCCTTGCAACATGCCCAAAATATGTCAGAAGAAGCTTCAGAATCCTTGATTCCAGGGAACATTCTGGCTTCACCCTCTCCAGGACAAACCTGTTTGTTCTCCTAGCAGTCCATGGTATATTCAACACTCTTCTCCAGCACCACAGCTTAAAGGCTTCAATTCTCTTTCTATAAACCCTATTCACTGTCCAACTCTGATGCATCGCATGTAATTGCGAAGACTATAGCCTGGATCAGGTGCACCTTAGTCTCCAGTCTGACATCGTTGCTCTTCAGTACTTTTGAGAGGTCCCTCACAGCCAACTTTCCCAAAGCAATTCGTCTCTTGATGTCCTGGCTGCTGTTACCAAGAGTGTTGGCTGTGGAGCCAAGTCAATTAAAACTGTTAACTATCTCAATCTCTTCACCATCCGTACTGATGCTGCCAATTGGCTCAGTGGTTAGAATCTTTGTTTTGGCCAGGAGTGCTAAGAAAATGCCAACACTCTGCCTGGTGAGCAAGAGGCTGAGTCAGGGTCTGGAAGGAGCAGAAAAGCTGATAGGAGAAGGTCTAAAGGGACAGCAAGAGAAACAAAACACGGAGCCTAATAGGAGCAACTGTAACCACCCCACAAAATGACTTAGATCCTGAGAGATCTTTTTGTGGGATGTTCTTTTGCCCAGGGCAAGAGATTAGGACCACCAGTGATTGTAGCAAGGGACTTAAGTGTCTCAGAAATGATGGGAATGGCACTGGGTAGGACAGGGTTCAGGTCTGTTGTTTATAGGGTCACTATGAATCATATTTGACTCAATGGCACCTTACAACAACAATAACCTGAGTCTCTGCTTAGCTCTGAACTTTTGACCTGGGTCAAGAAACAATTCTAGGCTTAAATTCTAGAATGTGAGGATAAAAAAAAATAGTTGTAATTGATGTGAGTTGAAAGACTAGCACAGATCTGGAGTTCCCAGAAGAAAATCTAGACCATTGTACAGAGGCTAACCACCCTCCTTCCCCCTATCTAACCAACGCAAGAGGCCACAGTGCCAGGATTCAACACTCAGTGCTGCTCCTGACTTAACATGTAGCCTCAGCAACGTCCCTTCCCTTCTCTGGCTTGTCCCTCATCTCCACAATGAGAAAATAGGTTTAGACCTTTTCTAAGGACTCTCAGTTCCAAAATATGGTGGAAAAGTGATTCTCAAACGTTCCCCACCACCACCACCACCACTAAAAGAGCGAAAAAGGGAGGTTAAATCAATTTCCATTTTTTTCTCCCCCTTCTATTTGAGATAGAGTTTCTATGAACTGAAGTTTTTTTAAGCTGGAATTTTTTATTTATAGTCCCAAGAGTAAAGTGACGCAAGAGGGAATAATAAGCTCTTTAGACTTGGAAGACATGATGGATGCTCCCAAGGGAAGGTGCATCCAGGAAGATATCCCCAGGCTCCCAGTAGGAATCAATCTCCCTGTCTTCTCAATGCCTGAAATCTCCCTAATAGCATTTTCTACCTTGTATTTTGAGCAGCTGCTTATGTGTCTGATAGCTCAAACCAGGTCATATGCTCCCTGAGGTCACTGACTGCACATCTCTTAGGCTCTCAGCAAAGTTTGTGGCTGCTGGGCAGACGGGGACTTCTCGGATAGCTTTAGCCAAACCTTATTCCCAAAGATGAAATGGTCCCCCCTCATTTGTTGAGACTATTTCCCAGGATCTGTTCTACTTTAAAAAGATACAACCTCCCCCCATGCCCACAGTATTCTGAAGTCCTTTGCTAACAGAATAAAAACCCTGCCTAGAAGCTGGTGGTGAGGAGCTGTACTGCTAACCCAAAGGCAAGTGGTTTGAATCCACCAGTTGCTCAATGGGAGAAAGATGAGTGAACTCCTCATGTGTGATTTACTGCTTCTGGAAATCTGCTGGAAGGTCAGCTCTGAGTCAGTGCATAACTGTCAGTACTCTGCAGTACATAACAGTTACAACTAAACTCCAAACTCCATCAACTCTATTCAGCAGACCTCAAAGAGTCTCTAGTGGGGTCTTTCTCTAAGCCTCCTTGCTGCATTCTTAATATTAAGGGCCTAAGAGTTGGGACAAGATGGTATCATGATCCACATGATAAAAAAAAATATTACATGATGCCACTGTTGTAGAATGGGACTGTCCTTGGGGTTGGGGAGAGACTGAGTAAGATGGGTTCAATAATGTATACTGCACTGAAACAGAGGAGGGAGAAAACTGTTTAAAAGAGATATATAACTAGGTATTTCTGTCATCACAGGAGACTAGAGCAAGGGCTACATGGTGGAGGGGACCTGGGGGAGGGTTTGTAAAACAATGAAAGAATCTTTTCTTTTACTTTTCCATAATTTTTGACTCATGTACTTATAACTTGTTAGTCAAATTTGTGTCTTCTAGGTTGCAACACCCCCATGATACATCTTCAAGGATATGAACATGTACGGCTAAGCACAATCAATAAGAGTGCATCTAAATCCCAAAATCAATCTCCATAATAGTCTATGTGTTTCCTACTGCCAAAGGGGCCCTTTAGAGTAGTGAGAGAAGATCTTCACCCTGAAACCCACAGCGTCCCTTTTCAGCAGGAAGTAGCTAAGAGAATACGCCATCCCCTTTTCCTTATGACTCAGGGTGAAGTCTCTCTCAGGGAGGAGTGATAGGGAATGGCAAAGGACACGCTGACAAAGGAGATTAATCAGAACTGGCTTTGACAAGCACTGTGGCATTTGGACAAGAACAAACTGGGAGGAGGGTAGAGAGAATAGTGCAACAATGAATGAATGGAAACCCAAAATCTCTGTAAATGTTTATGAAAATTAATAAAATATAATTATAGGAAAGAAAAAGAATTCTTTGACAGAGAACTTACAAAGTGTATGCTAAGCCCCGGACTCACTGGATCTTCATCACAATCGGATGAAGACAGCACCCCAGCTCTCTCCAGGTGCCTGGCTCAGTGGTGCTGGGTTAATGGGCACCAGACCTCTGTGTCCAAAATAACTGTTCCACCACAGTGCAGTGATGTGCACCAGGGAATCCACCCAGAACAGTGAGATTAAGGGGTCAGACTCTGTGCTTGGTACTGTGAGAAGGAAGGCTGTAGGTTTGTCCTTGCCCCTAGCATGTGGCAGGGCAACCAAGAGCACTGGAGGAGTGGGGAGCTCTAGTGTCCTAGTGGTAAGGAGCTGCACTGCCAACCTGAAGGAACACAGTTCAAATCTACCGGCTAGTGCACAACAGAAAGAAAAATCTCCTCCCATGTGATTTACTGTCTCTGAAAACCCACTGGAGAATCAGCTATGGGTCGGTTCCAACTCAATGGTATACAACAATATGGTCCATCTGTTTCCTGGCGAGTCTTTGGAGACCCCCTGATATGCGCACAATCGGATGGATCCTGTTCTTACATCACAACAGGATGGATCATGTTAACAACATGATGGCATCAGGGTTATTGGCTACATGTTGAGGAACATAGTCTTGTAGATATTCCTTCTAAAGAGAAAGGTGGAGGAAGAAGAAAAAGGAGAGGGAGGACAAAAAGAAGATAATAAAATTAGATTGCTCACCATGCTTCTTTTTTTTTAGCAAACGTAGATGCTTATTGAAATTAAGATGAGTTTGACAGACAGACTTTTGTTAGCATTTTCTCAGGGTCTATCTGAGAATATCTTGCCTTGAGAGATATCTACTAGAAATGACTCCGCAACTAATAATGTGGTCTCTGTCACTTAACTCAACAGTCCCTCCTGGACCCACACAGTGAAGCGTTAAGGAAATGAATTTTTTTTTTAAGCGTATACAGCAAAGTTTGATTTGTTGAGAACATTTCTTCAACTGACAAGTTACAAGCCATGTCTGAGAGGCCCACTGGGAACTTTCAAAATCTGAGCAGCAGTTTCTAATCACTGACGATCATTAGCATTTTAGTGAATAGATTTTTGATAAGAAAAATCTTTGCTCTGTGGGAAGGAGAAAAAAAAACTTGACATTTGATAATGCAAACAGAGGAACAATTTTAATTAGGCCTCCCATCCTCCTCGGCATGGCAAATGCTGCACACGATCCAGATGTTTTCCATCTTGTAGAGTGTGAACTTGGGCTGCATCAAGGTCATTGGTACCAAGTTCTGTGCCACTGAGTGGATCTCCAGGATGAGCAATTAATAGTGATTTATTGAGCATTTATTATTCCTTATATAAATCTCATGATACAGCTGTTTTTATAAAATGTGCATTTTTCAGGTGAGAAAATTGAAGCTCAGAAAGATTGATTCACTAACAGCAAGTCATTCAACTTGTTAGTTGTGGGGACGCCGAGCCAGGCCTGTGTGACTCCAGAGTCCCCACTTGCCTACAGCTTTCCAGATGCCATTTAAATGTGGAGAAATTGTGCTAAAGGAGAGGAATATTAGACTCTTGCTCTGCTCTGCCATTGTGAATGCATCAAGTTACAGAGCCTTTCCTCACCTCAGCCTCCTTGCCAGTGGAATGTGGGTACTGCCAGCCATATAGTCTTCACTGTTCTCTTAAGATGCTCAAGGCATGGATGGCTGTGCCTACGGAAAAAAAAACATGTTTTGGTTTAGTTTACTAAAATCTGACATGGTCTGTCTTCTTTCCATGAATCTTAATGCAACTGTTAGGGTTCAACCAGAAGAACTCTGACTCCTTTTCCTGTGATCAGCTTTGGGAATCTGTAGTCACTTCTCAGTGACTTCAAACTTCAATTTTCGTTTTCTTCAGATCCATGTTAGGTCCATCAAGTTGGTTTTAAAGTATTGTGATCAGCAGCCACACAACAGAAAGGAACACTGCCCAGATGGTCATGGGCAGGACTAACAATCACTGCTACCTGTGAGTGGTTGTAGTCACTGTGCAAATTCATCTCATCGAGGGATGCTCCTTTTGTTTCAGTGACATTACCAAGCATGACACTTTTTTCCAGGAATTGGTCCCTTCTGATAACAAATCCGAATTAAGTGCAATGAAGTCTTACCTTCTTCACTGCTAAGAAGTATCCTGGCTGCTCTTCTTCAGGACAGATTTGTTCGTTTTTCTGACAGTCCATGGTGTTTTCCATATTCTTCACCAATTCCATGTTGCAAATGCATCAATCCTTCTTCAGACTTCCTCATTTATTCCATATGCATATGAAGTGATGTAAAATACCAGGGCTTGGGTTAGAAACACCTTAGCCTTCAAAGTGAAATCTTTGTTTTTTAACACTTTAAGAGGCCTTTTCCAGCAGATTGTTCTAATGCGATATGTCATTTTGTTTCTTACCTGCTGCTTCCGTGGGCAATGACTGCAGAGCCAAGTTAAAGGAACTCCCTGACAATTTCAATCTTTTCTGTTTGTCATGCTACTGCTAGTTTGTTCAGTTGTGAGGATTTCTGTTTTCTTTTACTGAAGTGTAGTCACACTGCCATCTTTGATCGCTGTCAGCAAGTGCTTCAGATCATTTTCAGTGTGCAAGGTGGCATCATCTGCATAGCACAGAGTGCTAATGAGTCTTCCTCAAATCCTAATGACATGTTCCTCTTAATATAGGTCAGGTTTTAGATTATTTACTCAGTATACAGAATGAATAATAACAATGAAAATACAACCTTGACATACATCTTCCCTGATTTTAAAATCTCCAGCACCCCCCTTTTATGTCTGAACTTCTGCATCTTCGTTTGTGAAGGTTCCATAGGAGCACAATTAAGTGTTCAGGAATTCCCAGTTTTCACAGTATTGGAAGCAGGAGTGGCATCCACTTCCTAAACAACATGCCTCTGGAAACTCTATGAACTTTGAGAAATGACAATAATTATTTATAGAAAGGCTTCAGGTATTTTGTTCATAGGATCACTATGAGTCATGCTTAACTCAATGGCAATCAGCAACATCTATAATGTGTTATAATCCATATAGTTGTATGCCATTGTATAGTCAGTAAAGCACAAGTAAACATCTTTCTAGCATTCTCTGATTTTAGTTGAGACTTATGTGATATCTATCATTTCACATCCTCTTCTGAATCCAGCTACATTTCTGGCAGTTCCCTATATATGTGCTGTTTCAACCATTAAAAAAAATTCTTCAAGAAAACTTCACTTGAATGTAATAGTAATAATATTGTGCAATAATTTCTTCATTCTGTTGAATTGCCATTCTTTGGAATGGGCACTAATATGGATCTCTTCCAGTGAGTTGACGAGGTAGTGTCTTCCAAATTTCTTGTTATAGATAAATTAGCACCTTCAGAGCTGCATCCATTTGATGAAGCATTTCAATTGGTATTTGCCAATTCTTGAGGTTTTGTTTTTCACCAATTCTTTCAGTGCTAGTTAAATTTCTTTCCTCAATATCATAATTTTTTAACATATCCTAATTTTACATTCAAAAAATGATTGAACATCAACCAATTTAATTGATACAGAGATTATGCATATTCCTTCTATCTTCTGATATCTTTCTGTGTCACTCAATATTTTGTCCATAGGATCTTGCTTTCTTCATATATGATATCCTTGATGTTATCCCAAAACTCATCTGGTTATTCGTGTTCAATGAATCAAATATACACTTGAGAAGGTCTCTAGATTCTTATGGGATATACTCAAGATTATATGTTGGCTTCATGATCTTGTTTGCACTTTCTTCACCTTCAACTAGAGCCTGCATGTGAACAATTGATAAACAGTTCCCAGTTGGCCTCTGGTCTTATTCTAATTGATGATATTGGGCTCCTACTCTCTTTCCACAGATGTAGCTGATCTGATTCCTGTGTATTCCATTTGGTGAAATTCATGTGTATGTTGTTGTTAGGTGCTATCAAGTCTACTATGACTCGTATGATGACAGATTGAACCTAGTACTGCTCCTTCCTTACAATCTCTGACATGCTGAGCCTATAGTAACAGTAAAGTGTATCAAGCCATTTTGTTGAAAGTCATCCTTTCTTTCATGGACCTTCTACCTTTCCCAGAATGATGTCTTTTTCCAAGGCCTGGCCCCTCCTGAGAACATGCCCAAAGAATGTGAGATGCAGTGTTTTTATCCTTGACTCCAAGGAGCCCTCTGCTTGCACTTCTTCCAACACCTATTTGTTTGTTCTTTTGACAGTTCATGAGATGTTTAATACTGTCTTCCAACACCAGAATTCAAAGGCATCAATTCTTCAATCTCCCTTGTTCACTGTTCAACTTTCATACTCATATGAAGCAATTAAAAAAATGCCATGGCTTGGCTCAGATGCACTCTAAGTGTTGTCACTGTTTACATTATTGAAGAAAAGCATTTTCAGTGAATAAGTCTTCGATCTTGAAAAACCTATTATAGGATCTCTGGCATTGTTTGTATGACCATGGCTCTATTTTCCAATTACTAATTATGCTTCTTTGTTTCCAACCTTTACATTCCAGTCACAAATATTATAAATGCATCTTGATTAAGTTTGTACATTTTCAAACTGAAAAAGTATGTAAAAATGCTCAGTTTCTTAATCTTTGGCCTTACTGGCTGATACATAAATTTTAAAAAATAGTCATTATTAACTGGCATTCCATGATGTTGTTGTTGTTGTTATTATATTTAAGTGCTGTCAAGTCAAGTAGGACTCATAGCAATCCTGTGAACAATAGCTCTGAAAGTTGCCCTATCCTGAGTTTATCTCACCATCTCTGACACACAGCACTCCATTGCCAATTTCTATGTCAATCCATCTCATCCTGGATCTTCCACTCCTGTGCTGACCCTCCACTCTTCCAAGCACGATGTCCTTTTCCAAGGACTGACCCTTCCTGAAAACATGCCCAAGGTATGTGAGACAGAGTTTCAAAATCTTTGCCTCCAAGTAGCAACCTAGTTTCACCCTTTTTAGGATAGACTTGTTGTTCTTTAGGCAGTCCATGGTGTGTTCAGTAATTTGCTCCTGCACCACAACTCAAAGGCATTGATTCTTCTTCTGCTATTCTTAGTCCAGCTCTCAGATGCATTACAACCAATTGAGAAGACTATTGCTTGAATCAGGTGCACCACACAGAATTTCAATACTTTGGAGAGGTCCACGATGGCAGTTTTTCCCAATGCAACTCACCTTTTGATTTCCTAACTGCTGCTGCCAATGGTCTTGGTTGTAGTTCTGACCAAGATGACGCAGTTAACAACTTCAGTCTTTTCTCCATCTATCATGATCCAGATGATTTCCCCCATGATGTTGAGATTCAATCCATACTAAAGGCTGCAGTCCTTGATTTTTTGCAGAAAACACTTCAAGTCCTCCTTGCTCTTCCATTTAGGTGTATGAATATTATCCTATCACAGCATATTTCAGGGTAGACTTGAAAACATTTTGTTCAGCAATGATTGCAACTTAGTCCTTCAGACAGTCTTTTATATTCCATGGCACAGAATTTCAGTACTCTCTTTATTAAAGATCTGTTGTCTGCAACACTGGGATAAGACGGTGTCTCACAAATTAATGGTAAAGACTAAGTGAACTCATGCTTCGAGTCTGAGAATAGAGTATGGTGTATTCTGTGCATATGTATAACTGCCAGCTCAATATCCATTCTCCCCTTTTTGACTTAGTGATAGAGAACTTTGGGTTCTTGGGGTTTTTTTTAAACATCTGTTGTTGTTACTCATCATGGAGTTACTTCTTAGTGAATTTATACATTGTTGTTATTGATTGCTGCCCAGTCGAGCATGACGCATAGTGACCCTATGAACAAGAGACCTGAAGCCTTTCTATAACTATCATCATTTTTCAAAGTTCATAGAGTTTCCCGAGGCATGTAGTTGAGAAAGTGGATGCCACTCCTGCTTCCAAAGAATTTATACATAAGAGAAGAAAATATTTCTGGGTTCCAATCATGTTGGAACATCTAGAATATGGCAGTTCCCAGATTCCCTTGCAGATAGAATTGGATAATGATGTATCATTTATACATAGGCAACTGCTTAGATCTTAATTGTACCATTAGGTTGGTTCTGAAGAATGCATTTTAAGATACAGAATCTTCCCAGGCAACTGTCTTTCCCCCAAAATCAGCCACTAGACTTCCGGATCAGTTTGCCTATTCTGGAATTCCATGTAAATGATATTATATAGCACCTGCATTTTTAAAATATTTTTGGTTTTTTTAATAATTTTTTTCTTTTCATTGTGATTTTAATGAAAGTTTACAGAAAAATTGGATTTTCATTCATTCATTGTTGAATAATTTCTTCTCTCTCCCCCTGCTTTCTCCCCCAGTCCTCTTTGCAATGTACCTCTTATTCTGGACCATTGTCTTACATATAATTCCTTTTAAGCAGTTATTTCCTTCACCTATTCCAATGCAGTGTTCATTATCTATCCACTCTTTTCCCATTCTCCTCCCAACCCTACATGTCAGTCCTGCTTTGTAACCGTGGTGTCATGCAGTATTTGTCCTTTTGAGTTTTAACATGCCTTTTTGGTGTTTGGCTTCTTTCATTGTTACTGAGATTCATCCATACTGTTGCATGTATCTGTAATTTGTTTCTGTGGATCACAGAGTAGAATTCCACTGGCTGACTATACCATAGCTTGCTTATCCAATCTGCTCTTGATGCATATGTAGAGTGTTTTTAATTTTTAATTACAACAAATAAAACTTCTGTAATATCTTGTACCAGTCCTTTTGTGGACATATGTCTTAATATCCCTTGAATAAATATTTAAGAATGAAATATCTGGGACATAGTTAGATACATATTTAGTTTTAAACATTTTTTGAGTGAAAGTTTACAAATTATATTATATTCTGAGTATTCATTCTCTCTCATCTCTGGGTTATTGATTCCCTTTATTATAGTACTTTTTGATGAAAGGAAATTTTAATTTTGATGAAGCTCACTTTACGACTTCTTGCTTTTATGTTTGTGCTTTTTGTGTTCTTTATAAGTAATACTTCTCTACTCCAAGATTATGAAGATATTCTTCCATCTCCGACAATGGCTCTATTGCTTTTACTTTTTTCTTTCATATCTATGTTTAACCTTGAGCATACCTTTGTGTATGATTTCTTTTTGAATAGTATGAGATAAAAAAT
>NW_006399802.1:1560102-1570287 GCF_000299155.1 Elephantulus edwardii
ATCAGTGAGATTGTTCTGTAGTTTCCACATTCTGTTGGGTCACCTTTCTTTGGGATAGGAACAAATATAGATCTCTTCCAGTCAGTTGGCCAAGTGATTTTTCATATGAGTATGTAATTGCACCTTTTGTCAAAAACATTTTCCTTTCACCATTAAATGGCTTTAGTAAACATGATAAAAAGCAAATGACTATAAAAAATATATTTCAGAATCCTTTACTCAGTTGATTCTATCCTTTCACCAAAATCATATTGCTTTGATTGTTACAGCTTTAAAGTCTTGAAATCAGACAGGATAAGTCTACCTATTTATAGTTAAATGTATAGTTTATTCTGGCTACTATTGGTCCTCTGCTTTTCCAAATAAATATCAAAATTATCTTGTAAATTTATACAGTAAAAAAAAAGTCTGCCAGGACTTTAAGTTGGTTGTTTTTTTTTTTAACCTGGACTTTGATTAAGATTATAGCAGATCTTTAGATCAATCTGAGGAAAATTGATATGCAATTTAGTCTTCCAATCTATGAACATGGTATCTTTAGTTGTTGTTGTATTTAAGCCATTGAGCGATGACTCATAGTGACTCTGTAAACAGATATGAACCCTGCCCTATCCTGTGCCATCCTCATCATCTTTGACACACTAAAACCCGCTATTACAGTCACTTTGTCAATCCATCTCCTTACGGTTCTTCCCCTCTTTTGCTGACTTTTTACCTTCCCAAGGACTGGTCAAGGCCTTCCAAGGACTGGCCCCTGCTAGCAATGTGCCTAAAGTAAGTGAGATGAAGGTTCATTATTCTTGCCTCCAAGAAACACCCTGACTGTACCTTTTCCAAGATATACTTATTGGTTCTTCTGGCAGTTGTGGGATATTCAGCCCTGTTTCCTAACACCACAACTCAAAGCCATCCATTTTTCTTCTGTCATCCTCACTCAACTTTCAGATGCATATCAAGTAACTGAAACGATCATGGTTTAGATCAGGTACACCATAGTCTTCAAGCTATCATCTTTGCTCTTCAGCACTTTGGAAAGGTCCCTGACAGAAAAATTTTCAACACAACACGTCTTTTGATTTCCTGGCTGCTGGTGCCAAGGGTATTGATTGTGGATCCAATCAAGATGAGGTCACTGACAATTTCTCTCTCTTCTCCATCTATCATGATGCAACCTATTGGTCCAATGGTGAGGATTTTTGTTTTCTTGGTGTTGATATATAGCCCATATTGAAGGTTGTAGTCTGATCCTTGGCAGCAAGTGTTTCAAGTCCTCCTTACTTTTAACATCTAAGGTTCTGTAATCAACATGACTCGGGTTGTTGATGCTCATGAAATTGGCCTAGTGACAAGAAGCTGTGCTGCAATCTTGAAGGCTCGCAGGTCAAATCCACCAGATGGTCCACAGGAGAAGGTTGGGCAATCTCCTCCCATGTGATTAACCACCTTTGATAACCCAACAGATGATCAGCTTTGGGTCAGTTTCAACTCAATGATACAAAACAACAACCACCAAAAAATTAGGGAATTCTGGTGGTGCAATTCAGAGGGAATTTCACTGCTAACTCAAAAGACACATCTCTCTGGCAGCTTGAGTCTACCCAAATGGGGGAAAGAGCAATCATTTCTCCTATGTGAGTTACAGACTTGGAAACCTAATGGAGGGTCAGCTATGGATTAGTTCCAACTTGATGGCAATAAGTGAGTGAGGGAAAGAATCGATAACTTTGAATTGTAGCACTGGCAAAAAGTATCAAATATACCACAGACTGTCAAAAGAACAAATCTATGTGAGAAGAAGTATTTCTCTGCTGACCCACAATGAACTTATAGCGTCGGCTAGAAAGAAATTGTGTTGTTTTAAGACAGTGAGATTTTCACTGTTGTTACTGCAGCTCTGCCTAGTGTAGCCTGACTGCTAAAACTTAAATGCCGTTTCAAAACAGAGCTGGCTAAGGGAAACAATGAGTGGAGCAATTTTAGGCAATGTAAGAAAGCATATTGCTTTGCCCTCTGTGTAACACTGCAGACATATGCTTTCAGAGAAACCAGCTGTACACCAAATCCCAGAATCTTACACAGACAAGTCTTATGTGCAGTCAGCTCCCCAGTGCCCAGCACATAGTGGTGTTACTAGATGCTGTCGAGCTGACTACAATCATAGCGACACTACGAAAACCAGATCTGAACCTTGCTCTATCCTGCACCATCCACATGATCTCTGTCATGCTCAGTCAAGTCCATTGGCATAGTAACTATGTCAACCTATCTCACTGAGGGTCTTCCTCTCTTTCATTGATACACTACCTATCCCAGGGTGGTGTCACGCGGATGAAGTTTCTCATCTGAAATTTATCTGTGAGTTTGCTATCCTGTGTTGGCTTGCATGTTGCTGTGATGCAACATGTTATACCACAAGTATTTCAAATAACAGCAGTGTCACCCAAGATGGACAGGCTTCAGTGGTTCTTCCAGCCTAAGCCAGACTAAGAAGTAAGACTGCCCATTTACTTCTGAAATAATAGACCCTTGAAAACCTAGTACACAGGAGGAGTTTTTTAAAAAGCAGTATTGGTTTGCATCCAGTTAAGCAGAATGCTCCTTTTAGCCTGGCTCTGCACAGCATTCCTCTTCACTTCCTCCCACTACGTTCTCTTTGCCTACAATCAGCAATGACAAAAACAACTTGTCCTCAGGAATTGTTGGGAGAAATTGTGCTGATTACAAAACGCTTTGCAAAATGTAAAATCCTTTCTAAGTGGCAATTTTCTCCATTGCTCTGCCAATTGTAATAAATAAATATTGTTTTTAAAGCTGGCTCCTGGCTCGCTTTCCCCGTGGCCATCCCATCAAACACTCCAACACGCCTGGGGTTATTGTCCACTCTGGATTTACATGCGCATGCATGGTGCTCGTGTAATGCTGTTTACCGGGGAGTTGAGGAAGCCCGTCTTGTGAGCAATAAAACTCGAGAACGATGTCATAGTCCATTGGAGAGGTGATGGCTCAGAACAGCTCACTCAGGACCACTGTACTATGTGCTCCCGGAGGGCAGAGGGAAAGAGCATATTTCACTTACTTCTTCAGTCTCAGTGTGCCTGGGTCAGAGAAAGTTCTCTGAGGTTATTAACATTTTCCAGTTCTTGGCCCGGCTTGGAGTATGGCCCTTGATCGCTGGCTCATGTTACAGTTACGGGGAAGGTCTAGGAACTTCCTATCTGTATACCTATGGATGATGGCTCAACTCCTGTTCACTGACCACTTACTGTTGACCACATGCTAGGAACTGTGAGTGGTA
This sequence comes from Elephantulus edwardii, assembly GCF_000299155.1. Taxonomy (NCBI): domain Eukaryota; kingdom Metazoa; phylum Chordata; class Mammalia; order Macroscelidea; family Macroscelididae; genus Elephantulus; species Elephantulus edwardii. The sequence continues at coordinate 1,563,398 of NW_006399802.1, forward strand.
TAAAAGTTACTGATCTAGCCTCTAACTTCAGTGAGCTTTTAGGAAAGATCAGGGAGAAACATTCATTCATTCATTCATTCATCTATTCAGTCATTGATTCCTCTACTATGGAGAGCCTGCTATGTTCTAAGTGTCATTCTAGGTACAAACAAATTCACAGCTGTCAGGGGGCATACATTTTAATAGAAGAAGACAGGTATCAACCAAATAATTACAGCAATAACTATTTGGATTTCAAACTGTGGTAAGCATTACTGAACAAGGCATTAATGGATTACTGCAGACACAAGAGAACAGAACAGACTTTATGTGGAGAGAGGGGCCAAAGAAGAGTTCTCTGAGCTGGTAACCTTTGAATTGAGACTTAGAGGATGAAGGAAAAAGTATTCAGAAGAGGGTAGGAGAAGGACTTGTCAGACAAAAGTAACAGTACATTTACTATTTAATACAAGAAAAATCTATGTGATGGGCCAGTGAATGAGGGAAGATAGCATACTGAGAGCATCCCAAAAGAAATCTGATTATTGGTAGGGAAATGAGGAAGGCTGCTTCCAAGAGGTTGTGTTTGGGTTGGGCCTGAAAGAACAAGAACGACATGAGAGCATTATATTGAGTGTCCTAACTCAGTCCCACAAGGTCAAATATTGTATAAAACCGTTATTGTAGAAGGAGTATGAGGATCCAAGGGGGGGGGGGGGGCAGGGGGAGGAAGATGTATGGGGGAAGGGAATTAATCATGGGATTGTGCAATTTGATGGAAGGGTGAAGGAAATTGGAGGAATCTGGTCTGAAAAACAATGTATTTGAATTTTGAAAATAAACTAGTATAAAAATAATTTTTTTAAAATTATATATATATCTCAAAGGATTAGAATTCCAAGAAAAAGGTAGGAACAGCACAAGTAAAGACCCAGAGGTAGGAAAGAGTAGAGAAAGGAAATCTAGGAAAGACTAGAAGAGTCTTGAATGCCAGGCTAAGGAATCTGGACTTTTCCTCTATTGATGTGGAGAGTCACTGAAAGTTTCAAAATAGCAAAGTAATATGAGAAAAGCACTTGAAGCCCTCGGGCCTGATTTTAATTGTTTTTGGTCAAACATTCTTCTAAGTGGTATTGCACTGGTCTGTCCATTTGCTGTACAGAGGTAACTAGTGGTTGCTGTGAAGCTGAACACTCTAACACTGATGTGTCAAATGCTATAATGGTTACCCATGGTGGGCAGTGTTTGGTGGAGCTCCCTGATTAAAACAAGCTTGGAAGCAGGAGTGGCATCCACTTTGAAATAGTTTGCCTGTGAAAACCCTATGAACTTGGAGAAACGATGAAAGTTATACAAGTGTTCAGGTCTTTCATTAATTAGGATCTATATGAGTCCTCTATGACTCGACGACACTTAAAAACAAAAACAACAACTTGGGTGAAAGGAGGTCCTTTGTTCCCCTGGAAAACAGTCTTGTACACAGCCCCAAAAGATCTTAGAGTCCCTTACAAATCTTGAGCCCATGGAAGGGTCCCAATGGTCAGCTCTCATCTCAGCCTTTAAGAAGAGACTAAAAGTTTTGAGGAAACAACACAGAAGAATAGCTAGGGTTTACTCCCCTCGTGGCAGAAACATGTATGTGTGAACACTGCACCAAAGGTTGCTGGGCGGGGGGCAGGGGCAGGGGGACAGGACTCTGAAAATATTGTGTGAAATTGACTGACACAAGAGGGTTTGCATTAGGTTAGGTACTTCCTAAGGTACAAGTTAAAGGACCCAGCTTAATCTAATATTAAAAAAATAAAGAAAATTAATTGACCTATGGAATTGAAACCTCCAAGGGATACCGTTGACTTCAGGCATGGCTGAATGACTTAAGCCAGGTCATCAAAATTCTTTCTCTCCATCTCTTGGGTTTGCATTTATTTGTATATTGACCTCATTATCTCCTATTGTAGTTAGGCTTCCTTTATGCAGGTGAAGAGAACAGCTGTCAAAAGCTTCAGATTTACATGGCAGCAAAAAAGGGGAGTTTCTGTGGGCTAGTACAGCAATCCCAAGAAAGCCCTCTGATTGGTTCTGATGAGTCACATGGTCATTCCTTGGCCCAATCACTGTTGTCAGAGGAATGAGGTATTGCAGTTGCCAGGGCTTGTCCCCAGACTGACTGGCAGCCCCAAGAGGCTGCCATAATGGAGGAGAGCAGAGCTCTGATGGAAGCAACAGAGAGTTTACAAAAATAACCCAAGAACCATTATAGTCTTTTTCTCAGGCTGTCCACTGTAGAGCAAAGAAATTTGTGGGAAAGTGTTTGTGAATCAAATTATTCATCCCAGAGATGCAGAAGGCGGGATCATTTAAGAAGATAATGATTATAATAATAAATGTGTATATGCGCGCGCGCGCACACACACACACACACACACAGCTCTGGCAGCCTAGACCATATATATTAACTATACATGTGTAATGAGCTTTAAAAGGCACAAATAGTAAATAATTTCAGCATGACGAGGGGAGCACTGGTGGCCTAGTGGCAAGAAGCTGCACTGCAAGACCAATGGCACGAGGTTCGAATCCACCAGCTGCTCCACGGGAGAAGGATGAACAATTTCCCATGTGATTTAACTGCCTCTGAAAACCTGCCAGAAGGTCAACTGTGGGTTGGTTCTGACTCGATGGTATACAACAACAACAACTATGTGACAAAATTAATTAAAATTGTGAAATTTTACTGTCAGTAGGGTAGTAATCTAGCTGTTCCTTCAAGGGGTTTTGATGCCAAAAGGATGAAGGCTCTGTTTTATTGGGGAAGAGTCGTGACGAGAAACCAGGTGATGTGGGTTCTAGCCCTGCCCTGGGCTCACTCTGTGATTTTGCACAAGCCCTTTCCTTTTAAAGATCTCAGTTACTCGTCTTTACAGTGAAACTAGTGTGGTACCTACAGGTACACCTTACACCTCACACACTATAGCCCCTTCCTGTAGCGTCAACTATCTTAAGTGAAATCATTTCACAGGAGAGCCCCATTGTCCACAGGACAAGGTGCTTTCCCTTAGGAGCATATGATTTCCTCCCCCATTTCTGAGTTAGGAATGAACTAAAAGTACAGAATTCCTAAAGTGCCTGATATTGACCCCATTGGCAGAGGCCCCAAAAGAGACATTTTTACTCGCTGTACTTTCTAAGATGCACACTGAGAGTCACAGAGACCTTGGGCTGGCTGATATTGAGAGGTCCCTGAGCCTATGCTGAAGGCTTCTTCTCAAAAGTCAGAAAACCCCTATTCACATTCCTTCCACCATATGGAGATCACTTTCAGAACTTCCATATTTGGACTGCTCTAATTGTTAAAAAGTCTCCCTCAAGAATCTAAATTACAGAGAGCTCTGGTGGCCTAGTGGCAAGAAGCTGTACTGCAATCCCAGAGGCGTGGAGGTTCCAATCTACCAGATGCTCTGCTGGAGAAGGAGGGACAATGTCCTCCTGTACCAGTCAGATCCAATTTGATGGTACACACACACACACACACACACACACACACACACACACACAAAATAATAAAATAAAATAAATTTTTTAAAAAGGAATCTAAATTGTCTGTGACATCTCTCTATGGATCTTAATGGCAGAGGAGATTATCAAGCCAGAGGCGATGCCATATGCATGGAATGATGGGAAGTAGAGGAGAACAAGAGAAATGGAGACGAGGCAGAGATACAAACCCACCACTATAGAGTCAATTTGGACTCATTGGCACTTTATGAGATAGAACAGCAATGTCTTGTAGGATATCCTAAGCTGTTCTCTTTTGAAAGCAGGGAAAAACTTTCTCTCAGGGAAAAACTAGTAGTTCTAACTGCCAGCATTTTAGTTAGCAGTTGGACACTTAACCACAGTGCTGAAAGGTTTCTGATCGAAGCCAAGAACCACGCCGAGGTAGAAACATTTCTCAGAGTTTATTGTGTGCCGGGCTACTCAGCAAGGGGAGTAGCACTTGGAGGTTGGCCTTCGGGGGGTTATATGGGGTTTTAACAAGTGTGTTTTAGGGGGTTGTGAGATGAGTTGATGTTGTAGTAGCTCATTGGTGCATAAAGTTTCTGGTTTTGGAGAAGGTCCTAATATGGGAATTTCTGAGTTCTGGTTTTGGAAAATGTTCTGACAGAATTGTCTGAGTTTTGGTTTCAGAAAATGTCCTGACATAGGGATTTCTGAGCTGAGCTTCAACCTCCATTTCGATTTTTAGCCTAACAGGTGCCCCCAGAGGTCCTACTCAGGGATACCAAACCAAAACATACTGCCATTACTGAGTCAGTTCTGATTCACAGAAACATAGAAGACAGACTTGTAGAAGCTTGGACCACCTTAGTCTTTTGTTATTTTAAAATTTATTCTATATGGTTTGCTTACAAAGTTTGTATGTGATGTGTTTCACACTACTCTTCATTCATATTGTGTTTCACAGTCATTCCTATGCATTTTTTTATAAAATTCATCATCATTGAACCTTGTCCATCAACCCTGTCTTTTCAGGTTCCCACAAGATCCTTCCCTTTTCCTTCACTCACTCCCTCCACCCACCAAATTACACAGTTTAGTCTTTGAACTGACATTCTTGCTCTTTAGCACTTTGGATAGGTCCTTGGTAGCAGGACAAGGACAGAGCAGAACTGCCTTTTAGAGTTTCCAAGGCTGTAAATCTTTATGAGAGAAGGCTGCCTTGTGTTCTCCCATGGAGCAGCTAGTGGTTTGAACCACTGACCTTTTAGTTAATAGTCCAAGCCTTAATCTCCAGTGTAACTAGAACATTAAATGGCAGGAAATGAGGGCAAAATATTATAGGCTGAAAAGGAGTCTGAGTTCTGTGGGAGAGCAAGGAAGAAAGTTAGCAAGGGAAGGGCCCCTAGGGTAGGAAGTGGCCTGTGTCGTGGAAGTGGCCCAGGGGTCCAGGATGAGGCCTGGAAGATCAGCTAGGAAGCTAGGAGGGCTTGCATGTTGTTGCTAACTGCCATCAAATCAATGACTAAGAAACCCTATGAACAACAGATCTGAACCTTGTCCTGTCCTGTACCATCCTCACAATCTGTCATACTCAAGCCCATTGTAGTAGTTCCTGAGTCAGTCTATCTCACTGAGGGTTTTCGTCTCTTTTGCCAATACTCTACCTTGTCCAGCATGATGTCTCTCTCTGAGGACTGGTTCCTCCTGAAAATACGCCTGAAATAAGAGAGACCAAGTTTCACTATCTTTGCTTCTAGGAACACTCTGGTTACACTTCCTTCAAGATTGCTTTGTTCTTTTGGCAGTTCACAGGATAATAACTCTTTGCCAACACCACAACTTAAAGGCATTAATTCTTTTTGGTCTTTCTTATTCATTGTCCAACTTTCAGACGCATAGGAAGCAAATAAAAATACCAAAGACTGGATCACATGCACCTAAGTCTTTAAACTGACATCCTTGCTCTTGCTCATTAGCACTCTTGGAGAGCATCTTGACAGCCAGATCTCCCCAGTGCAAAATGTCTTTTGATTTCTTGACTGCTGCTACCATGACATTGATTATGGATCCAAGTACAATGAAATCGTGGACAACTTCAAACTTTCCTCCATCTATCATGATGTTGATTATTGGTCCAGTGGTGAGGATTTTTGTTTTCTTGATGTTGAGATGTAACCCATATTGAAGGCTGTAGTCTTTGATCTTTTGTAGTAAGTGCTTCAAGTCTTTCTCATTTTCTGCAGGTAAGGTTATGCCATCTGCGTAATGCAGGTTGCTAATGAGTCTTCCTCCCATCCTGATGCCACATTCTTCCATTCTCCAGATTCATGTCAATCCGACGATGGTCTCAGCAATATCTTCTTAACTCTGGGAAGTTTGAGAGACGTTAGCTCAACCTGGGGTGGTGCCACTTTATCTGAACAGGCATTCTGTTTACAACATGGAGGGGTCAGTGGGGACTGGGGCTTTGGGCAGCCTGGAGGAGCTGCTGACTCTTTGAAGGGAGATGCCCTGAGGTTTTTCTGCTCCCAAGCAGGCAGAGGTTGGTGTTGGCTAAGATCTGATGGAGTGCTAGCTCCTGGGGTGCAGACTGCCAGTTGGAGCAGCTCATCAGCAACACAATATGTGAACGCTTGTCCCTGTTTTGTTAAGCATTTCTCATTGGCAAGGGGCACTTGAAGGATATTAGCACTCACCTCTGGATAAAAAGGATCTGGTTCTTGGATTTGAACTTAAAATTGCAGTAAATGGGAAGAGTTGGTTTGTAGATGACAAATATTAGTAAATGTAAGTTTAAACAAAAGGAAAAATGTACGTAGTTATTATGCAAACAATGCTTATTTATATTCGTGAATTTCACTAATGTGTATTGAAAGGAGGCAAAGGTCATTCAAGCCCCTCCTCCCTTTTTAGGCCCGGAGGTGGGTGAGCAGGGCCTAGTTCTTGGATCTAGGTTCACCCACCTCTTGTCCCGAGATATCACACCCCAGTGGGTGGTGGCAGGCAGGAGGGGTTCGGAGGCCAAGTCTCTCTAGTAAGGTGGACAGAAGGACCGAGCTTGCGCTGTGAGCTGGCAGTGCCTGTTGCTCTGTGGCCTCAGCCACCGTCTCTGTGAAATGGGTCGAGGCGCGTGTACCAACCCTGCATTCCCGGCCCGGCAAATGCCAGGCACCAAGGCAGGGGCCGGAGGGAGCCGGCTGGAAGCTGGTAATTAATAAATGAAATGCCCTGGGACTGCCGCGGAGCCGCCTCAGATGACATATCTGTCGCGGGCTCGGCAAACCATTAAATGACCATTTTCTGACAGAACGACTTCCCCGCCACCGAGCTGCCTGGACTTGGGGGATGGATTTCCTCTCCTCACCCCGTTTTCTCCTGCGGGCCCCTCCCCCGCTCCGCTACCCCCGCCC
>NW_006399802.1:1570387-1582555 GCF_000299155.1 Elephantulus edwardii
GCTCGGGAGCTGGAGCTGCCTCCGGGTCTCCGCCCCTCAGTGCGCCCTCGTCCCGTGCGCGCTGCGCCCCTGCCCCCTCTGCCAGCGGAGCCTCTCCAGGCTGCTGTCTTTGCCCTCTGTCTCTGGGCGTCTCTGTCTGCCCCCGCCCCGTGCCCCTTCTCTTTGTGTGTCTCTTTCGGGGTTTCTGGTCCTCCTCTGGCTGTGCGCCCCCAGCCTCGCTTCTGGTGCACTCCGCCCCGCGCTCTCCCCGTCTGTCTCCGCCATCACCCCCCACCCCCAGCCTCTCTCTGCGTCTGCCTCCCTCCCCACCCCCTCCCCGCTGCCTGACGGCTCCAGTTCATTTCTGCCTGTTTAATTGGGCCCCGGATGAGTTTGGTCGACAGGGCCATTCATCATGTGGCCGCGGCTGGCGGCGGAGCCCGGGGGAGCGGGGCTGACAGCTCCGCCAGGCTGGGATGCGGCCTGCGTCGGGAAGTTCACATATTTGGGCATTAGTGCAGCTATTAGTTTAACAAGCTTCGTTTATCCTTGTCACTACCACTTCAGCTTCCCATGTAATCATTTGAAATGTAGATTACAGCCAGACAAATGGGACAGCGCAAGGCAAGACGCTTGGGCGGAGGGAGTGACACGGCAGCTCGTTAGGGCCGCCTTCCCAGCCCCATCCCTTCCCAAGCGAGCCTCAGATTAGCTTAATATTCCTATGATTTCGGTGGGAAGTGCCAGTCACCTGTGCTAAGGTTCTCATGCTGGGTGGAGATGCCCAGAGTACAACTAGGTGATGGGCCCGTCCCTGCTAGGGTGGGGCACTTCGTGGGCCAAGTTCTTCTGGGCTGTAATCCAAAGACCCCAAGCCCTGGCTCCAACCCTAAGAGGAAACAAGTACATGGCCAGAGCCTCCAGACTGCTCCTGGGATACTTTCCTGCAGGGTGAGATGGAATCCAGACTCGCTGCTCCCTCTGGCTCGGATTGCAGCAACCTGGATCCTCCTGTACTGCTAAACTCGTGGGTACCCATCTGTAAAATGGGGTTTTGAATTAGATTCGTGAGCATACTTCTCTCTCCCCTGTCAAGAGCCCTCTTACCTGGATTCTTCTGGCCGCCTAACAGCCTCCAGTCTTTTTCTATTCACACTGTAGACAGCTTTAAAAAAAAAAATAAATAAATAAAATGTGAAGCTGGCTGGGTTAAGTTCATCAGCAAAGACAGAACAACCCCTTAGAAAGGCTTGGGGAACAAGACAGCTGTGAGATGTATGCCTCCTGCCCCTTCAGCTTTATCTTGTTACCTGCACTTCAGCTCCTTGCACCCCCACCCGGGATCTGACCTCACCACTCCAGGCGGGAAGCACCATTTGCTCTGCACACACCCCAGGGCCTTTCTAAGATACCACTCATTCTTCTGATTCTTATAGTCCCTTTCTCTAGGAAACTCACCCTGCTCCTGAATGCCTTTCCTCCTCTGTGCTCCCTCAGGGCCCTTTACCTCCCTGTCACTGCATTTAACACCCACAGGCTCACACTGTCAGCATGTTTGCCCCGCTTACTGCACTGAACAACATGCAGGCAGGGCCTGTCCTGCTAGGAGAGTAAATGAAGCACAAGCAGTGGAGTGCCTTAGACCACTGGACAGGGCGGGGTAGGCATATAACAGTCAGTATTTTCCTAGTGACAGTTGCATTAAGCCAAGATGTCATCCTCCTCTGGGCTCCTCATTTCCTCAACCTGCCAGCTCCACAGCCCCACATACACACTCAGGTCCCTGAAAGTTCTGGTTCTTGTTGGGAATGCTCTTCTAAGTCAGTCAGGGCTCCAGCAGAAAGGGGGCATCCCATACTGAAAGTTTAACTGAGCAGAGTTTCAGAATGTACAGTGTATGTAAGCAAGGTTACAGGAACCAGCAAGGAAGAAATGGCGAGCCATTTTACCCTAGACCTGAAAAGCAAGGGGAGGAAATGTTTGAAGCAGACCCTGGAGAAGAGCAGAGCCATGGAAGAGAAGTTGCCAGCAGACGGGACTCCAGAAGGAAGCCACTACCAGAATGTCGGTGAAGTGCGGGGAGATAAAACTTTGAGTTCTTATACTTATTTTCTTCGGGTCTTTTTTTTCAAGCATCTCACATTGACTGGATCCAGTCAAAATCCAGAAGGGAGGAGAATGGCAGAGTCCATGTGATGTACTACATTGAGACCAATTTCCTGGGATCAGGCAAGGATGAGGGACAAAAGAAGAACACTCTGCATTCCTCTCTCCCTCTGTCCCCAGTGCACGTTGGCTAGGAAAGCCAGTATCACCCCAGCAGGATCACAAGAAAATGTAGCTCAGGACCAAATAGAGATGCCTCTACAGAGGCATGGGCAATAATCTCTACACAAGGTGTGGACATGATCATCAACTGTCTTTTCTATTGATCCCTTCACTGTCACATCTTCTCGCCCAATCCATCTGGGCCAGAGCAAGCCCCAACACTAGTTGGTTTCTTCACTTCTCCCCCTGCTGAGGGACTTGTCTCCGTTTTCTTCCTGACACCTTCTGAATAATGACACCAGACCTTGAAACCAACGAGTCGTGAATCAAAGTGGCTTCTTGCTATCATAAAAGAGATGTTCTAAACCCCAAACATAAAGATCGTTTTATCTTTATTAATAGTTTAATGCATCTGAGAAAGCTATTTGACATTTTTTACACCTCCAACTCTTTCCTTCATGCATTGCTGGTCAGATTACACCAGGGTTCAGCCACTTAAATCCACTTAATAACAGACTAAATTCTACACTGAATTTACATTGAGCTATACAAGCTGATTCTAGGATACAGATGAATTTACTAGCTGGGGAGGGGGGGAAATCCTTTCCAACATCCTGACTCTAAAGTTATAAATTTATGCTAATAATGAAAACGGAATTAGTTAAACTATTGGGATTGATGTTATGTTTAACACTTCCTGATGAAGATTCTTCAGTACATAGTGAGAAATGTACTTTGATTAATCAATGAGAGTGAGATATTTTCTTCATCTACTTAATTAAGGTGCCACACTTGAAAATACCATGTGAAATGAATTGAAAACATAGAATTTTGGGCAGTGAGAATTCGTCAGTCCTTGCCAACTATTGGCAGGTCCTGTGTACATCAGTGCATGGCATTTTGAGAACTGCTTATTCATTAATGACATCTGAGTGAGAATAATATCTGATTGGCTGTTTGTTTTCTTGTAGACACATACATATGTGCCACCACTGCATTGCAAACACATATCCAAACACATATGACTACATTTAGCATATATGTGTACACACATTGCAACCCAGCATACCACACAAAACATAACCTCAAGAAACACACAAATATCCCGTCTCCATGAAACACATTTCATGTGTGGGTCCATGTATTATTGCACAAAAATAAAGGAGTCTTAATGAAGAAAGAAAGAGACTATGTCCTCTACTTGATCCCAACTTCTCAGAAAGAAAAAGAATTATAACTGTCAGAAATGTGATAGGACTGTCAAAGATACATGGAGAAAACACTGAACAAACCATGTAAGTTGTGAAACATAAATCCAAGTTCTATTTGTTCTGCGACAGTGTATAAACCACACATTTTTCATCAAGATAGAAAATTAAAACCCTTGCAGGTTTGGAATTCCTGGGGAAGTTTCATAGAAACCAGAGTATCATGGCAAAAGAACTGGTGGGGACTGAGAGCTGCTTCAGCACCATGGACAGCACAGTGTAGGGGGCTGTTTGTTTTCTTTGCCTTTTCCAGTTTAGGATAACACCAAGTAACAGCAACACTACGTTTGTGTGCACACAGCAAGAGTGATGATCAGCCAAACATTCTATTGGCATGGCCTCTGTTTTTCTTAGTCATTGATTAGGCAAAGGTCCAATCTCTAGGAAGCCCCTAAACTCCGTGTAGCTCATCTGTCCCTCTAATGCATAATCCGAATGCACCTACTGAAGCTCACTTGATTCACTTCAAACCCCGAAGTAACTGAGGAGCTTTGAAGAGCTTTAGAGTTTTTTATTTAACTTGACTTATTCTCACTATGATAAGGTAGGTATAACCTAATTATCTCAAATCACTATAAAATATTAGCTAAGACAACTTAATTCCAGTTCTTCGAGAACTGAAAATAATGTTAATATTTTTAATTCAGAGAAATGTCTGTTTACCCCACAGTTAGGTGTTTCTTTCCCTCAGCCAGTGTGTTAATCATGAGGAGTTGTCCCAAGATTTCTGGAAAAGCTCAATGTTTTGAATGGATTTGCTGTAGAATGTCTCTAATGTCATTTGAAGACTAAATGACTTCCTAGTTCATTCTCATTCAGACATTATTCTTCCTCCAAAAAAAAGGGCTCATGTATTAAGCAGAAAGGCATGCTTCTCTTTGCAGAAATCACAATCGCACTTCACCTTCCCTCACTCCATAGTTTGTCCCTAATGGACGTCTAAACCACTATTTTTTTAATAAATATATGGATTTTAGTTTTTGTTTTAAATGAGGATGGTAGAACACTAAACAAAATTACTTAACTGGGCTCTATGGACTGACTTCATCCTGCCCAGATCCCTGAGATGGTGGGCTGAGCAGAAGGCCGACACACAGTAGCTCCTGGCTGTGGATAGGAACATGTTTGCCTCCAGAACCAAATGGATCTGGTCAGCACAGAACTTTGAGGAGCTTCATCCCTAAAAATCATCATGTCATCTCCTGATCTGCTCTCAGGGGAGAACCTGAGCTAGAAACGTCCCCCTTTACAGCCTGGCTGGAGTCCTGGCATAGAAAATGGGGCAGGCTGCAGCTGGGTCACTGCCTCACAGCACCAACCATGAGGGAAAACAGAATTGTCTCTGGTCTTGCAAACAAGCGCCCTGGAGTAGTGCAGAAGCTGTCCTCCTCGGAAGGGCTCTGGGAGCCAGTTGGTGGGATCATCCTCCACAGGGACTGGCTCTCACCGCAGGTAACAATCAATTGCCGCAGAGAAGGCAACAAAACCTCCACAATTAGTGACCCCAGCCTTTAAGCCAGCTCTGAAACCACTGGCTCCTCCAGTGATACAACCACTAATGACACTGTTCTTCCAATACGATTTTCCCTGGTAAGATTCCACCACTCAGTGCACGAGAACATGGTGCCCACAATGGCAAAGTTTTGGGCACAGGACATTCCTCTCTGTCCTATATCTTTAAGGGCTTCTTTAGTGGTTGGCATCTGGAGGGGATCCTTGGGAATCACAGCCCACATTGATGTCAATGCCAGCAGTGAACACTCCAAAGGCACCTCCCAAAACAATGCCTTCCACACAGGCCAGTGCCTCCTTGAAGGCGTAGCTTTCCCTCTCAATCATTTTCTGCTCTTTGCTCTTGGTGGGACTTGGGATTTCTTCCAGGCTACCAGTCTCTAGAATCTGGGGTTGATGTTTGTCACCCACCAAGTGTTTCAAAGGAAGGCTGTATTGCAGTGGGGCTTTGGTGGGACTTGCCGCCTCAGGTCCCGGACCCCTAGCCCTGGGGCCAGCCACCACCATGATTACAGTGACCCAAGCAACCCTTGCGTCCTGCCTCACAGACAATTCCATAAGCCCGAAACCACCATTTTAATAATAGTTGCCCCTGGAAACCTTCTTTTGGCTGATAATGCCTGTCATTGGAAGCCTGAGACCTCTTCAGCTTTGGGGTAATTTTTGATTCCTCATTGTAACCAGAATTTTACAATTTAATTCTCTAGTTTTTCTCTGTTTTTTGGTAGGTAACCGCGTTCTCTGTGGTCCAACTCATTGGCTAAGGAGTGTCAAGTGCTTGGGATCCTCAGAGGATCTTTGAGGATGAAGACCACCACACGATGGCCAAACCCAAGAGACCATCAAACTCTGATCTCCTACCTCTGACTTTGAGTCCACTTGATGGCTTGCCTGTCCCCTTACCTTCCATTCATTAACAACTGTTGACTCATTGAGATTTTGAGATGAAAGAAGTGGATATCTTATGGTTCAACCTTATATCCCTTACTCCACTGTGCAGATGGAGACACTGAGTCTTAGGTGAAGCTCTTTAGACCTAAGTGTGAGATGAATCAGACAGGAAGGTGGTACAGGCTCACCCTATTTTTGTCATCCTTCAACTTAACAAACTTTAAATACTGATTGACTCTGAGTGATTCTCTTTCCTCAACTATATAGTGTGCTAAAGACAATGGAGATACAGCAATGTGTCTAAAATAGCTCCTTGTGTTTCAGTATCTACTCTTCCCTTTTTTCATAGCAAAAGAATATGTAGTCATCCAGGAAGAAGCACACGCGGCCTAGCCTCTCCTGAAGCTATATGCGGCAGTGGGACAATGGTATATAAGTGTAAGTGGCAGGTGGCAGTTTCCCAGAAACTCCTCTCTCTCTCTCTCTCCTTCCCTCCCTCTCTCCCCCTCTCCCTATCTCTCTCTCTCTATCTCTCTCACAGTGTGTGTGTGTGTGTGTGTGTGTGTGTGTGTGTGTGTGTTTTCTTCCTTCCTCCCCAGCCTCCTTTTCTGTTCTGCCTGAAATCCTAATGCTACTTAGTTCTTGGCTGCGGAGGTCTAAAGATGAGCAGAAAGTGTCTAGTGCCTCTGGATCTCCTGTAACTGAGTTTCCATATCAGCTCAGAATCACCCACCCCAGACTCAGTATATATGGGAGAGGATAATCTATCTTATTTCCGCCACTGCCATTTTGGACTTTTTGTTCATTTAAAGCTTGTCAAAATCAAAATGCTAGCAGCAATAAAGAAGAAATTTAACAAATGTTTGCAAAAACTCACATTCCTTCTAGCTTTACTAAGGAAACATAGGTCTTTTTCAAAATGAAGTTTCACTAAATAACTAAACTTGATTGTTGAAAATATTACACATTAAATGATATGAATATACAGGAATACTTTTACAATACATGCCTAAAATAAGTCTGAAAGACTGCATGGAGACTATGTTCACGAGAATAAAGACTAGGGACATCAACTTATCTTGTTGTTCTATTTGAATTTTTTAACTACCTGCATGTGTTATTTATGAGATATACGTGTTATGAATTAGGTACCATTTTAGGTCTTCAACAACTGAACTCATCACCATTGGTTTGGAATCAATGCATAGTTGGTTTTCAGAGGCAGTAAATCATATGAGAGGAGATTGCCCATCTTTCTCCTGTAGAGCCGCTGGTGGATTCGAACCACCTGCTTTTGGGTTGGCAGCACAACTCTTTACTCTCTAAGCCACTAGAGATCCCTTTTTACATTTTAGAAGCCCCTAAGCAATTGCTATCTGGTGAGTTCCTTTCAGCATTTTCAAATGGATAAGCAGCTCCTACCTGGACATTTCAATGATGGAGCTCTCACTACTTCCCAAGGCAGCTTAATTAATATAGATAAAATGAAAAAACAGAACAACCTCTCTAAAGGCCCGTTTCCTTCACACAGGGTTGTAGTTGGTGTGTATGGCAGAATTAACACATCTATCCACTTAGTAAGTGGCGATTATTATAACTGCCACCACAGCCTCATTCCTATGCAGTGGGTTAGAGCCCATCATTTCTACTCCAAAATCACCCTGTAGAAGGCAGCCTTCCTGCTAGGAAGGCTCATATTTGGTAGCTAGACAGGCAAACTCCAGACTTCTATTGTGCTAGGCTTTGAAGTGATCGAGGCTATCACTTATTATATCAACTGGCACAACCTTAAATAATATACAGTGAGTGAGTAAAAGGGGTCTGCATCCAAGGAGTTTTAAGAGTTTATCTGCTGCATCCTAGAGAAGATGCACAATATTTAATGCTACTTTGAAAAGGTTTTCTTTCCAAACCTCTTCAGGGGCTTTCCCTATTAAAAAGACCCATTTATAGAAACTACTACTTAGCATTTTTGGAACTTGTTATCCTATTCAGCAGAGTTTAAGTCAGGAGGCTTTGAACTCGGACAATTACTGCTCTTGATTAACAACAAGAACTGATGAGTTGGCCTTTCCAGTGTGCTAAGCAAACTCAGCCAAGCAGAAAATATCACTGAAGGGGAAACAACGGGAAGTGATTTTCTTGGTTACATTACGAGACGTTGCGATATTTACACATGTCTGTGGATAATGTGGGAACCTCTGCCACTCGCGTGCCCTTCCACATGACACCATTTGGCTGGAAACACCATGTTCCCCACCTGACCAGGGCCATAAACATCATCCTGTGACTGGAGGCTGCCAGCATACTGGGAAACCACAGACCTGGCCGTAGGCAGGCTTGAGTGCAGGCCACCAGCTCTGGCCCTGTTCATTCGCTGATTCTCTGTGTGTCCCTGGGTCAGTGCCCAGGCCTAGAAGTTAAGAAGCAGCGTTTGTCTCATGCAGAAGGACAGTTCAGTGTCAGTGCACAGACGTTCATTTCTTCATACACTCTTTAGAGAGTTTGTTGTGGTTTTTGGGTGGTAATGTTAACAAGAGATCTTTTTAAAAATGATAGATTTATTGTACTGTTCTCTCATTCCATCAAGTCGAAACTGACTCATAGCTTACCATCCAACAGGTTTTCAGAGGCTGTGAACTGCTCACTTCAGGATTAACAGCAAAACTCCCTACCTCTAGGCCACCAGAGTGTCCTATTTATAAATATAATAGAAATACATTGTTTTTGTTCTTATTGTACCAAAGAGTTGGAACCAAACCATAGCTGACCTTCTGGCAGGTTTTCAGAGGCAGCTAATTGCACAGGAGGAGACTGCCAATCCTTCTTCCATGAAGCAGCTGGTGGTTTTGAACTGCGTGCCTTCAGGACTGCAACACAGCTTCTTACCATTAGGCCACCAGATATGTGTATTGTTGTGTGCCATCAAGTTCAAACTGACTTATAGCTGACCCTTAGAGGGTTTTCATAGGAAGTTTAAGTTAATCTCACAGAAGGAGATTGCCCCTCTTTCTTCTGAGGAGCAGCTGGTGGATTCAAACGATGTGATTTGGGGATTGCAGCACTTCTTATCATTAGGCTACCAGAGCTCTCCTGTATATATTTATATAAGTAAAAATCTCCTCCCCTGTGATTTATAGCCTCTGGAAACATTAAATGAGCCATCAAATCGATTCAGACTCACGGTGACCCTCCGTCCGGTTTCTGCTGCTGTAAATCTTAACGGGAAGAGACGAAGAGACTTCTTATCTTTCTTACTCAGAGTTGCTGGTGGAGTCAGGCTGCTGCTTATTTTGAGAAGTTTTTAAAGCATATGAGAGTAAAAAGGAATTAAGTAATCAAATCTTTTCCTTTGAAGTGTTTCCATCTTTCTGAGCCTATAACTTCATGTTAAGTATGGAGCTTTGGGATCTATTTCTCTCTAGCCTCACTAGTTTTCTGTTTCAAGATTTTGAAGTAACTAATTCACTAGTTCATTTGAGTGCTAAGGTGTGAGGGAAGGATGTTCTGGGGGGTCACACTGGGAGCTGAGATTTGGGGATAGAAGTCTTCTGGCATTTAGGGAGAGGGGCTTGGACAGACAGACGGGCAGAGGAGTGTGTTAATATTTTTTAAAATATTTAAAAAACTGTATAAAATCCATATTCATTGATGAAAACCCAGGACATACTAAGTAATTAGTATTAGAACAAAAACCGCAGTGGCATGTCTTCTCTATTTGCTCCTAGGATGCCATTCCTTTCCCATCCCCACCATTCCAGGCTTTGCTAACCTTGTGTTTCTCCAGGGAGCAGTGTGCTATGGAGCCCACAGCTGAGTGAGGCATCCAGAGGAACCCCGTGCCCTGTCCCTTCCTCATCTCTACTAGTCAGTGGCGCTGGAAAAAAAAAATTCTCAAAATCCATCTATCTATTACCTAAAGGCCTGTGGCCTCTCACGGAGGGTGCACCACAAGTAGTGGCTGTAACAAACAAATGTTTTCTTACCCATCAGGAGGCCAAAGATCTGAGCTCAGAGCCCCAGCTCTGCGTCAAGGCTCATGCTTTGGGGGAAGACCCCTGCATCGGCTTCTCCAGCATTCTGGTTGCCATCCGTAGAGATCTCCACATGGCACCTGACCTTCCCCAACGTGTGCATTCTTTTTTCTGTGTTCATTCCACTTTTTGCATAGCTCACAAGTTGGGGTTAAGATCTACTATACACAGATATGGCTCATTTATATAACAAAGAAAACAGAATTATATCCATAGGCATAGAGATTTACAACAGATATTTGGATGGAAACCATTCAATCTGTAACAAAGGGCCTCCAGCCTCTGGCTACATTTGTCACCTCCCCTCTTTAAACAGCTCCATCTTCCAGCGAGGCTAACCTTTGACCTAGAGGCAGGTTAGCTTTTACCTTTGACCTGCATTCAGTGTCTCCTAACACAGTATTTGCTCCGCCTCTGGGACTTTGTGTACACTGTTACCTCTGCTGGAAAGTCTCTCCTTTCTAGTTATACTAAAAGCCTCAGTTGAAATTCTGCCCACTTTGCATGGCCTTGGTTCACATGCCACTTCTTCCAGGAGGCCTTCTCTGATTGTCCTTACTCCAACCGAATAGACTCCCTCCTCTGAGCTCCCACCTCCCGGTCTATCTCACTCACAGGTGTTACTAGTTGTATTTGGCCTAAATTTAGAGTACACGCCCTGCCCTCAGACAGCAAACTCCTTGTTGGTTTGTGTCTATATTCCATCCTCTTCCTGGACCTAGCACTGAGCCCGGTTCAGAGGAGTTTCCAACTGAAATCTCACTTTTTAACGTAAATGTTATACTTCTTTATAAAAAAGAAGACATCTTGGCGAGAGTCACATCTGTGATTTGGAGGAACTTTGAGGTTTATGCCAATTATACAGACAAGGAAGCCAAGGCTCTTAGACGTTGCTTACCCTATCAACTGCACAGCGCCCCAGCAGCCTCTCCGCCTCCCAGCCTGACTTCTGGGCAAGTTTAAGGGATGGATCACAAACTTTCTGCTGAATCTCTGCCCCATCTCTGACTCTCATGAAGTTGGGGGAGGGGGCTGCTAGGAGGGTACTTGGGCATGTTTTGGGCACACAGCTCAGACCTCCTTGCCTGGAGGCCTTGCTCATCACCCCCTCAGCTGTCATGTGAGGGTACACATGCCCTGGACACCGGAGACACTGATGCCAAATTCCAAGCATGCAAAGGCAGGAAGCCTCTGGCCTGGGCCGCTTGCCTCAACAGTCAGTGTAGACTTGAGGGCTTGGTTTCTGTTCCCAAACACTGCTCCCTCTCTCTGAAGTCTGTGCCTCTAAGTCAGGAGCTCCCGCCTCAGCCCCTCTCTTCCCATCTCCCCCAGGAATCACCTTCGTCACCATTCATTGCTGAAATGAATGGAAGCTGTGCAGTCTGCTTTATTAAATATGAATGAGTCGCAGCGCATGGCCCCCACGCGGTCACTTGCCCACTCCATCTCTGGCAATTACTGCGCCGCACACACTGTGCCAAGGGGCGACGCGGTCCCTGTCTGCCCTTGCAGATTGACACGGCCCGGCAGGGGCAGTGCTCAGGTCTGCAGCTGCCCTGCCCCTGACTGAGAACCGCTGCTGGGCTCCCACACAACGGGAACACTCCATTCTAGAGGTGCAGGGACCGGCCACCTCCTACAGAAGGATCAGAGGTTCTCAGACTCTGAGCTCTGGACATACAGGGCCTGTGGTTCTGGGGTCCAAAGGCTGAGTCTTTTCTGGCATGAGTGACCTCTGAGCCTGCGTACAGGGCTGAATATGGGCAGCAGCCAGCCAGCTCAGGGTCCATGAAGTTTTTAAGAGACAGCCTGGATCACATCAAGGACATGTTCACACAGATAGACATTTATTAAGCATTTTCCACACCTTAGGTCCCTGGAAAGCACAAAAAGTTTGTGTTAGGCTACTAACCTATGCAGGCTGGTGTTTCAAACTCATTCAGTGATGTGCAAAGGGAGAAAGGACTGGCAACCCACTTCTGAAAAGTTTAACCAAACCAAATCCACCGCCATTGAGTCAATTCCAACTGAATAGCAACCCTCCATGAGATGTCCAAGGCTATGAGTATCCAGGGGATTCAGACTTCTTTTTTTTAATTATTATTAAATTTTATTAGTTTTAATGAACATTCACAGGGATTTTGGGTTTTCATTCCTTCATTGCTGCACCATTCTCTCTACCCTCCTCCCCAGTTTGTTCTTCTTCCCCCGCCCTC
>NW_006399802.1:1584000-1599466 GCF_000299155.1 Elephantulus edwardii
ATGGAGTGAGGTGTGGGTCTTGCTTGAGTCTTTTGCAGATATTTTTCCAATTTTGCCAACACCATTTGTTAAAAAGGCTGTCGTTTCCCCAAACACACAAGTTTGGTAGGGATTCAGACTTCTGACCTTTCGGTTGGCAGTGTAACACATAACACACTGCACCACCAGAGCCTCTGAAAACTGTAGCCAGCAAAGCGCAATGGAGCAGTTCTATCCACAACACATGGTATCACCAGGAGGCGTAGTGGACTCAGCAGCAATGGGTTTGGTTTTACAAGTGTTAATCTTCACAAAACTCATTGCCATCAAGTCAGAACGACTCACAGCGGACCCTCCAGTGGGGTTTCAGAGGCTGGAAATTGGATGGGAGGAGGCAGCCCATCTTTCTGGTTCAGAGACACTGGTGGAGTCGAACCACCAGAGAGGTGCCACCTTTGGGTCAGCAGCACAGCTGCCTATGGGCACACAGCTAGTGCTCCCTTAATCTTCCCAACAACCCAAGAAACTGTAAACTTGTTGCCAGTAAGCACCTACTTTGCCCTGTTTACTGTCCCACTGTGGGTTCCATAAATATTTGTCCAGTGAGGTTAAAGAACTTGGCCAAGGTGCCATAGTTAGTGTGTATTTGGACCTGTACCCAAATCCTGCTAGGGCTGGGTCTCAGCCTTCTCTCTGCCCTGCTGAACTGGCTGGCACTTGGGCCTCTTGAGAGCAGGGATTCAACCCTTCGCGCGCGTGCGCGCACGCACACGCGCACACACACACACACACACACACACACACACACACTCATCTCCGCCCCTTCCCCCACCCAAGGCCAGTGTCGAAAGCTCAGTCTTCTGGTTGCATAGATTTCTTTTGACCTCAGTTTAATCAGGAGAACCAATGAAATTCTCCACAGCCCCAGGAGGTTGTCAAAGTTGTCACAGAGACTACAAATGAGTAAAAATCAAAGGAGATAAAAATAGTTTTCTGAACTTAAAAAATTACTTTTATTTTAGGAACCAATAAAATTATGGCAAATATTTACAAATAATTATCTCACATAAAGGTTACATAAAATCAATTCTTCACAAGTAACAGTCACTCATGAAAAGACACACAAATATTGAAACTACGCCAATCTTATTGCATGTTTCTCCAACTAATCTAAAATAAAGGCTTTGCAGTCAATCATTTAACTTAGAAGAAAACCACAAATTCCAGTTTTGACAAAAACAAAAATATAAAAGTCAAACAAACAAACAAAAAAATCCCACCCCTGTTTTCTTCCCAGTCCCTCCCCAGCCCCTGCCCTCCTCCCAACAAAAGAAAAATATGTCCAACATCTTTGGCAAATTGGCACTGCTGTAATTACATTCAAATATTATTACACACAAAAGCAACACACGTCACTAAGAAAAGAAAAACCACCAATATTTTAAGTCAGTTATTTTCTACTAGAAAAAAATAATACAAAACATACACATTTTAAGAAGCATTTTTTTAATCTGTTGGAGACAGACCATCTCCCACTTTCAAAGGCAATTCAATTGTGGATTTTTTGTTGTTGTTGCTGCTGTTTTTTGTATTTTTTTTCTTTTTTAACAAGTAAGCGTCTATGCAGGCATCACAAACTTTGGCGGATACAATAGATATGTATTTCTTTGATGCTGGAAGGTTGGTTCCTAAGACAAAATTAACTGTCTCAATGAATGAAACACAAAATCCATGTGTCTTCCTGGCAGAGTTCCATTTGCAATGTAATCTGCATTTTTTTCCTACAAATACTCAATGTCCAAAGGCCACTAGAGGGTGGAAAAACCAGGGCAGCATCTTCCAGCAGGAATCAGGACAAAACTAGAGCCAGATTTCACCTTCAACTCGACCTTGGAGGCCCAGTGGCTGAAGCAGAGATGTGGGGCCCAGACAACACCAGGTTCTCACTGTCAGCCGGCCCACACTGTGCTGGTGACTCAGGGCCAGGGAGTGGCCTGCTTCTTCCTGAGCCCCAGGACAGGCTGCTGCAAGATCTGCTCACCTTCTCTGACCAAAGACAGAGGAGAGCAGGCAAGAATTGGCATGAGGAGACTCAGCGCATCCTCTGAGTTTCAAGTATGTCTGTTTGTGTGTGCGTGTGCGTGCATGTGTGTGTGCATTTTCATGCACACGTATGGCAGGAAGGCCAGATTCCAAAGCTCTGAGCTTTGCAGGGCATTTAAAATAGACTTGAGATTTATTTATTTTCTTTTCCACTTTATAGCAATTAATTGGCTATTGATTGGCTGGAATATTCAGCCCTCCATTTCCTCAAATACAATAAAATAGTTTCATTAAAATGTATTCATGCTTGAAAATAAGGGAGCTATTAAATAGTTTCCTTTCTGTTCCACTCCATGGGAAATGCACAGTTTGTAAATCAAAAATCTATCATCCCAAATCGCTTGTTCTTAGTGGTGCTTGTGAAGAAGATGAGGGATGTGGCCACAAACTGCAGAGGTTTAGGGGTACAGGCTGTGTCCCCCACTCCTCTTTGTTGGGTCCAGGTAGGGGCGGGCGAGGTTGCAGCCTGAAGAGGGACACATAACTCCCAAATCACTCCTCCTTGCTGTGTCCCACATTTTCCTCCCTGAACCCCATGTCCAGGCTACTCAAAGCTGGACGGTGTGTTCTGCATGTTCTGTCTCTCCTGCCCACACTCCATTTGAGAATTTATTGAGAGTCCCACAGCAAAGAGACAGATAACTGTGTTCTCTCCTTGTGCTCCTCAGGGGCCTAGGGGGTGGGGTGGGGGTGGGGGGAGTCTAGGCCACCGCTGTCTTTGAGATGTGCTCAGTGGCACCTTTGGGAATATGTGGGCTGAAACTCTAGTGCAGCAGTGACCTGCTCTGAGGTCCGTTACAACTGTGGGGTGTCTAGCCTGGAGCAGGGCCTGAGTGCTGAGGAATTACCAGTAAATGGAGGACTGGGGTCTGCCTGTTTTGATGACATTGCAGGCTGTTAGGAATGTGGGCAGGCCAGGGCCTCAATGCAGTACTCTGTGACTGGCCCCAGGAGACCTGGCCACTACTCTGGAGGTGCCACCGGGAGCTGACAGTGGAGACGTGTGGATCAACACTGTGGCTCTTCCATGAATATGCAAGATGGAATCCAGAGGTGTGGGGACAAGGGGCTGAAGGGGCTTCTGGGAGGTGAGGCAGAGTACGAATGAAGAGTCATGGCCTGAACTGTCCAACTTTCCAATAATGCGTTTTGTTACCTTTTAAGAAATGCACACTTGGCTTTGACCTTTCTGAGGCCAAAAGTCCTAGAGGCATATATTCCCTCAGAGCGCAGGTGTACATGCCTGGGAGCCATCACCGAGGTGGGTGACAGGGCCACAACTGCAGAGCCAGCCTCCACGGTGGGTCAGGCAGGAATGCTCTGAAACCAGGACCCACTCACACCCGTCTAGTGTGCTTTCCCCAGGGGCTTGGACTTTTCTCTGCCCTTCTGGGCAGCTATATCTCAGACCTGTCTTGTTTCCAGATATTTGTCAGGACTGCTTGCTTTGTTTTTAAGATTTGTTCCCTATGGCTTGATGCTAAATTCTAGCTGAAATGTCATCCAGAGAGGAGGTGGGATTGGAACCACAGGTTGCCAAGAGCAGGGCAGTTGCACTGGGGTGTGACGTCTCATAAAGGGATTTCACCCCTCAGAACCCAGCAGGCCACATCTGGGGCTTTGTCTTGTATGTGTGTCAAAGCCCCCAGCATTTCCCTTTCCTGAAAAGCCAATGGCTCCCTGTACAGCCACCACAGACCATGCTCCGCCCAAGCTCACACAAACCACCTTTACAGACTGAGTCTGCAAAGCCCAAGATAAGGAACAAGGAGTGGGAGAGGTGTCAGGGACCTGAGCTTGAACTTGCTGGTCAACCCTAGGCACATTTCTCACTACTCTAAGTCTCTTGCCCAGAGTGCGAAAGGAAAAGAGAGGACAAGGATAAGAAAGAGAGGGGGTGTTGAACTGGGATTGGAATGCATTGAACAGTTAAATTTGACCAACAGACTATTTTACCAGAACATTTTAAAAGTTTCGTGTTTGAAGGACATTCAGTGGAGCAACCATTCTCAGGCCCAGGCAGATGATAACCCTGCCTGGCCCTAAGCAGTTAGTTTAGGGCTCTAGAGACTGGAATGTGTGTCTCTCTGGCCTCTGGGGATTTTTCACACCTAGCTCAACCATGTTTGCTTCTGGACCTGGTGTCTGTTCCACCGCTGAAGGCCATGGGAGCCCTGGTTATCAGAACCGGGGACCTGTCCAAACCCTTCATGATGGAGGCATGGCCTTGGACAAACCCCAGATCCCCTCTGAGCCTCGAAGCACAGAACTTGGGTGAACATCAGGAGGATTGGTGAGAAGATTCAGCAAGTTCCCATTTAATGGGAATCCAACTGAGCCAGCGAAGCCACCAACCCTCAGACCTCATTTCAGGTCAGCCTTTGACACCTGGTCCTGTTTTCTGAGGGGTTTCTAAAAGGACTGAGGATGTCTCTAAATCATATACACACTCCCATGATGAAAGCATGATCCTGTGAAACACAATGGAGCCCAGAGGCCAGAGGATTCGTTTCCCCTATCTTGCCACGTGAGCCTGAACCAGTTTTTCCATGTATAAAATGAGAATGCAATCTTTGCCCACAGGATGTTAAAGTTGATAAATTACCATACAGACATCAGTTATTAAAGGGCTTCCTCTAACTAAGGAAGGAGCCTTGGAAAAGGGATGTTGGGTTTGATATGTCATTAAATTTCTGCAGATTGGCACTAGACAAATGGTATGAAAACATTTTATAAAATCCATGATGTCCTTTTCAAAAAATCAGAGTTGGGGGTCATGGAGCTGAAGGCCCAAGAACATGCTAGACCCCCTGCCACGATGCTGGTGAAAGCCCTGGATAAATATGTTCCATTCCGAATTCTCCTGCAGCTCCTCACCAACTCCTACGCAGCTTTGCTGGGTAGCAGGGGAACTCTGATTGGTGAGAGCAGGGGTGGGTAGGGGTGTGTGTGTGTGTGTGTGTGTGTGTGTGTGAGATATGTGCGCATCTATGTGCTCTTGTGCTTCTGCCTGGCAGCCCAGGAATTAAGGGGTTGTCTGATAAATACAACTCCAAGCTGAGGACAGCAAAGCCTCAGGCAAGAGGGGAAAGACATGGGGAGAGCTCATTACTGGGGCAAGGAGAGGTCTAGGGTTGGGGGCTGCTGTGGGGTCACATGGACTCTGAGGAAGAGTGGGTGAGTCTTAGGCAGTTGGCTCAGTGAAGATTGGTCTTCTTCCTTCTCAGCCTGAAACCACCAGGTGGGGCCAGCCAGGATCCAAAGATACAGACCAATCATCCTAGGAGAGAGGTGAGCAGGAGGCCAGGGGACAAAAGACTGATATTGGAGATCCTCAGCCCCAGCACCTACTGCAGAAGGACGGGAAGGAGAGCAAAGCCCTGAAGCAAGCTTTCTCCTACCTTGCTTGGCAGCTACCTGGTCAGTGAAGGCTACAGTGCTTCGTCACAGCTCCTGGAGGTGGGCTCTGGTCCAGCTACTTCCCTTCTTTGTCTCCAAGAGGTAAAAGTGCTGGCCGCATAGTGAGCTAGAACCGTCTCTTGCTGCCTTACCTGTCAACCCTCATTCCACGATGGGAGATGGGTAGACGGGGTGGCAGGGATCACCATGCACTGGGGGGTCTGGGTCCCAACTCCACTTCTGCCAATCACTGCTTGAGAGCTCCATCTTGCTCAGACTCAGTTTCCTATTCTGTCCCACCAGCCTGTACAGTGGGTGAGGACAAAAAGCCCTTAGAAGTGACCATAGGTCTCTCTACATGGTACCAGGATTCTGAGCCTCTGGTTCCCCTGAGGGGAACGAGACTAGATCATCTTGCAAGCCTTTCTCACTCGGCCCAAGGAACAGAAGGACCCAGGTTCCCACCTCCATATGCTGCTCACACATGGAGGCCTGTGCTGGGACCTGTCATGGCCTCAGCTCCTGGGAAGATGGACGAGAGGAAGGACCGAGCTGTCAGAGGGCCCGAAGGTGCAGATAGGTTCAGGACCTAGTCTGAGGCCCTACAGCAAGGCATAAGACAAGACCTCTTGGGCTTGAGAACCCCAAACCTCTGTGCCAGCTCTCCTTCAACCTGCTGACATGTAGATATTGAGAGCATTGTTACATGAGACTACAAAGTCCACTGCCATCGCTACAATTCAGGCATTTCCTCAAGTGTGACAGGACCCCCACTCAGTGGTTCCAAGTTGACAAGAGAGATTGTACAAAGCATGAGGACCCCAGGGGAAGAGATGGTGGCCACCGGCGCTACCATTTAAAAACCACGCCCAGCTCACACACTAGTCCCTCAGACACCCTGCTCACCCTGCCCCATTCCCAGGAGGTCTTCTTCTCTCCCAGATCCTCCCATGTGGCTTCTTCTAATCACTCCAGCCACCCTAAGTTCTCCAAGCTCCCTCCCTGAGCTCATGGGTCTCCTGGCCATGACCATGACCATCATAGCCTCTTGTACCAACAGGTAGGGTACCCACTAGGCATCTGTCCCTGTTCCTCCACCCTCAGTTGCAGGCTAAGCTCCACGAGGCTAGAGAGGGGCCTTCTTGAGGGGGTGCACAGGAAGTCTGGGCTGACAGCTGTGGGTATTTGTGGTCCTTGGTGCAGGGGAAGTTCTTTCAATCCAACACTGTCTACATGTCTGGGACAAGCTTTGCCCAGACCCCACTCACTGGAGTCTTGGGGGGGAGGGTATCCCCATAGAAACATTATTGTCCATGGAGGTTGTTCAATGTGACTTGAGCCTGGGCATGCTTTAAAAAAAACACATCTCAGTTCAGTTCAGTGGTTTCAGGGACTGAGGAGGCCAGGGGAGCCTCAGGCCACTTCTTGGCCTGGCCAGGTGACTCCCATGTCCCATCGAGCACCGACATTCAGAGTTTCCAATGCAATAACCCTCTTGGATGACATCCTTTCTTTAGAAGAGTGGCTGAGGAATTGCCTAGACTGTTCTCTGTGAGTCCTTTGATCTGAAAAAGAGAAGTTGGCACTGCACTGGAAGCAGGGAAGAAGAGAGAGGAAGCTGGATACCTCCTCAAAATATGCCTCTCCTAGGGAGGGGCCCCAGGTTGAGTGGGGAGCACAGGCAGTCCAGGGGACTGCTAGTCAAGATGTGAGAGATGGGCAGGAGGCTGGGACTCCCATGTGGGCATTAGTCTCAAGGACACTCTGAGCCCACTTCATGGAGGTACCCAGGGCACAGGCCTCAGACGTTCTGTGATACACTGTGAGCACAGGATGTATAATGGGGTGGGCAGTCTGCTCAGTGGAACCTTCAGGTCCGAAGAAAAGCAAGAAGGTATTTACAGGGGTGCTGCTGAAGCAACAAAAGCAAGCTCTCCTTCCCAGGCCTGGGGTGGGCGGGATGGTGATGGTTGGGCAGCTGCAGGGCGGGGTGCTGGGCTGCTGTTGTCTGTGGAGCAGTCTGTTGGTTTATGGAGATGCAGTTGCTGTTTGGAGAATCTCATCACCTGACTCAGGTCTGAACAAACATCCAGAAGTCCAGTAACCCTACCCAAGGACCCCAGAGTCTCCAGTGGGGACAGGGAGGGAGGGAGTTTCAGATAAGTAGGGGTGGCTGGGGATGGTCTTGTCGGGCCCCTCGGGGTATCTTCTGTGGGGGCCATGAGGCTGTCGCCCTCAATGATATGTGCCGTAAGTGCTTGGCGCCTGCCTGTCTCCAAGGGTCAGTGCCGGTCATAGGCAGTGGCAGCTGCAGGTGGGGCAGCTCCTCGGGCAGCGGCGCTGTAATAGTATGGGGAGCCTGGAAGAGACAGAAGAAGGGGACAATGAGGGCTCAGGGGGGTCTACAGTATCTCCACCTCTGCCTTACCCCTTCCAGGTAACCATTCTTTCTCACCAAGTTCTCTGTCCCAGTCCCCAAACTGCTAGTCTAACCATGGCTGCTACTTGCTCACAAGGTTTCAAGGGTCCCTCACCACCTAGAGCTGAAAGAACAGACTTGGGCCCCTCAGGCGACTTCACGCCCATTCGTTTACATAACATCCTGGCTGCTTTCTGCTACAGCAACGGGGCTAAGTATTTGTGACAGAGACCACATGACTCACAAGTTTAAAATATTTAACTATTATCTGGTCTTTTACAGAAGAAAATGGCCAGGCTTGATCTGTGGAGAGCCCTCATTCACTTTAGTGTGGGGTGCCTTGTGGTCTAACCCCTATGTAACTCTCTGGATTTATCCCCTACAGGCACCTCTCCTTCCCATACTCAAGATGAGAGCCCCATGCCATGCTGGGCTCTGCTCTGTGGGGCATGTGCCCCAGCACCTTGCCTGGCATCTGGTGCAGGAAATGTGACCAGCACTGATGCTCACCCCATTCATTCAGCAAATACAGAGTGAGCAAACTGTAGGGAAGAACCTCTGTCCATTCGTTCATGCACTCACTAGTTGATGTTGGGCAACAATGGGGCAAAAGTTGGCCTAAGGAGTTGGAGTTCTGAGGAAAGGGTTCTGCTGGGGTAGTGACCCTATGAACAGCAGATCAACCTTGCCCAGCCTGCGCCACCCTCACCATCTACACCGTGCTCAAGCCCACTGTCGCAGAATTCTGGGGAAGGTAGAATCATCGGGGCAGTTGCAGGCTTCTCAGAAGATGTGACCCTGCACTAGGCTTGGAGGACAGGAAGGTTCGGGCATGGAGAGATTCAGGTCTGCGTTAGGTGGGGGAAGGGCAGAATGAGGTCCTCTTCCAATAGCACCTGCACGGAGCGCCCGTATACCCAGCGCTGGCTCCTGCTGCCCTGGGCCTGTTTTGTCTGATGACGTGGTTTGAGGGAGGCCTCCAGGAACTGCCTGTGATTGAAGTTTCTCTTGGACTGGAAGCTCGTGCCTGGGCATGATGAGCATGGCCAATGATACTTAACTGAGTCTTCCACATGCAAGGTCAAGATTTTACCACTGAACCACCAATGTCCACTATCCGAACAGATGGGGACTCTTATTATCTGCACGTTACAGATGAGGAAACTGAGGCATCAGTAGGATGTAATCAGGAGGAGGAATGAGAGGAGACAGGGGAGCCCATGGCACTTCCCCTCTGAACTCGACCATGGAGAGTAGATCTAAAACCTCCTCCCCACCACGCCTCACAAACGCCTGAGGCAGCAAGGACAGCGTGAAGCAGGCAGCGCGCCCTGCGCTCTTCCGAAGGCACGCACACCAGTCCACACCAGTCCGGTGCCTAAATATCTCCAGAGATGATATTTTCCAAAGCCTCTGTCACCTGCTCACCTACAGCGCTGGCTCAGAGAGGCCTACCAGCCGCCTCCTTCAGGCCTCTGGTTCTGGCTCCCTCCCCTCTCGGAGCCTAATCTCCGACCAGTGTGAGAACCACTATGCTCAGACCTGGGCCTCAGAGTGAAATCAAAACCACTTGCATTTACTGTGAAAAATGAAAACATCATCTCACAAAGCACTCTGTCTTCCTGGTGCCCATTAGACCGCCATCAAGAATAAACTTGTCCTTTTTCTGTCATTTTTCCTCTCTTATTCATATTATCATCAATTTACTTCTTGACAGTCATTCCGGGCTCCCACTCATCCGCTAATCCCTTTACAGTGGCCACGGACCTCCCATTCTAATCCTAATTGATTGAGCAGCCTTTTCCCTCCTGTCTTGGGCCTAGTTTGGGAGGCACGAACAGGGTGCTGAGTCACGGCTGCCCTGGCTGGCAGATGGGGCACCACCTCGAAGCAGTTCCTGGAGGGTCAAGAGAGGAGGGGAAGTCTCCCCACAGGCCTGTGCACAAGCAGTTATCTTTCATTAGGTGGCATTGCTGATCTGGGTAGGAAGTTTCAATCTGGGGCATCTCCAGTATGAGGGAGGGGAGGGGACATACATGTGAATGTCTGCGATGACGTGAGCACATGTGTGTGAGTGAGGGAGTTGTTCTCACCTCCTTCCTCAGTTCTCACAGGTCTACCAGGAAAAGCCAAGTGCCTTCAAACAGGTTGGGTGGTGCAGTTAAGGGTAGGTCTTCTAACCAAAAGGTTGGCAGATCAAGCCCAAGAAAAGGTGCCTTGTCTCTGCTTTCAAAGGTCACAGCTGTGAAGACCCCATGGAGTGTGGTTCTACTTTGCAACACATGGGGTACTGTGAGTGGAAGTGACTCTATAACAAACCAGTTTTGGTTGTCTGCGTGGTGAAAATGGTTGATGCTCCTGCTGTTAACAAAAAAGGTGGTCTGTGTGAGCCCACCCAGGCACCTCACATGGAGCCTAGCTCCACCTCTCTGTCTCTATCCCCTCTGGCTCCCAGCTTCCCACACAGTCAGGCTGAAACGTCTCAGATGATCATCCATGCTCTCATTCCACACTCCATAGACCATTCTACATACGCCTGAGGGACTTTTTCTTCCCTTCCCTAAGCTCTTGAATTCCCAGGCAAAGGAGGCCTCTGACAAACTTTAGGACACCTTGTGAAAATTAGAAAAAAGGTACCCTCTGAGCAGCGACAGTCCTGGGCCACAGCTCAGGGCTTGATGTCACACTTGGTCTGGATTCCAGCCCCCACTACTCCCTTGACAGTGCACTGAAGTGCTTGGTCTCCAGGCAATATTCCCTCCTTGGGGGCCACATCTCCATCAGAACTCCTCCATGCCACAATTGCTGTGGGGCTCCCATACAATTTTTGTGAAGCAAATTTCAAAAAGGAGTGCTGCCTCATCACTGTTCCTTAGTCCCCCTACTCCCTTAGAAGGCCTCGGTTCAAGGTAAGCTTTTGCCTCATGTTTCCTGAGACTAACGGGGGCAGTGGCATCAAGTCAGAGTAAGACCTCCCAAGCAAGAGCTTTGCTTAAGAAAAATGTTTATGTAATGGAGGACTTCATTTATGAATAGAAGTGATTTTAACCAAACGTAAAAAAAGAGGTCTGATTGAGAAACTATGGTGCATTCACAAAATGGAAAACTATGCAGCACTCAGGAGCAATAGTTTTGGAAAATGTTATATAATACGGGAGAGGTTGGAGAGCATGATGCTGAGTGAACTAACTCAGGCACATAAGAACAAATACTGTGTGAGATCATTATTGTAAAAACAAGAGGATAACCAGTGAGATGTTACAAAGAGGGAAGGGGAAGGGAGGGGGCCTGAACTGTGGAGGAGGGGCAATCAAGGTTGAAGAGGCTGATGGGTGGAGGGAGGGAGGGAGTGAAAATAAAAGCCCCACTATTTACATGAATGAAACACAATAAAAACAAAAAGAGATCTGAGAGCAATCCACAGATTTCATCCCTGAGGGAGGCCACAGATAGTAAGAGCCTAGTCTTCTGGAAGGTTCCCAATCTCCCTGGCACAGGGGCCTAGGACATTAATTGGCATTGCTCCTTGTTTGGTCTGTAAGGTAGACACAGCACACCAGCATGGTTTTGGCAGCCTGAGTGCCAAGGGCATGGAATGGTGGTATCCAGGAAGGGGTTGTGTTCATTCTGTGTTTGTTCTAATCACCAAGCAGGTGTGGGAAGGAGCCTCCTTCACAGACTCAGGCCTGATGACTTGAATTTGGAGACACTCCTATTCCTACTCTCACTGCTGCAGAGTCATTTCTGACTGGGTTTCTGAAACAGTCAATCTTTATAGGAGGAGATTGCCCAACTTTCTCCTATAGAAGAGCTGGTGGGTTCCAACTACTGACATGGTTAGCAGCAAAACACATAAAATCACTCACTATAAGAGCTCTTTGATGACACTAGATCATTGTTTTCCTCATGAAGCTTATGTGTCTAAAGTAATTAAAGGCTACAGAGAATGAACAGATTTGCACTTAAATGGGCTGAGAACACTGGGTGGTTTCAGAGAGGCTTTCCTTGTCAGGTCTTCTACTGTGGAATTTTCAGCTTGCTGCTGGGGGATTGACCAGTATTGCTGTCTGCAGGCCAATGGGCTAGCTCTGCCCTCCTCTTGCCCCGTAACAACAGCATCTGGGAGTCAGAGTCTTTGCTCCATGTTCTTCATGTAGCCTTCAACTTCTGTTGGTCTTTGGCATTTTCGTTTCATGCGAATTCATGCCAATAAAACAAAGCCTTTCTCTGACCTTTTTAGGATTAAGTTGGGCTGTTTGGTCTTTGGGGACCCAACTGTCTGGATAATGTTCTCAGTTTACACTGGCCTCAGCCATGACTAGCTGTGCCCTGAATGTCATGTCTTGGCAGGATTTCAACTAACTCTGGTAGTGACTCTGGCAGACATCACTAATCAATTGTGGGGCCTCAGAGTCCTGATCAAGATACCTCTCCAAGCAGCCTCTGCCAATCAACCTGAGCTGCCTTCTTTACTATCTCTGACTGAGTGAGTTCTCTTTGGAATACTTAATGAATTTTCAAAAATACAACTTACCATCAGGCAAGCACTTGTCCTACCTTCCTCTTTCCCCCTCACTTTCCTTTTTTGCTCTCACTAGTCTCTTTCTGTGCCATATTCAGTTATCTACCAAAAGTACCTGAGGAGAGATGGGATTCTCCCCGGCCCCCATTATAGCCCCTACATCCCACATATCTGGGGCCAGCCTCCCACCTACCAGATCTCTGGATATCGAAGACTGACCCAACGGAGGCCCAGGGATGGGACCCAGATAACTCAGGAGCCACATGGGACCTCCACCAATACTCACCAAGCAGCCCCGGGTTGGGGAACCTCCAGGAGTCGTTGTACGTGGAATACTGAGGGTGGCTGTAGGGACTCCCAGAAAACTCACTCCCTGCATATCACATGGGGAGAGAGAAACAAGAGCCAAGCATGAGATAAAGGTCAGAAAAGGCCAAGGCTCCCCGCTAGCTTGAGTGACAATGGCATTAGCTTCTACCATGAATGACAGGTACCTTTTTCATAACCAAGGAACACAAGATAGGTCCACACCCTTATGAGGTGGGAAGCCATCATTGGCATTGTCTGCATTTGCCTCTAAACTTACTTTCTTCCTGGAGAGTGATTACCAGTGTCCACACATGTGCTATGGAAGCACCATGTCAGGTGTCTCCTGAAGTTTGGGGTCCACTTTGGAAGTGAAGACGCTGACTCTCAGAGTCTCTCACTGAATGGCCTGGATGCACCTGCTCACATCCAAAGTCCCACACTGCTAGTTCTCAGCCATGGCTAAGCGCACTCGAGGCACCCAGTGTGGACTCAATTCCACACTGAATATCTCTGGATCAGAGAAGTAAGGTGACAACTCTAGTTTGGCCCCACAGTATGGTATCCAGGACAGACTACTCCGGGCCTCAATCTAGTGAAGAAATGAGGTAGAATCCAGGCCCTCTGCCAGAAGGAGGCAGATGGCCTTTTGCTGAAGGGAAGGAATAGGCAAAGTGCTGAGGGAACATAGAAGAGCGAGTGGTTGGGGTCTCCCAGGCAATGGGAAGGGGCTGCTATTGGTCACTTTTGGCATTCTCAGCTGTGCCAGGGTGAGGAGGGCTTGGCCTGGCGGAACTGGAGGAAGGTCCATTCTGGCCCAGCTGCCCCTGGGGCAGTGATGTCTACCCTAGCAGTCCCCTGTGCTTTGGGTTTCAGGCCTAGAAAGAGCTTCTTGACCACTGACCAGGTCACAAAGGATGGGATTCAGAATTTCCAGGCTCACACCTTTTTGGTTCTGGGGCTCCCAAAGGCTAAGGCTTGGCCCTGACCCATCTCTTCTCCCCCACGACCTATTACAAGACGTGTTCAGTGGAGGCCCTGGTTTGGGGCATGGGAAGATGGAAGGCAGCTAGTTATGAGAAACATTTTAAACCACTGGTTACCGAGCATGTAGGTTCCTCCTTGGTGTTGGTGATAGGAATTACACAGCCCCATGAGGCCACTCTGCCCAGGCATGTCTACATGGGTTCCCTTCAAGAATGCATGTGAAGGGCCAAAGCAGGGTCCCTGGGACAGTGAGGAGGGCCTGAGGTACACAACCTCCCAGGACTTGCTGGCCTCCTTTCCTTACACACACAAGTACAGGCAGAGCACACAAGCACAAGCATGTGCGCATGCGTACACACACACACACACACACACACACACACACACACACACACACACTCCTCCTCAGGCCTCTCTGGGGGCCACTCCCAGCCTGACAGGCTGAGCCTTCCAATTCTCTGTTTTTTATGCCTCAGTGGTCAGGGTGTCAGGTTCCGGCGTGCGAAGGGAGAGCACGGTGACAGTGCTGGGCCGCGGCAGCCCAGCCTCAGCAGATCCATCAGTGCCCTAGCACCTCCTTCTCCCCCTCCTCAGGGGTAGCTTGTGGGGGTGGTCAGAGAGACTGAGCAGCTTAGAGAAGGGGGACAGCCACCCTCGACTCTGGGCTCTGAGTACTGAGGAGATACCCCATCAGAGCCACTTCCTGATGGCACAGGGCATCGGCTGACCCTGGAATGGGCCATTTCTAGATCATCTTTTAGCAGCCTCATTCACATCTGCCAATTCCAGCTCCAAGACCACCTCTTCCAGGAAGCCTCCCTGATCTCCAACATGAAAATGTGCAAGTCTCAAGTCTACTCAAAACCCCACTGTTGTTAACTCAATTCCAACATGTAATACCCAATAGGGCAGAGTAGAATTGATCTGATAGGACCTCCAGGGCCGTAAATCTATAAAAGCAGATGGCCTCATCATTCTCCCATGAAGCTACTGGGGGGTTTGAACTGGTGACCTTTTGGTTAGCAACAAAGTGTTTAACCAATGTGTTCCCCAGGGCTCCTTCAAGTCTACTCAGAGGCTATTAGTTAATTATGTATGTTTATTTACCCACAACCCTAAAATGGTCTAAAGAAGCATAGGTGAGGATCTTCTGGGCTAAAAAGAGCCCTTTGAGCTGGGGTTTGAAGGATGAGGGTTCAGCATGCAGAAAGGAGGTGAAGGTTGCCAGAAATGGGACTATTCAGCTCGTGAACAGGTCTTCTGTGAGGACACAGTAGAGCCTAGCACAGGGCAGCCAGTGAAGGCTTCAGACTATGAATGTTAGAAGCCAGAGGGCAGCCAGGTGGAGGTCAGCCTGCAGCCAGGGAGACCAGCTACAATAGTTCAAGCAAGAGAGGATGAGAGCAACATCCCATAGGGACAGAATGACGGTTCTCATGCACATGGACCACATTCTAAGGACAGAAAACATAAGACTCTGCTTTGACTCATTGTTGGAACCTCCAGAGTTGCAGCCAGCAGGCCCCCTACAAAGACCACACAGCACAGTTTTCTGAGTGACTTCACCCAGACCACAGAACACTAAGAGCCTCTTGTATCTCCCCTCCAGCTGGCCCACAATTTTGTGCAACTCTTGAAAAATATCAGCACTTCACGTTGGGGATAATTTTCTTTATGTATATACTGAGTCACTGTATCGAAAGGACTTGGAAGACACAGAAGAATTTCATGAAACAACATATGAGCAAGAG
>NW_006399802.1:1601586-1667422 GCF_000299155.1 Elephantulus edwardii
ATTATGGAGATTGATTTTGGAATTTAGATGCACTCTTATTGATTGTGCTTGGCCGTACATGTTCATATCCTTGAAGATGTATCATGGGGGTGTTGCAACCGGCCTTTCTCCTGCCCAGGTGTAAGTATTGTAAAGAAAGCGAGTTCCTCATGTTCTGGGCGATGGCTTAGGATGGGAAGGATGAGCAGGTGTTGGCCAGGTTAAGAGAAAACCAGAACCTGGTCCATTGAGTCAAATCTGACTCATGAGACCTCACGTGTGTGTGTGAGCAAACTGTTCCATAGGGTCTCTACTGGCTGGGCTCAATCTTCAAGTCTTTCTGCTGAAGTGTCTCTGATTTTGGACTTGACCTCCAACCTTTCAACCAGCATCTGAGCAAGTTAACCATATGTACCATTCAAGGGCTCTATTATTACTCACGCAAATTCTAAGAACTCATTGCTGTTAAGTCAGAACCAACTTGTAGCTGACCCACAGTGGGCTTTCAGGGGCTACAGATCTCCCAGGTGAATGACCAACTTTCTCCTAAGAAGCCACTAGCAGATTTGAACCACCAGAGCGCCTCTGCTTCCGGGTTAGTGGCGTAACTCCATACGGGCTACGTTATCAGAGTTCCCTATAGCTCACAGTCACAAATTATTAGACCTAAAATGAACATTATTAACAATTTCCTTCAGCTCCAGAAGTCTCCAGGGCCACACAGACAGGCCAGGACAGAAGCAGGTATGGGACCTGGGTCCATCTCCCAGGTCCCAGAGCTTCCACCTTCCCCAGGACACTTCAGTGAGCTGGTGAGTACCGACATCCCAATAGGTTTGCAAATTTTCAAATATAGAGCACAATTAAAAGAACTTTATCATGAGCGCCCGGTAGTTGCCATTTAATTATAAGATCTCTAATTTCTTAAACTTGCTTTATATATCTCTATCTGTCTATTATCTATCTATCTTTCTATCTATCATCTTCCTCCCTCTAGCCTTTCATCCATCCTTTTTCTTACACTTTTCCAAGCAAATTGCAAACATCAATAGCTTCCCCTCTGTACTTCAGCATGCATATCATTAATTAATGTTGGATGTTTATATGTTTTTCTTTTGATGTTAAATTTATACATGAGGAAATGCATAAACCTCAAATGTATGGTGGCTGTGTTTTGACAGATGAATACACCTGCATAACTCAAACTCCTACCAAAACATACAGCATTATCATCACCCCTAGAAAATGCTCTCACATCCAAGAAGGGAATGTTTTGACCAAGAACCCTGTTGTCTTGAACATGACTGAACCACCTTCCATGAGCAGAGATTCAGCACTGACAACACAAACCTCAACTGCTGAAGGAGACCCGGCCACCAGATGCAATGCCTTGCAAAGCCTCTCGGTAGAGCAAAGCTAGAGGAATGTGTATTCTTTTCTGTGAGGACTCAGAAAGACAGAATGCGGAGGCATAAGCAATCAGGGATAAATGGTGGATTTTCCCAAAGCAGCTTTGCGTTCCAAATGTACAAGGGCAAACTGTAAATGAAGTGGCTGCAAAGATGAATTAAAAAGTTGAAAGGGGTCCCAATAAAATGTTGTGAGAAGTTGTGTGGTGATTCCAGGGGCAGAAAAAACCACCAGTCAGAGGCATTATCTGTTTCTTCTTTGCCAAAAGCTCAGAGATGGCAAGAAAGTCAAAAGTTTCCAAAAATTCTCAGCAATGACAGGTAAACGGGCTTGGAGTAGCTCTTAATTAACCCAAAACG
This sequence comes from Elephantulus edwardii, assembly GCF_000299155.1. Classification (NCBI taxonomy): domain Eukaryota; kingdom Metazoa; phylum Chordata; class Mammalia; order Macroscelidea; family Macroscelididae; genus Elephantulus; species Elephantulus edwardii. Next base: position 1,603,335 of record NW_006399802.1, read on the forward strand.
ACACCTGCCAGATGATAGGGATTTGCCGAGCGCACCAGGGGCGACCCCGTCTGCAGATGGTGGGCTCCCGCCTCTGCTCCAGACCTTTGCCGGCTGCAATTAACATACAGAAAGTCTTTCAAAGTGACTTCGCAGCCAAGTTGGATTTCTGAAGGATTCAAACTGGAGAAAAAAAAAAATCTCTGCAGAGGGGGATGAAGGAGAGATGTGAAGGTGGCTGAGCCGTTTCTCCAGCTCCTTCTTGTGGCTTTGCAATTGTGAATGTCAATACAGAGACTCGGGTGTCAGCAGGTACTGGACCTCGCTGTACTGAGCTGTCTATGACCACAATGACCATATTCACAGAAGCCAACCTTGACATATATGTATATATATGTATTTTTCATGTGCCTGGGCTCTGACAAAAATTCTCTGGTGACCCCGAACAAGTTATCTGCTTAGTTACCCTTCAACAAGTTCTCCTGAAGCCTCAGTTTTCGAATCTGTGAAAGGGGTATATATGGGAAGGATTTAAACAAAACACCTCCAAAGGCTTTCAACTCTAAGATTCTCCCTTTTCCTGCCTTCACTACTCCTGCCCCTCACCCCCAAGCCTGTCCCTCTCAGAGCCCCAAGTCTCTCACCTGCCCTCTTTTCAGAGCAAGACCTTCTTGGGCTCCCAGCAGGGAAATGAAAACCCAAGCTTAGGAAAGGTCAGCTCTGTCAACCCAGACAGCCCAACACACAGGTCATTGATCCGTTCCTGGGAAAAACTTCTCCCACTAAATCAGGCCAGCCACGGAGGCCTTCAGAAAAACAGGGAAGAGAAAAACCGAGAGAGAGGGCGAGGGTGAGGGGGTGAATGTAAAATGCATCTCATTTCTGTTTCTCTTGGAGACCTGGCTCCACAGCTGGATGGCAGCACTGGGCTGGCTCAGGGAAGCCAGCGTGGAGGCCCGATGTAGCCCTGACTCAACAGTGGCCAGCCAGGGGTGGGGGGTGGGAGGGTCAAGGGAGCAAAGTCTCCAGTTCTCTGGATTGTCCTCAGAGAAAAAGAGGCTGCAGTGCCTACACAGCCCACTTCCTAATGTCTACAACTAGACAAGAACCCTTTAGAGACTCCAAGCAGATGAACCAGTCGTGAGAATAGAACCCCATCATACTCCACAGTAGGTCCTCCAGCTGGTGGTCCATCAGGGGCAAAAACGGGGGTGCCTGGGCCACACAGGTCCAGTGGAAACCTGGTGATGGGCTTCCCAGCATTCTATTAGCAAGCCTGTCATTAGCCTGATTCCTGTAGGTATTTCCAATTGAGACTCTAGTTCTGCTATTGCAGGTTTCAAGCAGTTCTAGCTCAATTTCAGTTCACTTTCCTGCCAAGGATTAAGGCCATGGGATTGACTTCATTCCAAAGAACTGTTCCTTCCTTATCTAAGCAAGCAATGAGCAAGACAGGGTGCAAGCAGCTCCCTGCAGCCTCATCAGGTACAATGCAGCAGCTGGGGTGTGTGTGTGTGTGTGTGTGTAGGTGTAGGAAGGGGAGCTGCCAATTCTGGCATAATGATCAGAGCTCTACAACATCCACATTGTGATGCCCACAGGTGGCACGCTGGCAAAGACCAGGTCTGCCAGGCTCTTCCAGGCCTGGTTCCACCAACCTTCCCTACTAGCCACACATCATGTTCCACACTTGGCTCTCTATCTGCTGTTTCCCCATGTGCTCCATGGTACCCATCTCCATGCTTCTGTCACATTGATTCCTTCATCTGAAATGCCACCCTCCTTCCTCCTTCACTGCCCAAGTCTACAACACTTTAAGACCCAGCTTGAACGCTATTTCTTCCATGAAGGTTTTCTGGACAGATCATTCTAGCTGAGAGTACTCCCATCCCCTGGCCTGGATCCATCTGCTTTATGTCGCTGAGTCCTTGATGCCCAGACTCAGGGTTATCTATGGCCCTCTCTTGCTTCTTCTCTTGGTGACTCTGTAGCTGTTGCTCATGGACAGGAACAGCTTGCTCATCAGTGACTGGCAGATGACCCAGCGCCCCACTGCACCCAGCACAGGGCCCTGCCCACAACAGAAATGTCAGCTGAGTGAGCACTATGTGTACTCAACAAACAGTTTTGAGCCAGCCCCTTTCAGAGTCAGAAGAAAACCATGCCACTGAGTTCATGCTGAGAGGAATTGTCGAAACACTGGTACTCAGAGCTGGACTGATGAGCAAATGTGCAGAGAAGATAATAAAATCACAGATCCATCCATATGTGATAGGAGCATGGAGATTGAGGTGGAACATAGTTACTTCAGGGACCATAGGGTTGAAAGGGACACAGGATGTTCTCCTCAGGGACATCGTCCTCCAACCACTGGGCCACACGATGACAGCGGTAAGGTTGACTCACTCCCAAAGAAGACAGATATAATAAAAAGAAGAAAAGAATGAAAACTATTGATAGATACAGCTCAGGAAAGAGCCAGAGTAAATGGCAGGGTTAGATCTGGGTTGAGAAGACTCCACATCTCGACAATGATTTGATTGTTAGAAGATGCTCAGCCTGGAACTTAAAAGACTTTCTTGAGAGACCAGAATGTTGTGTCAAAAGCCTTTAAACTCCATGTCTAAACCCCTAGACCCAAGATTCCATGAAGTTCAGTGGGAACAGCATTTCATTGTATTACTACTGCAAATAACCAAGTCAAATCTGTGGTGAGTATCTAGTAAACCTACTAGGTTCTCACATACCCTTAGCTGGACTTGTAGATGCAAAGTGACATACCTTTTCTGGTTCTAGACAGGGGCACCTTCAGAGCTGAATGAATGAGTGAGAAAGTAGTTCATGGCAGACAGCAACATCTGGGAGAAACATACCTCTTCTCTTATTTAAGGGTGAGATTTTATTTTTGACTCACAGTATTTATGCACTTGGAAAGCCTGCAATTACAGACTTATTCAAATTATTGAGGAGTAATGATGCTAGTTTGAAGACTAAGGTGGGTCTGATTCAGGGCATGCATCTAAGAGCAGGACAATTAATAGGAATGACAAAAGAATTGATGCCTTTGAGCTGTGGTGTTGGAGAAGAGCACTGAACAATCAATGGCCAGAAGAATAAAGAAATACGTCTTGGAGAGAGTGCATCCAGAATGCTCTTTGGAAGCAAGGATGATGAGGCTTCACTTCACATCAGGCATGTTGCTAAGAGGGGCTGTTCCTTGGAGAGGGACAGGATGCTTGGAAGGGTAGAAGATCAGTGAAGGAGAAGAAGACCCTTGAGTAGGTGGATTGACATGGTGACTGCTGCGATAGGCTCTAATGTGTTGAGAAGTGTGAGGATAGTATAGGATAGGACAGGGTTCAGATCTGTTTTTCATTGGGTCACTATGAGTCATACTTGACTTGATGGCACCTAAGAACCACAACTGGTGATAGGTGTATTCTGGTAAATTAATTCAATTCAGCAGTGCACGTGGTCTTACTTCAAGCAGAACTCTGTGCTAGATCTGCCCAAAGGGGGTGGTCTCAGGACAGCGAGACCTCATCCGTTAGGGAACTCCCTTCATTGAAGAGGATTCTTAGACTCAGAACTAGACATTCAGGTATGAACAAAGGGTTAGGCAGGTGTAGAAGCAGGTAGAAGGTGACATTCATTCTGGCTAGCATATCCAGGAAGACTTCCTGTGGGGAGTGGCTGTCCTCCAGGCTACAAGGTTCAAGAACCACCATTTGGTGGGTAGCTGAAGTCTATCACCATCTACTACCGACCATTCCCAGATGCATTCTAGAAAATCAAGGCACACTCCCCTGGAGGGGAGGCTAGGAGTGAGGTCAGTCCCCAGCAACTCCAGGGCAGGAGTAAGCCTAGTAGAACAGAGTCAGTGCTGGTGTGGAACGGGCCAGAGGGACCTTGCTCCTCTCTGTTGATTTCCTGCTAATAATGTAGAACGCTCTCTAATGAACCCAGAAACCCTCTGACCTACCTCTGAACTATACCATGGCTTTAGTAAATAATCAGACAATGATGGGTGCTAGATTTCTGGAGAGGTGGCGAGGCAGCAGCGGCAGCTGCCCTTGTTGGTAACAGGTAGGCTGTGGGAAGACCATGGCTTGGAGCCAGTCCTATCCAAACTCCCTCAGTCACATCTCAGCCAAGTGGTCTTGGACAAGTCACTGAACCTCTGCACCTGATCTACTTTGATCTCTATCACAATGTGATCTTATACCAAATCAAGCCCACTGGCATGAAGTCAATTCTGGTTTCTGGCAAACTCTCATTGGGTTTCCAAGGCTGTAAATCCTACAGGAGGAGACTACCTTATTTTTCTCCTTTGGAGTAGCTGGTGTGTTTGAACCAACAACCTTTCAGGTACAGCCCAACACTTAACCTATTGCACCACTAGGGCTCCCCGGGCATAATTTTTCTGGGATTCTTTTGCTCTCGTTTTCCCCAAATGCCCACCTGTAGGAAGGAGTAGACAAAACTGATTTTTAGGGTGAATGTCTTTTCTTCCCAGTCTCCCACTCAGATGACTCTGCTTGTCTAAATGAACTTGTCTAAATACTTGCCTAAATAACTCAATAATCTTGATTAGTATTATATGAGGTCCTTTTATAGTAAATAGACAATTTTTTAATAGGTGTTTATAAAGGGATACAAGTCCCCAATCCCTACTGCCAGTTCACAGATAAGAAAGAGGCCTCAGGTTCCCTCCAGCTAGGAGGTCCTCTAACCTTCTGGTGCACCCCCAGGGGGTCCAGGGACCCTTTCTTTCAGCACAGAGTCAGCCCAAAGCTGATGCCCTTCCTTCTCTTTGACCTAGACCTTGGCCTGTCCCTCTGAGCAGCCGGGGGCTTTCCTCTGTAGATATCAGCTCCCCCTGCTCGGCCCGAGCAGCCACCGCTGACTAATGAGACGGAGGTGAAGGTGTCATACCTTGCTGGGAAGTCACAGTGCTAGTCCCGACCCGTGCTGCCTGCCATCAAATTTTAATGCCGCTGCTGACATATTTATGGAACGCCTCACCAAGTGTTTGTGAGGAGACTAGACAAGATTTACCTCCACAATTACTGCCACAATCTTAGGGCCTCACTGGGTGCTGGGAGCTTGGCAGCATGGAGGCCCCAAGCCCCACTGCGCCCCCAGGAACACACTCAATCCTGCACACCTTTCTGTCCCCAGTAAACAGGCCTGGGGCCGAGGGAGCCAGAGATGAATCAGACACGGTCCCTGCCCACTGAGAGCTCGCAGTCTGCGGGAGGGGGCAGCACACACATCAATCATGCAGGTCCTGGGTGGCTGGGGACCCGTGTGTTGACACAGGCTGAAGAGGGGAGGGGAGAGTGATGTCACCTAGCAGAATCAGGGTCAAGAAGGAAGTCAAACATCTGGACTCTCTGAGTCTACAATGGTCCAGCTGTTCTGCTCTCTCTTGCCTCTGGCTTCATGGGGTCAGCGTCTCTATCCCCATTTATCCTGCCAAGGCTCACGGGGAGTGGGATACAGATTGCTCAGCTTCTCACCAGTCCTCATGGGGCAGCAAGAAGTCTGATTCGTTTCCCAAAGAGACTCACCCTCAAGGACTGGAATAACACGCCTAACGTAGGACAGCAGTGTGACTCGCCTACACATTAGATGCTTCTGGGGAGCTTGTGAAAATCCAGGTGACCAGACACCACACACACACACACACACACACACACACACACACTGGTCAAAACAGAATCCCTCGGAGCAGGGTGGACAAGTTTTCAGTATTTCTTAATGTTCCTGAGGGGATTGTCCAATTTGAGAATGAAGATGATGTGGTCACGCTTAAATTGGACTATGCACCGGCAGCATTGGCCTCACCCAAGAGCTTGCTGGAAATGCAGCCTCTCAGGCCTGCTCGAGATGGAGAGAATCAGAATTCACTTGGTAACATGCTCAGGAGATGGGTGTGTAAAAGTCTGAGAAGCACTGACCACATTAAAGAATTTCCCAGTGTCCTCAGAGGCACTGTTCCCAATGATGTCCGGTCTCTAATCTCAGGCTGTCTAAAATGAACCACAGGGCCCAAATGGAAATCAGAGCACCCTAGCCTAACTGACCCTCTACAAAGGGCCGGCTTGTGCAGATGGACTCCAGACCAGCTACTGGGCGGCTGTCACCATTACTCAGTGCACTCGACAAGCACAGGTTCTGTGGAGGTGGGTGAGTTGGAATTAACCTTCAGGTCAGTCCTCTCCACTCCCAAGGCTGGATGGACCAGGACATGGTAGTCCAAGTGTCCACCACAGACTCACTGGAGTAAAACCCTTCTGGCTGCAAGTCTCAGTTTCCCCAGGAGTACACTGAGCAGGTCAGTCCCAAAGTTGGCCACACTGATGGAGACGGATTCTTTTGTAAAGTACGCTGACATTTTCATACATGTTGCCACAGGGCTGGATGAGAGGTGGCTTTGAGGCTGGAGAGCTCTGGGGTGAGAGGAGGAAAAATGACTCTGGGGGTCAAGAAAAGAAGAGTGGAGGAGGGTCCTGAGGAAGAGAATGCAGACCTGGGTCAGGAGTGTAATGGGAGACCTGGGCTGGGTCTGTCTTGATGGCAGAGAGGCACCAGACAATATCTAATCTCTCCCTCTAGTCACCAAGTCGTGACTGAATGCTGCTAAGTGCCAGGCACTGTTCTAGGTACTGGGAGTACAACTGTGAGCAAAGCAGAAAAACATCCCTGCCTACGTGGAACTGATTCTAGTGGCACAATCAGGCAATGGACAAGATAATGACATAAAAATGCAATGCCTGGCAGGGTAGGTAGGAAAAGTTATTAAGGAAAAACAAAACAGGAGAAGGAATAAGGAACAGTTGGGGAAGGAGAATGAGTAATATTTTTAGAATAAAAAATGACCTTAAATAAAAACTGAAGGTAGAGCAGCTGGTAGCCTAATGATAAGAAGCTCCAGTGCAATCCCAAAGGCACACAGTTTGATTCCACCAGCAGCTCCATGGGAGAAGGATGTGCAGTCTCTTCCCATGTGATTAACTGCCTCTGAAAACCCACTGGAAACGGTTTCTTTTATGTCAGACGCTTGTGGTTTGAATCCACCAAGTGCTCTGCTGGAGAAGGAGGGGCAATCTCCTGTACCAGTCAGATCCAATTTGATGACACACGCACACGAAAACCCACTGGAGGGTCAGCTATGGGTCGGACCTGATTTCGATAGCACACAACAACATGCTTATGTAAATAAAACTTGAAGGAAATGAAATCTAGAGGCAGTACAGTCCAAGCAAAGGAAATAGCAAGTGCAAAGGTCTTGAGGCAGGAGTGTGAGCAGAGTGTCAGAGGAATGGTCAGGAGGCCTACATGGCTGCAGAGGGAAGGAGACGAGGTCAGAGAGGGAGACGGGAAGGAGCTCATGAAAGGCCTTTCACCTCCATTGGACTACCACTGCAAACATCTGAGCAAAGAAGGACATGGCCTACTCTCATTTTAATAGGCTTATTCTAGCTGCTTTGTTAAGAATGTCCCAAAGGGGGTAATGCTGCAGTGGAGAGACCAGCAAGGACTTAGTGCAATTATTTATGCAAAGACTAGTCTACTGTCATTTGGGAGATTGAGAAGGACGAGGCTGTAAGGCCAAAGCCAAGGGCATTCACAGAACCAGAGCAGGATAAGGTGTGGCTCTCCATGACCTTGAACCAGCTTCTTCCTCTCTTTGAGCCACAGTTTCTTTGTGTGTAAAATGGAAACAACAACAAATGGTGCTTCATGTAATTGTGGGGAGAATTTTACAAGAGTATGAATATGAAAATACCAGGCAAGCTGAGTAGGGGTGTGGTGGCGGGAGGTCATCTGGGGAATGCAGGAGGGTGAGTGTATCCCCATTCTCTGCTAGCGGGCACTGGGAAATTCTTCCAGCAGAAATAAAGATGGTGGGTACCAGTCCCATCTACTGCAGGGGAAGTTTAGAAAGCCTTATCTAGGTCCTCTGAGGTAGGAAAAAAATGAGCCTGTGAGCTACATGGTGCCAGGGGTCTTACTGTTGGTGGCTCCATCCTTGCCAAGAGATGGTCTGAACAGCAGCTATCTGAGAGGTTGACACATGGATCCCTAAAGTTCCATCCTGCCCTTGCCATGGTCCCCAAGTAAACAAAGCAAAGAGGAGGTGGTACAGAAAAGCCACCTTGGCCTAAGGCATCTGGGCTATGGTAGTCAGACTATATGGCTTTTTCTTTCCCTGCCGTGTGTGTTTGTGTTATGTTCTACCTCGGTCCGCATGGAACTGAAGGCAGCTTCTCTCACACTGACCAAGCATTTGCTTGGTCTGAGCCCTGTGCTGGGTGTTGGGTACAGGGTGGTGATCTGCTGGTGATGCAGATGTGACTCGGCTCATCTCCCAATGAGTCAGAAGCCAGCTGACACTTTGGATTTCTTAGATCTTTGTAGCTTCCATTCATCTGAAGCCTAAAAGGCCTAATACAGTAAAACAGTAAAAAATGAGGCAGGGCAGTCATGTGGGGACGAGCAAGTTGTTCACTGAACAAGAATACCAGCTGCTAGGGCACATGGGGGGGTGGAGAGCTGGTCTCCCACTTGCCAGTCCCTGCACCCTGGCATAGGGCTGCAGCCACTGACGAGACAGCTTGGAAGAAACTCCGAGACAAGCTCTGTGGTATCACCTCTTTCCTGCAGGAGCTTCTTAGATCTGCCACCACAGATCAGGAGAAGAATACAAGAGGGATACAGAACATTCCCAAAGATGGGCCTATATAGGCTGTGTTCTGTCAATTCATATTTATTTAACACAGAGGAGGTACATCAAACATCGGGTAAAATACAAATCATCTGCAAGATGGCATCAACACACCAGTCAGAGATGAGGAGACTGAGGTCCAGCATGGCTCAGGACATGTTCTAGGCCACACTGTCAGGCAGAAGCACAGCCTGTCCCACAATTTTCTCTTGTTAGCAAGGCTCTGGAGCAAGCCATACTGTCATTGCTACTTGGAAAAGACCACCTAAGTGGAGACCTCAACTTCCTCATCTGATGAAGTTACTGGTAAAGGCAAGAAGGTTAGGAAATACAAAGCAGTTCTAAAGGGGCTAGTGCACAAAAACTCTCTATTTATATCAGATGTTGCTTACAAAGCAGGACTCAGCCTCCTTAAAGATCCTCCTAACAGCTGTGATGGCCTAATGGTAAAGAGTTGTGCTGCCAACTCAAAGGCATGTGGTTCAAATCCACTATAACGCCACTGGAGGAAGGTGGGCAATCTCATTCTGTGGGGCTTGCTGCTTCTGAAAATCTGCTGGAAGTTCAGCTATGAGTTAGCTTGAACTTGATAGGACATAACACTAGCCCTGGTAGGAGAGACAGAGAAAGAGAAACGAGGAGACGAACGCCCAGAGAGGGACAGGGACCTCCCCAAAGGGAATGACTAGGAAGTGAGGAGGGAAGACTCCAGCGTGCTGACTCCTGGGCCTGCGTCCTGCACCGTCCTGACCTGTCATCATTGAGTTGATTTGTACACATAGTCTTGGATAAAGCTGAACTGCCCCATAGGATTTCCAGACCACCACATCAGAGCGATTATTGGGTTCTAGTGAACTTATTAGTTTGTGGCCAAGTGCTTTAACCACTGGGCTACCAGGGATCCTTGCACAACTCCCGCTCCTCCACTATGGCCTGAGGCATTCCATGATTTGGACAGAGATGTTCGCAGGATGAGGGTGAGGAGGCAATGTTAAGACAGACCTAGAAGACAAAGGAATGGGAGCAGGGACAAGACTTGAACCTGTGGCTGGTGGATGGGAGAGGTGTCCAGAGACTCCAGAGGCTATCTTTAGACCAGGTGCAATGACCTCTGCACTGCCACCCCACCCTTATCCTCCACTATTCCCATAGTCCCAATCCAGCCAAGGCTGGTGGGCCCGAGCACATGGGCCAACCTCCCCCAGCAGCCGTCCGCCCGCCTCTTCCAGGGCGGCATGGTGGCAGGGCCTGCCTGTTCCCCGGGGAGCCCGCCGCCAGGCCTGATGGCGCTGATGGAGGGAGGGAGGCCGCCAAGCTGTCAGTCTGGAGGTGCCCCTCGGAGCCTCTCCTGGCTGGAGCGAGGAGGGTGGGCCAGGCGCCGGAGCCAGGCTGTCAGGGCCTTCACAGAGATGAGGCCGGAGAGGCGCTGCCTGACAGCTCGCCCACCGAATTAGGACCATTTGCATGCTAATTTCCAGCGCTCTAACGGGCTGGCAGGCGGGCTGGGGTGTGTAGTGCACACAGAGAGGCGCCTCGGCCTCCCCGCCCCGCGATGGAACAATGCTTGACTGATCTAGCTGCGTTAACGAGCAAATTATGGTAATTTTGTTATTACAAATGCATAGAAATTTCCAAAGCAGACGACCATTCAGGACAGTTTCCTGCTCCTCCCCACTCCTAAATACTGAGCCCCCTGTTTGTACACAGGGGCCTGGCACCCACTCCAGGGACAGTGATTTCCTGGAGCCAAGTCTCCCTCAGAACCCTATCAGGGAGACCCAGGGTGAGCAGGGCCAGAGCAGGCCACAGCCGAGGCAGTCCTCCCGGTCAGCAGCTGGCCCTCAGCGACTGCATCCCTCAAACTCGGAGAGTCTGCCCAGTGCCAGAGCCTTGCAGGCCAAGCTGGACCACCACAACCAAGCTGGTGGTTCTCCTAGTTGCTTGGACCCTCCAAGATCCTGAGAGAAATCCAGTCAGTTCAGTGCCTACTGTGGCCTGGGTTCAGCACCGAGGGTCTGATAAATGATTGCCTGAATCTGTGAGTGAATGAGTGTGTGGAAGGAGCAAGAGAAGGGTGGAGAGAGAGCTCAGAAAGCAGGGAAAAGGAAAGGAAGGGAGGACAAGGTGGAGGGAGTGAAGGCGGAAAAGATGGACGGAGTGAAGAGGGAAGGCTAGGGTTTATCCCACAAATGAGGACAATCAAGAGCGACTTCGCAGGGGTCCCACTGGTGGTGTAATTAACCCAAGACTCCACCAGAGGCGTCCATTTGCCAACTGGCATCTCCTCCCAGCATTTATAATTGTCCACTGTCTAAATCACAATTTGTCCCAATTTTTTCTAGTGATCTTCTTTCTGATTAAAATATGTTTTTGGAAGTATGTTCTGGAATGCATCCAGATAGAAACTCTTTCCAAGAAAATTAGCTCCTTGCCCCTGGCCTCGAAGCTTGGGTGGCTGCAGGTGTGAGGATGGGTGCAAAGGGGGGTTCTCCGTCTAAAACAGAAGGCGCTTCTGGGCCAGGTGAGGGTGGACAGCCTTGCTTCTCCCTCCTTGGCCAGTTCTCTTCCCGGCACCCCGACAGCCCCCCAAGTCTGTGACGGGATTTCAGGTGTGGATTGACAGGATTGAAAGGTCAAGCAGTGGCCTCAAATCCATTTTGGAAGTCAGTGGGGAATGAATCATCAGTTACAGAGGAAGCCAGCAGCCAGTGAGGCCTGCTCCAGGTGGCTGGGACACCTGAGCGTCTCAGACCCACGAAGGAGAGTGTGAGCAAAGGCCTAAACTGGAAGCAGGACTTATAACCCTAGCCAGGGTCCTGGTCAGATTTTTCTATTTTTCTGATTTTCTAATTGGGTCATAACTTGCAGAGGAAGATTGAAGCCTGGAGAAGAAAACAGTCATTTCTTTTTGTCTAGACATTGAATAGGAAGCAGAGAGTGGGTCAGAGCTGGGCTGTGGTCTGCCTGGTAGGGCCCAGGTTGACCTTTAACAGGCTAGGGCAAGGTGGGGCACTGCCCAAGAGATGGCCTCATATCCAGACAGGCCAAGGGCAGGGAATGATCTGGGCTTGGGAAGAGAATGGTAAAGGAAGGAAGAGAGCATGATTTGAGTTTTTAGAACTAGGACAAAGGGGCAGACAAAGATGCTTCCTTGTCACAGCTTCAGTGAAAACCTGAAGGAATACAATTCTCACCACAGGCAGGCAGCTGCTACAAAGAGAGAGCGGGTCTAGCTCAGCACTGATTTGCCATTGACCTTGAACGAGTCTTTTCCTTGTCTATCTCTGCACACTCCTCACTGAGTTGGACCTTTGCTGCTGGCCCAATCTCCTCTCCCACTCTCAAATGTTCTAGGAGGTGGGAAGTGGTTTCCATCCCTTAGACTCGTCTCTGGCTTGTTCCTGGAAATTTTGTTTCCAAGAATTCCCCATCCCGTTCACAAAACTTGGAGGCACCAGGCCATGGTCAGTGGGCATGTGTTCTCACCCAAGATTCCTCTGCATGGACAGAGGCACCCCCTGCCCCCTCTACCCAGTGTCACAGCTTTCTCTCTGGCCACACAGAGAAAACCACTTCAAGATTTTAACATCATGTGCCTAAGAGTCTAGCTCGAAATTGACAAACTCTTCCTCCTGCCTTCTTTACTTAGCCACTCACCAGCTGTGTGACCTCAAGCAAACCATTTTTCCCTAAGCCTCAGTTTTCATGTCTGTAAAATGGGGCTAGAAGCCACGCCCTTCCAAGGCTGCTGTGCGGATCTGCTGAGATTATGCATTTTAAAAAGCCTTGTAAATGGTAAAGCTCTGTCCAGATTGTGATTCATAGTCCTAGTGTTGTGGACAAGGCCACAGCTCCTGGGTGTCTTGCTCTGGCAGGACGATGCCCAAGACATTTTTGACTTGGGCTTGCTCTTCAGACAAAAGGAAAGGATAGCACAGTTAGGGTTTTAAAAACATCCTTTCCCCTCTCCTCTGGCCTCTACTTCTTCCACTTTCTCTCTCTCTCTTTCAGCCAGGGGTTTAAGTCACCCTTTTTTTTTTCAGGTCCTTTATCTGTGCCATTGCACATAGACTCCTTATAAAGAAAATTCATTTGTTCAGGGTCACCGCGTGGTTTTTCATTAAAAACAAATTACCCGCATTCAGGGAGGACATCTGGGCTTCGCGGGTCCCATTAATGACTATATTTCCAGCCTCCCCGGCCCGGTTGGGCTCCCCTTGCCTGTCACCCCACGTTCCCAGCCCCGGGAGGACAATGAGAGTGACAGTCAAGTGAAAGGGAAAACATGAGGGATGAGGGTGAGAGGCGAGTCCCCTGAGAGGGGAAGGAGGGAAAAGTGAAAAAAATAAATAACTCCAGCAGAGGCTAACAAGGGCCATTGTCTCAGCATCTTCCAGTGAGAGCCAGAGCAAATATTAGAAGAACGAGTGTGGCATTTAAGCCACACTCGGACCTGTTTAATTATGCACGTGGACCTTGTATCCTTGACTCGGGACCAGCCTGGATAGGGAGGGTTGTACGCAAATAAAATGCACTGGTATCCTTTGGGCAGATGCTGTTTGCAGGGTTTGGGCAGGTGAAGGACTCAGAGAATTCTCAAAAGCAGCCAGGAGATGGGAATATGTGGTCTTTACAGCTGACGGAGGTGACCATGGGCTGGCCAAAGCGGGATTCAGGACACCCTCAAGGGACAGATGAAGCCTCATGGGAAAGGTGAGAGAGCAGTGAGTGTTATATTTGAGCATAGAGGGCAGGTGAAGACAGGGAGGGAAAGGGGAATAGGCAGAAATCTGAAGGGTCATTTTGCTGCTGGCTCAACTAGAAAAGGCCACAGAAGAACTCTGGGTCTGGAAGGCCATCCATGTGCCCAAGGGAGCAGGAGGGAAGCCTGGAGCCCACGGGGCTCCAGTCCCACCACACTCCTCGACCCTCCTATCTGGGGAAGCTGGGGACTTGGCCTCAGACCACTGCACCCAAATTGCCCTCAGCTGAGGCACATCACTGCTGGGAGCTTAGTGTACCAGACTCTGAAATGAGAAGCATCCCATCCTCACAAGGTGCTCTCAGGGAGTAACGGAGAATAGCAGGCAGGTGCTGACTTTATAGACTATCAAGTGCTATGTGGATTAGGGGGTAGGATTGGTGGGATTAGTTTATGGACATGGGACACAGTCTGGCCTTATTTAAGAACAATGTCCACTGGCTCTCTTGCCCTCAAGAGTGTTGGTCACTGTCAAAGATTTTGGGGAAAGACATGTCCAGATGAGTGATCCCAAGGTTAGAGGGGGAGATTTCTCTAACTGATGAAGCCTTGGAGTCAACACAAAACCCAACCAAAGACCCTGGCATCAAGCTGACTCTAGCTCACAATGCTCGTATACAATAGGGTACAACTACCCTATAAGGATGTCAAAGGGTGGAGTCTTTCCAGAAGCAGACTGCTACATCTTTCTCCCTGGCAGTGACTAGTTGGTTCAAACCGTAGACCTTTTGATAGTCAAGAGCTTAACAACTGTGCCATCAGGGCTCCTTCCTTGGAGCCAGGGGCTACAAGTGTGAGGCCATCCATGGACATAAAGGACAGAAGATCTAGATCGAGTTGGAGAATTCCAGTACATACAGGTACAAAGAATATCTTTGTACTCACTGTTCCCACCCCTCAAACCTTCATTTTCTCTCTCCTCACTGTAACTCCCAATGTCTAATATATGTTTCTCCCTCAGAAACAAGCCCAAGAATTATCTCTTCTTGGACTCCTCTCTTGACTGTAATTGCTATGGACAACCTGGGAGGCTTTTAGTTGTGTCCCTAGCCCGGCCTCATCCTTTGATGTGGATGATGATGGCGTGTTCTCTTTCTCGGCAAAACGCCCTGCATAATCCACTAGCCCTCTTGTGTATACATTGTGGGGCCTGCTACCCCCAGACAAGCCTGGATCTCCCTCCTCTGTGCTCCCAGAGTGCCTGAGCTCACCTGTTAGTACACCTCTCTTCCTCTGGGCCCTGACTGGTTTGTTCATCTGCCCTCTGGTCTAGGATTTCTCACGGATAAGGGCCAAGGTCTTTACCCTTCTATCCCTAGGTTTATGCCCAGGACATGGTAGATATTCAATAAATGCTGAAAAGAGGGAAGAGGGTAAGGAAGGCGGGAAGGGTAAGGAGGAAATTAAAGATGGGAAGAAGAAGAAAAAGAAAAATGGATGGACGGACAGATGGATGGATGATGGGTACTGCATTGTGAACATCTCAAGGCCTCACCATCACTCTTTATGTTCAGTCTGGTCTTTTCCGAACCCCTCCTTTCCAGTTATCCAGGGACCTTTCTACAGAGGCCTCCCTCCACCTCACCTTATCACACATCACACATGAAATGCATCAGAATAAAAAAAGGCCACTTTGCTCTGAAAATATGCAAGAATTGCTTTTATCATTTTGCTTCTGAAATTATTTGGCCACCAGTTACTTAATTTATGATGAGTTATGATTTCTTAGCCATCAAGAGGCAGACTTGGGAATTCTTGTCAAGGGAGAAAAATCTAGCCTAAAAAATTGTTTCCAAATGTAATGAAATTTTTATGAGCCATTAAAATAATAGTTAATGAAGTTAACATGGAGTTCTAATTTGTAGACGTTTAATTTAGCACTTATTCATGTCAGTTGCCCAGTTTCCTTTCTGAATTTGAGAGGAAAGAATATTTTCTGGTCTCAAATTGTTATAAGTTCCTGAAAAGTTCTTAGGGGTTTGGTCCAGAGTCTCTCCAAGATCATGCACCCACATTCACCTCCTATGGAAAGTTGCTGCTAAAACATCAAGCCCCTCCTTCAGGAGTTCAAATCTGTTAGGGGTTGAGACACACTCCCAAGTAATACTATAAAAAGTTATGATTTGGTGAGTTGGGTTCTAAGTCACCAGTGGCTGGACTGACAGTGGCTGAAGGAATGATCTCTGCTCCTCTTGGGGCATCAGTCTTTCCCTTTCCTCTTCTAGGTGAGCCAAGCTCAAAACCCATTTTCCTTGTTTGTTACTTAACAAGTCAAAGATCCCTAGTTACCATGTAACTAGACAAAGCGATCACTGTTTATGCTCCTTAGCTAACCTTTTGATAATACTTGGTCCAGGCAAGCACAACAGTAGAAACTCAAAACTCATTGCCATCTAATTGAACCAACACATACTTGACCCTCCAGTGGTTCTCCTTTGTTGTTATGTGTCCTCGAGTCAGAACCAACTCATAGCTGACCCTCCAGCAGGCTTTCAGAGGCGGTAAATTGCACAGGAGGGAGCTCTGGTGACGTAACAGTAAGGACTTGTGCTGCCAACCCTGATTTGAGCCACCAGAAGCTCCATGGAAGAAAGATAGGCAATTTCCTCCTGCGAGATTTATTGCCTCTAAAACCCGCTGGAGGGTCAGCTATGGGTCGGTTCCAACTTGCATGATACTGACAACAGCAAATCGCATGGGAGGAGATTGTCCATCTTTCTCTTGTGGAGCAGCTGGTGGATTTGAACTTCATGCCTTTGGTTTAGCAACACACCTCCTTACCCACTAGGCAGGTCACCAGAGCTCAGGAGGCTCTTAATCACATGAGAGAAAATCGGTGGACTCGAACCACCAGGGGAGCAACTCCCTACAGACAACACCGCCAGAGCTCCCTCATAATTGCTGCTGTTTGGTGTTAGGTGCCTTTGAGTCAAGTACAACTCATAGCAACCCTGTGAACAACAACAGATTGGAACACTGTCCTGTCCTGCACCATCCTCAGCATCTCTGACACACTTGAACCCTTGCTGCACTCACGGTGTCAATCTAGCTTGTTGAGCGTCTTCCTTTTCTTCACTGACCCTCTACCTTTCTGAGCATGATATCACTGTCCAAGAAATACCCTCTCCTAGCAATATGCCCAAAGTACGTGAGATGAAGCTTTGCCATCTTCGCCTCCAAGGAGCCTTCTGGCTGCACTCTTCCCCAGGCCTCTCTATGTTTTTTGGGGGTGGGGGTGGGGTTAGCAGTTCATGAAATATTCAGCATTCTAACGTCACAATCAAAGGCATCAGTTCTTCTGTCATCCTTATTCCTTGTTCAGATTTCAGATGTATAGCAAGTGAATGAAAAGAATCAGACACACCTTAGTCTTCAAAATGGTATCATTGCTCCTCGGTAATTTCAGGAAGTCTCTGAAAAATCTCAAATCAGACTACCAGGTTTGAAGCCCTGCTCTACCAATCACTGCATGGCCCTGGTCAACTTACCTAACCCCTATGAGCCTTAGTTTTCCTCATCAACAAAATGGGGATAGTGAAATTATCTACCTCAAGAGTAATTGTGAGGATTGATGAGTGAACTGGCAGAGCCTTTTGCCCAGCCTCTGGCACATGGTAACAGCACCGTAAGCAGCCGCTTGTTCTCCCACGCAGTCAGGCTGGCAGAGCATTGGACTTCATTCCACATATCTGTATCCATTTCCTAAGGGTCTCCTCACATATTGGTCCCTCACCCAAAAATATTCCCACAGCTTCTCAGACTAACAACTCACCCTTCAAGTCTCAGCCCGAATGACTATTCAGGAAATCCTCTCCTTTCTCCCTCTCCTACATCACTGCCTCACCTGACTTAGAAGTCCCCTGCCCCTTGAATTTCTTCTGCCGATGGGTACACCCATCAGTTTTCCTCTTGACATACCAAGGGAATGATTCTTTATGTTTGTATTCTAGACTAGACTATGAGCTCCCTGAGGGCAGAGGCTGTCTCTGATATTATTCATATCCTGGAACTGGCACACCGTGTTGTGCAAGAAAGGTTTGAGGAATGAGTGAATGACTGGACACAGGGCATTTCATTCCCTCTCATCTGTCTGTCACTCGGTGGGGTCAATGCTACATTCTTGGTGTGGTAGCGCGGTTACAGACCACTAGAGGGCGGCAAAGAGTCAGAAACGCTCAACAGGTGTGCAAACCAAGGCGAGGTGAGCAAGGTGGGAGGGGGACGGGGCTCAAAAGGTGCTCAGACCCTGGGGACAAGAAGAACCTGGTGAGTGGATCTGGACTTAAGTCAAAGGTAGAGGCAGTAAGAGCTAAGATCATTCATTTCCTGAGCAAATAGTCCCTGAAGATGATGATGCCTCTGTGGGAGGGGGCGCTAGCAGATCGCTCTGCCAATCCCTCACCTGATATGGGTATTCCCAGCACCAAAGTCTCATGGTCCACAGATCCTCACCTGGGGGAAGCTCCCCGCCTCCCATGCCTGCCTGTTTCAGCTCCATCAGCTCTAACTGTGGGGCAGATTCTTTATACCAGGCCAGAAAACAGTAACTCCCACCTGTGGGTTCTGGCCACGCTTGTTGAAATCATTTCACTCAGTGAGTACTTGGCTGAGTTAGGTTAACATGCATGCTTCTGCCACCACGCCTGATGCTAGGGTCCTGTCACCAGGGTGTGTGTGGAGGCCTGTCTGAAGGGAGGACCTCTTGTCCCCTCTTGAGCCTCAATACGCTTCCTCCCTCACATGGCCATTGCCTCCAGAACGGCACAACCATCTCAAGAGCAACCAGCAAAGCTGGCTCAGAGGTCACAGAGCTCCCGTGTGGTCACACCACCTCTTAGCAACACTCTCCGTCCCTTCTCTTGGGATGTCTCCACACCTGTCTCCTTATAATTGAAAATGGAAGACAGAAGAAGGGGAAAGCAGAGGGCTCTGGTGGCCTAGTGGGTAAGCACTCAGTGGTGCTGTCAGCCCAAAGGCAGGCAGTTCAAGTCCACCAGCTGCTCCCTGAGAGGAGGATGGACAATCTCTTTCCATGCAACCTACAGCCTCTGAAAATTCACTACAGGGTCGGCTATGAGTCAGCTCCAACCTGACAGCAGTGAGCTGATTGTTGGTCGGAATCAGCTGACCTTGATGAGGAGGCGACTATCCAGGTGAGTCCAATAGAATGCAAGCGTTCTTATAAATGAGAAGGAAAGGCAGGGGAGATAGAACCAAAAATATGGCAGCATGATGAAGACTCAGTCCTATGGTGCTGGCTTTGAAGATGAAGGGATGGAGCTAAACACCAAGGAATGTGGGCAGCATTTACAAGCTGGAAAAGGCAAGGAATGCTGGAGCCTATAGAAGAAACCAGCACTGCTAACACCTTGATGTTAGCCAATAGGACTCATTGCAGACTGTTGGCCTTCAAACGTGTAAACCATGGCTGGGGCATGTGAAACAGTACACGGCCATTGTAAGAGAGACTGTACCAGGGGCATTCCTTAACTGTTTCATCTCAAGGATGAACCATGTTTTTATTGGTTCATCTCCTAAATACAGACGAACCATGCTCAATTCCCCTTCCTTTTTCCTTTAGCCCAGATTTTTTTCTTTTTTTAAAAAAAATATTTATTCATTTTAATGAAAGTTTACAGAGACTTAGGATTTCCAGTTAGCCCAGAATTTATAAGAGTTCAGACACCATGTTAGGTTTCTCAAATATCTCCAGGCAGAAATCAGCTAGTTACAATGATCTGGTGGGTGGGGGGGGAGAGCCCCCTCAACTCATAGGTGGACCTGCAGCAAGATTTCAGAGGCTGCAATTGACTTGGGAGGGGACTGCCCATTTCTCGGCCACAGCAGCTGGTGATTTCAAACCCCTTGCCTTTGGATTGGCAGTGTAACTCCTTACCCGTTACCTACAATGATCCAGAAGCTCTGTGAGATCTAGCATTTGCTAGGGCTTGATAGAAATGGAATCTGAGAAATATCCTTGTGCTAAGCTGATAGGATGTGCTTTGTTTTATTCAATGAGATTAGCAAAGATTTAGACAGTTTGCAGAGCTGCAGAGCCCAAATCGGCAAACACCAGGGAAGCCCAGGAAGCTGTTGGGCAGATGTTGGCGATGCCCTTGAAGGAGCCAGACAGGGCAGACAACACCCTGATGTCAGGCTCAGGACCTGATAACACGAGCCCAAGTCTAGAAGCTGGCACCTAATGCGGAGAAATGTAAACTATGATTTCAGGTCCAAGAGTTCAACTGCCCGGAAGCTCCCTGGAGGCAATCCCTCCCCTGTGTGTTCTAGAAGCAAACGCTTTCCCTTACACATAGAAGAGGTGACAGCCAAGTGCCTCCCACAGCCCATGGTGGGCAAAGGCTCCCGAGATTTCTAGTTTCCTCAGGAGTCCACTGCCAGTCGAGCAGAGCCTAGGAGGCAGGTCTGCTCCGTAGAGGGAACCAGAACACGGCAATGTACAGCTTCAGAAAGGCAAAAGCCGGATAGAGAAATTCCCCACAGCCTTGCCCAGCTTGTTCCTCCCGCCTGAGCGCTGCCAACGTGCCCTTGGGGGCTCTGGAATGGTATCGTCTTGAGCATCATCACAGTTGAAAGGGTGAATGCCTCACAGATTCAGAAATCCAAGAGGCTATGAATCAGACATCTGAGCAAAGACAAAGCTGAAACCCTCAAAGGGGTAGGCTGGGGGGAAAGTGCCCTCCAAACAACATCCACGTCCAATCCCCCCGCAACCTGTTAGTGCTGCCTCATTGTGGGGGCAGGGGCACTGAAGTTCTGCAGATGTGATTAAATTATGGGCCATGGGGTGGAGAGATTAGCCTGGATTACCCAGGTGAGCCCCAGTGCAATCACATGATCCCTTAAAAGAGAGGTGGAGAGAGGTTTAAGCCCTCAGTGAGTTCGCCTCCAGTGGGAGGTAGATGCAGGCCCTCTACAACAGAGCAGATGCTAAGCCTCTGGGGCCCCGTGGGAAAGCTTCCTGGGGCAGGCTGAGATGGGATGTGTTACAAGCCAAAGGCACCCAATTAGAAAGACACTGACACGGCATGAGGCTTGTAAAAAGCTGGCAGATTTTGGAGAGGAAGTGAGAAAGGCAGGCTAGGACCAAACCAGGACTTAAGACTCTCAACTCTTCCAGAAAAGGGCGACTATGTTAGGGGCCATGTTCTCATTGAGGGGCAATCTCAGTGAAGACAATGCTCAAAGTTTGGGCTGCCACAGGAAATCACCCCAAAAAACAAGGCTTTGGGAATAATGTTAGAAGACACAAATTTATTATAATAGTGGTCCTATGCAGTATTTGTCCTTTTGTGACAGAGATACAATGTTTTCCAGACTCAACCATGTTGTGTAGTGTTTCCACTCTTGTTGCTTTTCAATGTTAAATAATATTTCATTGTGTGGATGTACTCCAGTTTCTCTGTCTATTCATTTGTTAATTAGCACTTGAGCTGCTTCCATCTCCGTGTGAATAATGCCGCAATCAACACAAGTGTGCATATATCTGTTTGCATCACAGCTCTGATTTCTTTGGGGACTATTCCCAGTAGTGGGATAGCTGGCTTAAATGGTATTTCTATTTTCAACTTTTTGAGGATTAGCCAGACTGCCTTCCTTGGGTTTGGACATTCAGGAACAGGAACTAAGAATTGTGCCTGCTGAGCCCATGTCAGCCTGGAGTAGGGCATAGCATATGGTCCATGTGAGAAAGAAAGGAGATGGAATTGTAGGGAAAGCAGCACTGTCCTCTGAGCTGGAGCCAAAGCCCCTATTCCTGGCCTGGGCTCCCCTTCATGCTTGTGCATCCTCCTTTTGTGTCTGGGGCCCGAGTCCTGGGGGACCATGGCACCTGGCCGTCTGCTGCCAGCAGGCATGGTTGGCTAGGTGGAGCCCTGCTCAGGCCTGTGATTCCTGCTACCACCATTGATAGGCCAAGAGCTGCCATGCATTCCTGAGGCAACTTGGCCGGAACCACAGCCATTTGCATTTCGAGCCTGGTAATTAAGGCCAGAGGAAACACAGGGGCTGGAGGGCAGGCTCTGTACGGATAAACTTGGAAGAGTTTAGCTGCTGCTTTCCTGCTTTCCTGAACTCACTTTCTGAGGTTCACAGTGGGGAACTGGAGGGCCAGCATGCCTTCAGGGCAGGGTCCAGGGATGTTCCTATGTGCTTTTGCCACTGAGAAGCTGAACTGATGCACTCAGAGACTGCAGCTGGCAGCATAGGGCAGCAGCAGGAGTGTGGAAACAGAGGACAAAGGCCCAAGCTCACACCCTCACAAGTGCAGGTGGAAACCTTGGGCAATCTCCTAAGCCCCTGAGCCAGCTTCTCCTGGAAAGCAGGGATACTGTGCTCTTATCCAGGTCACAGACCAAAGGACTCCAAGAAAAGTTCTCCACACTCCACAAAGTGTCATACACGTGCAGGACCAACAGATTCTAGGCTGCCCTAACTCACTAATTCAACTCACCGCTCTCAAGTGGATTCCATCTCATACCTGACCCTCCATTGGGTTTCTAAGGCTGTAAATTGCAATGGCAGGAGACTGACCATCTTTATCCCACGGAGTGACTGGTGGATTTGAACCGCTGGAGATGTGCAACCTTTGGGTTAGCAGCACAACTCACTGAGGACTATGCTACCACAGCACCTTCTAACTTGTAAAAGGTCAGAAAGTGAGGAGCCCGCTGAGGAGAGGGGAAAGGTGTGTCCCACCACCCCTGTGAGCTGTGTGCACAGCATCTCCCTACTGTCCACATGGGACCATCCTTGCAGCAGGAAAAGTCAGTCTTTTGCAGGTAAGATCCTGGCAGCCCTGCCCCCAGCACTGCCAAGGCCCAGGGCAAGAGTACAGACGGAGGCCAGTTCCCATATGTCTCATATTTGGAAGTGATAAATCAAGCTAACAAACCGTTAAATGAAACATGTTCTATCCTCCTACCTTGTTAAAATGTACCTTGCCAAGATGGAATTTAGGAGTCTTGGCTCCTTGGTGTTTAGTGCCAGGGCACGGCTTCTTGGGGACAGCTCAGCCCCAGTATGATCTACCTCCTCCCCTTCACACCCCCAGCTCCATTCATCATCCCACAGGGCTTTGCACACATGAGTATGGATGCCTAGCCCTCACATCCTATACAGAGAAGGTCCTAGAGAAGAGACTTGAAAGGGCCTGGGAGCTATTTGGGTGGGACCCCTGGAGCAGTGGGTCCTGGAGAGTACATCTCTTGGCCCCACAGATAGCCCATGCTGGTGGGTCACTGTGCTGCAGGACCAGAGCCGGGTCCTCTAAAGAGAGGTGCCAGAGCATCGAGAGTCCTTTTTCCCTAGTCCAAGCATGGTTCCATCTGGCTTTTAGTCCTGGCTCTGCTTTCTGCTGGCTAGCAGATATGGGCACATCTCAGTCTCTTTCTAGGCTCAATTTCTTCACTGATAAAGTAGGGTGAGTAATCCCTCTCTGCCTACTTCTTAGAGCTGCTGTGAGGCCCCAAAGAGAAAGCAGCATGAGCAGGAAGGGGGCGAAATAACCAACCTGGTTTTTTTAAAGGCCCACGAGAGAGTAGTCACTAGTGTATTAGGTGAGGGCTGAAGTCCTTGTAGCCGCACGCTCTGAAATGAGTAGAGTGTCTCCACACACGCATCAAAATAGAAGTCACCAGCTACCCTCTAAGAGGCAAAACAGCACTCAACAAAGTCCTGGTTTGGCCCCTGATATATTTGCTGTTGTTGGCGGTGTTGGCCAAACACTTGCCAGAAGCCGGATTTTGTGTATCTGCACTTGTGAGTGTCCTTACTCTGTGGTGTATGTCTTGTTCCCACGCCACCCCACAAGGCAAGGAGGCAGGATCCCTTCTTCTGCACGCATCTCAAAAGAATGTGAGACGTTCATGTCTAGTGGATCAGGTTTCAATGGTCACAGAGTTTTCTGTTTAGAAGGTGGCCAGCCACTAGTCAATATCCTGTCTGTGCTGAGCAAATGGTCTTAAACCAGAGCTAAGGGACTGGACGCATCTCAGGGCATTTACCTGTGCACACATCTCACACACACTGATTGGGGTTAAGGATGGGAGAGAGTCTCTCCTTTGCCTGGCTTGTTGCTCTGTGTGAGTGGCCAGTGAAGGGCTGTTTGAGTGAGAGTGACAGTCCACGGTCCCTCCCTCTCTCTTGGTCCCTCAGAGGCCACTGCTGGTTGACCCTGACCTCCACATCTTCCAGCTGCAGAAGAAGAGGCCAAGAGCGCTAGGCCTCTGCCTGATTTATTCAAGCCTGCTTTTTAGAAGCATGGAGGTCACCGGGTTGTCTGGGGGGGGGCATCCCCCCAGCTCTGCCCATTGCGTGCTGCAGAGACAATTCAAACTCACCAGGCACCATTCCTGTCAGCGTTGGCGCGGAGTAGCTGCCCTGTCCGGCGGGGGGAACGTGTGGAGGGTACCCGGGGAGGGTTGTGCTCGCCAAGTCACGGCCTGAGGAATCAAAGCAACAAATCATGGGGTGAGCATCTCCACAGCCAAGCACTCATGTCCACAACTCCCCAGACATTTCTGCACATTTGTCACGTCTGGATGCTGAATGCCAAAGTGCCCCCGGCTCCTCCTGTCACTCGCCCATGCGCATGTGCACACACATACCCTTCCAACCTCTGGCTCCACTCAACAAGAACCCAAGGCCAGTCTCTGCTGCATCTCCTGAGAAGTGGAGAGTCTTGGGGAGGAGGGACAATGCAGGTGCAAACACACCTTCAGTGTGTCCTGTGGCCGGCTCACCTAGCTCTCAGCTCCCCAGGTCTAACTCTGCCCTCTCACTCCCACACCCATGCTCCCCTGACCCCTTGGCATCAAATGATCTCCCCTCCACCTGCAAATGACCTGGGCTCAGTAGCCTTCAAACCCCAGCTCCTCCTCTTCCTTGCCCTGGGCAGGAAACCCTGCAGTAGCCTGGACCTGAATTCTCCCCACTACCACAAGTTCAATAACGAGGCAGGAAGCACTTCCTGGTGCTAAGCACAATTCTGAACCCTGGGGACACAGAGAAAAAGCAAGGGAGACCAAGCCTTGGCCCCCAAGTAGTGGACACAGCGGGTGTGTGCCCAACTCTTGTCACGGACAGGGGCACTCCACTCCTGACTCACCATCCAGTAAGCTGTCTCTTCCACAGATCTCAGCACCCAGCAGATTTAATGAACACAAACACAAATGGACAGAGCATTGAGAGGGCTAAATTCAGAGCGGGAGAAAGAAAACCTCAAGGCAGCAATACTCTGTAAGGGAGACACTGCTGAGATTTATCTGTTTCTAAGAAAAAGAACAGGGTCTTGAAATCCTTTCAAACCCCTAGTGCTAGTTCTGTCTGTAACACAGTAACTGGCTAAAAGCACCAACCCAGATGTTGAGAAATCAAACTGTTTTGTGTATTTCTGTGGTGCCCTGAAGACAAGGCCCTCCCCGCACCCACTAAGTAGAATTGGAAATTACCCCAGAAGGAAAAGAACACACCCACTGTCGACCATCCTGGGAAGAGATCAGGACATGAGGTGCCCTGGGACTAGAGGGGAGAGGGAGAGGAACTTGGATGTCTCTGTGTGCGCAGACACTCAAGATTGGGGAACCAGCAGAGTCCAGGCGTGCAGGTGAGCAGCTCCTACCACACAGAGCCAGGCTGGGTCCCAAGAGCCCCTCCAAAGTGTCCCTTTGGTTCCTAGCTGGGCAGTGCAGAGAGCACATGAATGCAGAGCCCTCATCTCAGACCTGGAGCATGTGGTCAAAGGACAGGGACCACTTCTGCCAGTACCACCCCCTCAAAGCCACAGATGAGTCAGTGAATTTCCTCTGAATGAACAGTCCTCTTTGTGCCAGCCAGTCAATGTCTGTCCGGCCAGCATCCAAAAGATGCCTCTTTTCACAGAGGCTGGCTCACTTTCAGAAAACACCAGGAAGCTGTCAGACAGGAGGACCCTCCCTCCCAGAGCCCTCCCCTGGCTTTAGATTGGGCATCTGGCTTGTGAAGGACATGGCCCGTGTCTCCTCACCTGTGGTTTTACCAAAGAGGAGCTTTTAAACTTCCTCACACACACACATGCTATGAACTATAGTCTTGACAGCCATTCTCACTCCCCAGAAAGGCTGAACCAAGCCCAAAAGTGAGAGCTGATCTAACTGGCCACACTGATAAAAGTGAGTTAAGGGGAGTCAGCCTCCCGTGGGCCTGCTCTCTACTCTTCCTCAATCCAATGCTCACAACCCTATGGCAGCCGTTCTCTCCACTGAGTATACATTTTAGAGACTGGATCATTGTGCTTCCTGGTCCAAAGAGACAAGCCAACATGTATTTGTTAAGTGAATAAAAAAGGTAGCACAGAGAAGAAGCAGAGCTCTTGGGAGCCTATAACCATCTGCTCCATTCATAGCCAACAAGTCAATGCAAGAATGGCTCTTGGAGATCATGACCAACTCCCTGCTGCCTGGGAGCTCCAAGCAATGAAACGAGTTGCCTGTCCCTATACACAATTCTAAACAGAAGACACTACCTACCCATAAAAGAGGCACACCACCCAACAAAGTCTTGGTTTTGCCCCTGATTGTACAGAAGGGAAAATAGAGACAGAGAAACCTGGCCCAGGTCCCACAGGGGGTTGGTGGCAGAGCAAGTGCCTTAATATAAGGACCATGGAGGTTTGGAAGGGGAAGAGACTTGATAGTCAGCTGCTTTGGGGCAAGGTTGAGCTGGAAATTCCATTCACCTGCCTCTTGCAATTGGGTTCTTCTTCAGCAGGGTGGTCTCCCTGGTTGTATCTGAACCTCAAGAGTTTCTGTCTACATCACACAGGCTTCTAAACTTGATCCCTAACACAAGGGCTCAGAAAGTCAATGCCTCCCCCAAGTGCTCAACTCAAAAAGCCAGATTAAAACCACACAAATGTAAAATAAACCAAGGGAAAGGAGACAGAAGGAATTGATAAAGGAATATTAAAAGGGGGGGAGAGATAAAAATCCAGAAATAGAAAAGCAGACACAATAGTAAATACAGTTAAGACTTGGTATTTGATTAGGCAAACCTAGGGCATGATCCTTTTTTTGAGGCACAGATAGCAAGACAAGGAATGAGAAAGTACAAAAAGATGTGGAAAAGATGAAAAAAAAAACAACATAAGGTACCTGGACATTCTATGCCAATAAATGTTGAAATCTCAACCAAAGGAGCACTTTTCCAGGAAAATGTGAATTATCAAAATTAATTCAAGAACAGAAAGAAAACAGTTCTAACTTGGAAGAAATGGGAGGGAAAAAACAAGTATCTGGACCATTTAGGTTCTTGGTTAAGTGGGTTGGTTTTTTGTTTGTTTGTTTTTCTTTTTCTCTTTCATTTGTATGCACTTTGTGGTGGAGGTAGGGCGAGTTCATGTAAACTCCAAGAGATACATAATCCCTGTGTCCTCAACTGCCCTGGTGAGGCACTGTAGAGTGCGTTAGGCTGGTCAGTGGTTTGAATCTACAGTCCACTCTGCAGAAGACAGATGTGACAGTCTGCTTCTATAAAGACTAGAGCCTTGGAAACTTCGAGGTGGTTAGTTATACTCTACCCTGTAGGGTAAATACAAGCCAGAATCAACTAGACAGTGACGGGTTTGGCTTACGTGTTTTGTTTAACTCACTGCTGTGGCGTCAGTTCTGACTCTTCACAACCCTCCATCTCTCTTCCAAGACTGTAAATCTTTACAGAAGGAAAGGGCCTCATCTTTCTCATTTGGATTGGCTGGTGGATTCAAACTGCCAACAGTCCAACATGTAGTACACTGAGCCACCAGGGGTTCCCTCTACAAGCAAGAAAATCTTTCCAGTTCATTTTTTTTCTGATAGTGAAAATATACCTTTTTTTTAATACAATAGCTGCCAGCAATATACTGGTGCATGATGTTTCAGAGAAAGGAAAGAAAACATAAGCATTGCATAATAAGCTTTCATTTGCCTTTTCAAGTAATTATAAAGAAAATATTCCAAGTCTGTTCAACAATATGACTTAAGGAGTTAAAATTGTTTTTCCATGATCAGGGGAGCTCTGGTGGCCTAGTGGCAAGAAACTGCACTGCAATCCCAGAGGAACATGGTTCGAATCCACCAGATGCTCTGCTGGAGAAGGAGGCGCAATATCCTCCTGTACCAGTCAGATCTGATTTGACGGTACACGTACACAAAATTAAAAAAAAAAATAGATATATATATATAATTTTGGTAGTTCCAAACTTGATAATACAAAGAGGTAGAAAAAAATAATGTCCATATAGTATTAATTAATGCTTTCCTGTGAATCAAATACTGATAAAAATCTGTGTAAGAAAATTACTGAGCAATAAACTTAATGAAATGTGTATTAAAACATGTATAAAAAATACATTTCTTTTCCTTCTCAATTTTAGTTCCTACTATTTTCTAAACAGGCTTTTTAAATGTACAGAAATAAAAGCCAGATATCTGCAACTCTAGAGTGTCAAACCCCAACAGAAGTAAAGTAAAAATTACCTAATTCTAGAATTTATCAATTTAGTATAAGAATAAATGTCAAAAGTCTCTTTCTTGTATACAAATTGTTCCAAGCTCCTCTAAATTCCAAAATCAATCTCCATAATAGTCTATGTGTTTCCTATTGCCAAAGGGGTCCTTTAGAGTAGTGAGAGAAGATCTTCACCCTGAAACCTACGGCGTACCTTTCCAGCAGGAAGTAGCTAAGAGAATACGCCATCCCCTTTTCCTTATGAGTCAGGGTGAAGTCTCTCTCAAGGAGGAGTGATAGGGAATGGCAAAGGACACACTGACAAAGGAGATTAATCAGAACTGGCTTTGACAAGCACTGTGGCAATTGGACAATTAAAACAGACTTTCAAGGGGGGAAAAAAGAAGAACAAACTGGGGAGGAGGGTAGAGAAAATAGTGCAACAATTAATGAATGAAAACCCCAAATCTCTGTAAATGTTCATTAAAATTAATAAAATTTAATAGAAAAAAAGAAAAACAAATTGTTCCAAGCTGTAGAGAGAAATCTTAAGAGCCAAATTTACCAAGAAATACGACCTCATTTGAATTCCATCACAAATTACCCATAAAAGTAAAAGAAAAAAAATAGAATGGTCTAAAAAACTCATGTATTTTGAAAGTCGGGCTGGGGTGGTATAATAACCAATACAGTAGAGCACTTTCTTTGGAGTAGCCAGGTCTTCCATTCAGATTCTACTCTCCTCAATGATGTGGAATGCAAAGGGTTCAAGCATTTGAAAAAGAAAAGTATGTGATGGTTGTAGAAACAATATCACATTGTTCTATATATCAACCATGAATTATTACAAATTTTGATGTCCCAAGTCCAGTTCATTTTGTTAAACTAATATAATCCTGAGAGAAGAACTTAAAGCCAACACACAAGTGGAAACAAAAAAGCTAATCTCACAATTTATTAATATAGAGGCCAAAATCTATACTCCTAAGTAACCACACTACACTGATCAAGCAATAGAGTGTGTGTGTGGGGGGGGAAATAATGCCGTGTCCAGGTGGGATTTATCCCAGGTGTGCACAAATGGCTTGACAGCACAGCACTACTTGGACATCATAATAACGCATCAAAGAAGGCAAATTATGTGATTATATGAAAGATGTTAAAAGGACATGTGCTAAAAGTCAGTACTAACTCGTTGCAAGACACTTAAGAATAACAATGGAAGGCTACTTCTCCAGCCTGCTATTGGTCTCAAACCAAGCTTCGGCATCATAGTGAAATACTTGATGTATTCATATTGGAGTCAAAACCCATCAAGAAAACTTGTTGTCACTGAACAGTCTTCTGGAAGTCAGGAGGCAAAAATATGGGAAAACGAAATGTATTTGAACATGTTGGGACCTGAAATGCTTAACAGTATCAACTCATCTCTTGCTGGTGCTGCTGTTTTCAGTTAAGTAGATTCAGGCTCATGGTGGCCCTGTGTGTGCAGAGTAGAACTGATTCAAAGAAACAAAGGGGGAAAAATTGATGAGAAAAACAGGTTGCTGTTGTTATTAGGTGCCATTGTGTCAAGTACATCTCATAGAGACCCTATGGACAAAAGATCTGAACCCTGTTCTATCCTGTGCCATCCTCACACTTCCTGACACAAGGGTCCATTGCAACTGTCACTGCGTCAATACACTTAGTAGAGGGTCATCTTCTCCTTTGTCGACCCTCCAACCTTCCCAGCATCATGTTCTTCTCCAAGAAACTCCCCCGACAAGCAACGTGCCCAGAGTATGTGAGGTGAAGTCTCATCATCCTTGATGCCAAAGAGTACTCTGGCTGCATCCTCTCCAAGACATATTTGTTTGTTCTCTTGACTGTCCATGGGGTGTTCAGTGCTCTTCTCCAACACCACAGCTCAAAGGCATCAATTCATCTTCTGTCATCCTTATTCACTGTCCAGCTCTCAGGAAACCAGGTAACAGATGTATATAATCAATATTTATTATGGTAGTTTACAATAGTGTTTCAAATACCAACATGGTTACCAATGGTAGAGAGTTTTCAGTGGAACTTTCAGACTAGGAAGAAGAGCCTGGCAATCTACTTGTGAAATATACTGGTCAGTGAAAGTCATATGAATAGTAGCAGCAAATTATGCAATATAGTTCCAGAAGATGGAACCCTTAAACTGGAAGGCACTAAAAAATTGATGAGGGAAGAGCTACTTCCTCAAGTACAGCTGACCTTAAGGGCATTGGTGGAGAACGCTTTCAAAGTCTTCATTTGTTGATGTGTCACAATTCATAAAAGAGAAGAAACAGCTGAAAATATCCATTAATAATCAGAATGTAGAATGTATGAAATATGAATTAAGGAAAATTGGAAGTTTTCAAAAGCAAAATGGAACACATATAGATCAATACCCCAGGTATTAGTGAGCTTAAATGGACTGGTATTGACAATTTTGAATAGAAATAGAATTTTGAACAAAAATTTCAGGTCTATTATGCCATAAACGACAAATTGAAGAGGATTAACATCATTATTCATTGTCAAAGAGAACATTCTAAGATTCATCCTGATGTACAATACTGTCAATGATAAGATAACGTCCATATACTTAGGAGGTACACCAGTTAATATGACTACTATTCAAATTTATACACCAATCATTAATGTGCAAGATGATGAAATTGAAAATTTTTTTACAAACATTTGCAGTTGAAATTTCAAACATGCGATCAAGATTGGAACGTGACTGCCAGTGATTGAAATGTGAATGATGGAAACAAAGAATATATAAACACATCTTTAGTGACAGAAATTATGCCACAGACTGCAAGATAGAATTGTAGGACCAATGGTTTTTTAATGGCAAATACATTTTTTTAACTACATAAAAGACAATTATTCACATGGACCTCACTGGAGAGAATAAATAGGAATCAAATTAACTACAGCTGTTGAAAGAGATGATAGAGAGGTTCTATATCCTCAGTCAGAACATGGCCAGGGGGTGACTGCAGAAAAGATCGCCAACTGCTCA
Organism: Elephantulus edwardii; assembly: GCF_000299155.1. Lineage (NCBI taxonomy): Eukaryota > Metazoa > Chordata > Mammalia > Macroscelidea > Macroscelididae > Elephantulus > Elephantulus edwardii. The sequence goes on from NW_006399802.1 coordinate 1,634,334, forward strand.
TATGCAGGCTTGAGAGCCAAAGTGTGACTCTGAGGACTTCTCATTTGGATTTAGAAATCATCTTAAGACTAGAACAGATGTGCTCAACATTAGTGACTGAAGCCCAGACAAGTTACAAGATGAGAGCAAGGATATCATACATGAAGGAAGCAAAGGGTCATTAAAAAGACAGCAAAGAAATGAGAGATCAAAATGTATGTCAGAAGACTCTGAAACTTTCTCTCAAGCATAGAGTAGCTAAAGCTAACGGAAGAAATGATTAAAAATCTGAACAGAGGATTTCAAATGGCAGTTCAAGAAGGTGATTTTTTCAGTTCCTTGCTACGCTGCTGAAAGCCGGACAATGGATAAGGATGGCAGAAGAGAAACTGATGCTTTGAATTGTGGGGTTGGAGAAGAGTATTGAACATCCCAGCAACTGTCAAAAGAACAAACAGATACGTCTTGGAGACTGTGCAGCCAGACGCAAGGATGGAGAAGCTTTGTCTTGCATACTCTGGGCATGTTGTCAGGAAAGGCCAGGTCTTGGAGAAGGACATCATGCTTTGAAAGGTGGGGGGATGGAAAGACCCTCAGCTAAGTGGACTGACACAGTAACATTGAGCACTGGGCTCAAATGTGTCAGAGATTGTGAGGTTGGCACAGGATAGGACAAGGTTCAGATCTGTTGCTCACGAGGTCGCTATGAGTTTTATTTGACTTGACGGCACCTAACAACAACATTCTGGTAAAATGTGCAAAGGCCTATAAGCAGAAAACTAAAAAAGGAGAACATATTCACATTTCGGAGGCTAGAAAAAGAAGTCAATCCTTGTGTTGCAATACTGAAGGATTCTGTGGACAAAATAGTGAACAAATAGGAAGTAGTTTTTAAAAAAATGGAAGGAATATAGTCACAGTGACAAAAAAGAACTGCTCAACACTCAACCATTCTGGGAACCAGCTGACCAGGATGGCACTTAGAAGTTCAAACTGCACTGAAGGCTCTGGAAAAGACAAGGCTCCAGGAAGCGGCAGGATACCAACAGAGATGTGGCAACCAACAAATGCGGTGCTTAAAGGAAGCACACACTCATCTACGCCACCTAAGTCTGAAGACCACTGTCTTTACAACTAACCGGAAGTGATCCGTATTTATGCTTATTCCAAGCAAAGGTGAGCAAACAGAATTCAAAAACTAATGGACAATGTCATAAATACTGCACACAGGTAAAATCTGACTGAAAAGAACTCAAAATTGGTTGTAACAGTCCATCAACAGAGAACTTGCAGAAAGTCAAGCTGGAATCAGAAGAGGTCATGGAGCAAGGGATAGCAGATCTTGGCTGGAAGCAGAGAATAGCAGAAAGATGTTTACCTGTGTTCTAGTGACTAAGCAAAGGCATCTGACTGTGTAGATCATAACAAATTACAGATAGAGAAGAACTGGACTTCATGAACACTTAGTTGTTCGCATGTGGAACTTGTACATAGACTAAGAAGCAGTTGTTCAAAGAGAACAAGAGGATATTCTGCAGTTTAAAATCAGGGAAGGTGTGTGTCATCCTTTCACCACATTTATTCAACCTGAATTAATAATTAATCAAAGCAAATAAATTGAGAACAATTAAATTATTAATTAATTTTAAATTAAAAAATTAAAGCCATCATCTGAGCATCTGGACAATACAAAGAAGAATGCTGCATCAGGATTAAAGAAAGACTCACTAAATATCTACTATATGCACAACCTTACTTGCTAAAACTGAAAAGGACTTGAAGCACTTACTGATGAAGATAAAATACTACAGTATTGTAGTATGAATTACATCTCAGTGTAAGGAAAGCAAAAATCCTCACAACTGGATCAGTAAGTAGCATCATGATATATGGAGAAAAGGTAGAAGTTGTCAAGGATTTCATTTTACTTAGGTTCTCAAGCACTCAAGAAATTTAATGATTGCATTGGGCATATTTTCTGGAAAAGACCTCTTTGGAGTGCCAAAAAGGGAAGATGTCACCTTGAGGACTAAGGTGTACCTTACTCAAGCCATGGTGCTTTTAATTGCTTCGCGTGCAATTAGAAAGCTGGGCGGTAAGTAAGGAACACCAAAGAATCAATTCCTTTGAATTATGGTATTGGCAAAAAAAATATTTCATAGAAGAACAGAAGAAGTACAGCTGAAACACTCTTTAGAAGTGATGTGGAGACTGATGTGCTTTGGATATATTATCAGGAGGGGCCAGTCCCTGGAGATGTCCCTCATCCATGGTAAAGGAAAGGGTCAGCCTAAAAGAGGCAAACCTTCAGTGAGCTCCAGCAGAGCAACAACTGTGAGGAGGGGGCAGGACTGGACAGCACTTCAATCGACTTGATGACATCTAACAACATAATCAGAAATGATTAAATCTAGATTCAAGTTCCTATTGTCTATTCAATAAAGTGCAGATTTTCCAGTTTGGCTTCCAAGGAATTCCTTAGTGTTTGCTCATTCCTAACACCAGGCATTTCTAGCCTCATCAGCCCCTGCTTCTCTCTACCACTCCCTGACACCGCCTCCCACTTTCCCACCCCCAGGCCTTTGCTGGTATAGTACATGGGGTGTTAAGAGTTGCCTTTGTAGTGATTCAAATCCACCAGTGACTCCAAAGGAAAAAAGATGGGCAATCTCCTCCTGTGCAACATACAACCTCTAACAACCCTGCTGGAAGGCCCGCTTTGAGGCCGTTCCAGCTCAGAGGAATGAGCTGAGGTGCCTTTGTTCATGTCCCCTTCAAGTCACTCTTCTCCAGTTTCTACTGAATGGTAGAAATTTCCACTCTACATAATCTCCAAAGTTCACCCTCAATTATATAACAATGAATGAATATATATCTTGTTAAAAATCACAATAAAAACTTTAAAAAAACAAAGTTCACCCTCAAGAGCTTGCTCCTATTTACTTTTCTTTTAAAAGCTTGCCTTTCTTTTATTTAAGACCTTTTTTTTAAATTTTTAATATTTTTTAATTGGGAAAAACATATTGGGGGTACAAGGAGGTGAGGGTTGGGGGCAGAAGGGCGAGGATGGGCCAGGATGCAGTTGCAAAGCTGCACAGTTTGGTCGGCGGGGGGAGCAGGTGAAGGAAATGATGAGGGTCCAGTGCTACAGAGGAATGACAAGCATTTTCCAATAGTAATTAAATCAACTGTCTTATTGATTTGGGATATTTAAGACCTTTTAAGTCACTGTGGTATCTATTCTTCTGAAGATTCTCCTGCCCCATTTTCAGTGCAAGAGGAGCATCAATCCAGGGAACAGACAAACCAGAGATGATGGTTTTTATCAGGATAGCAGCACTCCTGGAAGCATTTCACATATTTTAGCTCATTTTATTATCAAAATAGCTCTATAAGGTGTGAATCCTTTTCATGTCCACTTTATAAGTGAGGAAATTGAGGAACAAGAAATTAAATTGCTTATCTATGGTCACACAGTAATAGGAAATGGCTTGGATTCGAACCCTGATGTTTAGACTCCCATCTCTTCTTCTAGTGATAGGAGCAGGATGGGTAAAAGGAAAGAGGAGGAGAAGACTAGCAAAGGCTGAGGGCTGAGAACTGTTCACTGTTCATGTAATCAACTCCAAGGGGTACACCAGTTAAAACAAAAAGATCAAAGACAGAGCAGACATGAGTGTCAACTCACCTATCAGTGTGCTTGCTAGACTGTGAGCTTTGCAAAAGTTGGGGGGGGGAGAAGAGCACATAATAATTGATCAAGAGCTATTCAAGTACAGCCAAGACAGGGTTCTTTCATTGACTAAAATAACAGCTTTGCTACTGAAATGTTGTGGGACCTTGTACCTAGGTGCACTTCTGCCTTACTATTTGCTAGTTGTGTGACCTATACAGAGTTCCTTAACTATTCTGAGTCTTAGTTTTCTCATCCATAAAATGGGGATGACAATAGCCAATATATAGGTAAAGCAAATAATACCTATCACAGAAAGAATGTTATGAGCCAGGTATTCTAAGTGACACTCATACACATCTATCCATTTATCCCTTGTAATAGCCCTACTGGTGTTGTTGTTGTGTTCCAGAACTGACCTACAGCTGACCCTCCAGTGAATTTTCAAGGGCAGGTAATCACACAGAAGCAGATTTCCCATACTTCCCCCATGAAGCAACTGGTGGATTCAAACCATGGGGTGGTTTAGGGGAAAAACACTGTCAAACACTGTGCCTGCCCAAAGCAAAGACTCATGGAAGATGGAAGGATTGGCCCTAATTTTTCACCCCATCTTACACCTGCTCTCTATGTACTTCCTCCCACTGGAGAGGCACTGTGCATCTCTGTTCTGTATATTTGGGCTGGCCATGTGACTCACTTTGGCCAATGAGATGTTAGTATGGGCATAAAATGTGCTTGTGTGCAGTTAGCTAAATCCCTTAGTGCTTCTGAGGCTACAATGAAAACAGTATGCCTTCATTAGCCTCCTGGTCCAAAAGGAAACAGGGACACACGATGCAGACTTCGCTAGCCTGCTGGTCCAAAAGGAAACAGGGACCCATGATGTAGAGCAGGGCCTAACCTATAGCTACAGCCAAGCCCAGTCTGAATCAACTAATCCCCTGCCAACCTCCAGATGTATGAACAAGAATAAATTACAATTTAAAGACTCTGAGTTTTAGGTGGTTTGCTAAGTAGCAGCATGTGGCAATAGCTAGTTGACACAAAATTTAATAAGTGCTATCTGTTCTTGTATTTTAAGGAGGCTTGGTGGCAAAGTGGTTAAGTTCTTGGCTGCAAACCACAAGGCTGGTGGTTTAAATCCATCAGTTGTTCCACGGGAGAAAGATGTGGTGGTCTACTTCTGTAAAGAATACTACAGCCTTGAAAATTCTGTACAATAAGTGGCTATAAGCTGAAACCCACTTGATAGCAACAGCTCTGCTTTCCTGGTTCTTGTTTTTATCATTATTCAAGCACAGACTGGATATCATCAAGTAGGGACTATACCTGCAGCATGAAAACAAAGCCCAAATTTGCCTTGCTGGCCTGTAAGGACTTCTGGCACTGGGTTGAGGGGGGTCTATGACCTTGGAGGGTATGAGTATTCGTACCTTTTCAATCTTTCAACTAACATGGTTCAGGCCTGTCACCACAGCTGGACGTATTTAACAACGAGTCAATGCAAGGCAACGTAGAAAGTGCTATTAAACTCAGTAGAACTTCAAAGCACATAGTTATATCATTTTGCTGAGAAAGAAAGAATTTCTATATTTTCCAATTGCACTGAAGGTTATTGACAGCATTTAATACATTTGTAAATGACTAAATAAAATTAATTTATTTGGGTTCCTAACATAATTTCTCCTATTAATGGCATATTAAGTACATCTTGGGCAACTCATGTGTGGCCTCCTCTCTCCAGAAAGAATAACTGAGATTCAGCTTTGCTTACTATTAGCAAGGAGTCCATGCATACTTTTGTCAAGAAAAATAACATTTTTTTTTGGAAGAGAAGTGCTAGGTGTAAAATAAATTTCTTTTTTTAATCCCAGGAGGTACATATCCCTCCTGTACAGATGAAGAAACTAAAACTCAGAGATGCATTTTAATTGACACAAGGTCACGGAGTAAGTGATGAAACAGGTACTTCACAACTCTGATCACATGAGTTCCAGATAAACCAGTTAAATGCTATTTTTGAAAGCTTACTCAAAATGTCCCCTTCAAGGAGACTAGCCCTCCCAGATGTTAAAGCATTCTAGAAAGTATTTATAATTTAAAATGAGACATTGGAACATTATTAAGCAGAAAATAAGATAGATAAAATTTATATTTGATAAACTAGAATAGAACATCCAGAGATCCAAATATATATATAAATTTGTTGTTGTTGACTGCTTTTGTGTCAAGCAAGACTCATAGCGACTCTATGAACAAAAGACCTAATGCCTTTCCATAACTGTCATCATTTCACCAAGTTCATAGAGTTTCCAGAGGCATGTGGTTTTAGGAAGTGTATGCCACTCTTGCTTCCCAACCTGTTTTGCATCTGGGAGCTTCACCAAACACTGTCCACATTGGGAAGCCAATCCGGTGTTTGCTACCCCAATGGCACAAAGTTCAGCATCACAACAACCCAGGTTACCTCATACTGCACATTGACAAAGAGTGATGTACAAAGTAGAAGAGTGTTCCTCCAGATATAACAGCACTAGTTTCATTTAGCAGTGGTTGAGTGTCATCAAGTCGAATACAACTGAGAATAAGTTTTGCATAAAAGACCTAAACTCTGCTCTATGACTAACATTTGCATAAAAGATCTAAATTCTGCTCTATGACTAACATCATTTCTGTACAGAACTCTGTTCTATAACTACCAACATTTCTGTACATTTAAAGAATTTAAAGAGTTTGTAGAGTTTCCAGAGGCATTTAGTTTTATGGAGTGGATGCCACTCCTGCTTCCCACCATAAATCAGTCTGGAAGCTCATCCAAACACTACACGCCTCCATCGGCCAGCAAACAGTAGGTGCTCAGAAAATGTCTGACAAGATGACATAAAGCACATGGCATTGGTTCTACTCATCTGAAAGGAAGTACGGTTCCCATTTCACCAGCACCTCAAAGGCCTTCAACAGGAACGCCACAAATAACCAAGTCTGGTTTATCCACTTTTTTTGCTTGGATGCAACTTTCCCCTTTCATACAGCCCATTTATAGGTAGGCTCTCTCTATGTACACTAATGGGGGAAATGTGAATCCAATTAACTTCAAATTTAGCTCATAATGAACTTATCTCATTTTGCTACCAGCTCGGTTCTCATCGTGTGGCAGTAATTAACCACTGGGGGTTGTCACTCCCAGACACATGACATGGAGATCCTCCTAGCCCCTCGCTTCAAACCCTTGCAGAATTCATTACCCTGACAGTGTGAAAACCCTTCACTTTGAATACCACAGGGCACCAACCAAACTCCCCCTTGATCTACCTGACTGTGTGTGTGAGTGAGAGAAAGAGAAAGAAAGCCACTTGAGAAGCCATTAATTATTGTGAATGAGAGGGGAGGTGGGGGCAGGATGTGACACTGGTGGATGGTCAGAGAGAATCTGCCAGCGACAACTGCCCTGAGATAGGACGTTCTGTCCAGAAGTCTGAGGCAAACTGGATGGCTATCTGGATAGAGGTAGCAGGAGGCAGCTGGTCTCACACACAAGACCAAGCTATGAGGGAATATGGCAGTGCTGGCTGGGAGAGAGCATCATCTTTAATAAACTGGTGATAATATTTCCTAGGAACCCAGTCAGTCCAGGAGAGAGGAAATGGTCAGTCCAGAAGAGAGCCAATGGTGAATTGATGTGCAGCTTTGGATAAGCTCTTTCTCTCTGGACCTTCCACACTCAAGCAGTGGGAACAGATGGGCTCTGAGGGTTTTTTTCCCCTGACTCCACATTTCATAAGTCAGTGGCATCATTTTTCTCCTTTAATGGAGATGGAGGCTATTGGCCTGCCTCAGCCCTGGCATTCTTGCCCACGGCTTCAGATTCTCTGGGACCCCTAAATGAAACCCACATGAGAGAAGATAAACAGTAGGTCTGTTGTCACGTATCCAGGAAAGCAACTTAGGGCAGGAGATGAGAGCTATTGATCTAATGTCCCCATGGACTGGGCAGGGCCTGCCTAGGGAGAACACACATCTTGGGCTAAGGACAGGCCCTGTTAAGCTCCAGAGTTTTTAAAAGAGGCTGAAACTGAGTTTCCTGTCTGTTGGCAGTCTCCTGACTTCATAGGAATGTTGACAACTAATTCATTTAGTTATCAGGTAAATAAATCCACTCTCTCTACACAGTGAGAATCAAATTGGCCCAAGGTTATGTTTAGACCTCAGACTGTCAGTTTTCAGCCTTTACTTATCCTCAAAGCCCTCAAGACTCCCTTCCCTCACCCTTATCCCCAGGAGCTTTACCAGCTGCCAGGCCTTGTTGAGGAAGCCAGCATTGGTTGGGGGAGTCCAGTAACTGCCCACAAGGTCTGTGGGACAGACCAGAGCCAGGAATAAAAATATGCAAGAAAACATTATTTCCAGGGGATTGGGATATGAGAAGTTCTGGTAACACAGTAAATGAAATGTCTGGCTGTTAACGAAAAGGTTTGTGGTTTGAAACCCCAGCTGCAGGAAAAAGATCAGGCAGTCTACTTCCAGGAAGATTTATAGTCTTAGAAATTCCAAGGGGCAATTCTACTCTGTCTAAGAAGTTTTTGATGAGTCAGAATCAATTGGACAACAGTGGGTTTGAGTTTTGGGTTTGGGGGTGGCATACAGCCTTTCTTCACCTCAAAATACTTATCATCCTCTTTGTTCCTATAGGTGACAGCCCCAAAATTTTAGCCTCACCAGCTTCAAAGACACCTTCCCCTCCATCAGGCCTTGTCAGTCCTAAACCCCTCTAATTCTCTCTCCCCTCTTTCAGGCCCTCTCCTCCATGGTACTCTCTGCCTGGGTCAGACTACTTTTCTCTCTCCTTGTTTCTCTGGAAGCCTCCTCCCAGAATGCTTTGCCCTTGGCCCCCACCCTGTCTGGACAGTCTGTCCAGGCTCCTCTTACAGCACCTCAGCATCCAGTCACAGGGAACCATTCGGCTCACTCTGAAAGACAACATGGTATCACATAAGAACTCAGTGAGGGCCCCAAAGCTAGTGCATCTCATTCCACCCTTGCTCATTTGGCTGGAATGCAGATGTGTCTACTTCTGAGATGTTTTCCCAGGAAAGCTTTCCTCACTGTCACAGAACTATGAGGAAATGTTTCCCTGTATATTAAGAAACAGAGAGCTTTGGCGCCCTAGTGGTAAGAAACTGTGCTGCAATCTCAAAGGCACACCGTTTGAATCTACTAGCTCAAGTGGAGAAGGATGGGCAATCTCTTCCTGTGGGATTAACTGGTTGGTTTTGACTAGACGACACACAAAACCAAGAAGAAACATATTCAAAACAAAGCAACAGCAAAACTTCACCAGAGTGGGTGGTGTAGCTTCTCAGTGTAATAAAATGCCCTTGAGCCAATTCCACATCAAAGTGACCCATGTGTGTTGGAGGAGACTTATGCCCCACAGGGTTCTCAGTAGCTGGTTTTTGGATCGCCAGGCCTTTCTTCTAAGGCACTTCTAGTTGGCCTTGAACACCTAACCTTTCAGTTATTGACTGAGTGCATTAACTGTTCGTACCACCTAGAGACTCTTTCATGTCATACTGGGACATTATTCAACAGCATACCTAATAATTATTTCTGTAAGAGAATATACCTGTGTTTGATTAATTCTTTCCTATTTAATTAGAGAGCAGATGCTGTGAAGTGACATGTTAATGTGTAGGTTCCTATCAGGTAGAAAACATAACCTCAAAGGCTTAAAGTTTATTGCCCAGTAGGACACGAACCAGTTTGTATTTAATTTTGACAATCTCATTCCAATATTTTAAAAACATGCCTTTCTTAATTGGCTATAAAAGCCCTATTTCTCAAACTCTCTTGAAACCAGTTTTGCATTTTTAGAATTGCCCTCATGGACTAAAATCTTCACCTGAATAAAATCTTCACATGTTCAGTCTCTATTTGTGCATGATGATGTTTTTAGCTTTTAAAAAAAGTATGCTTTGATGTCTCCTAGAGGAAACTGACCCATACTTGAGGTGGGAATTTGAGCTAATATGTCCAGTGACAGTACACTCTGCTCCTTGAGAGAGACAGAAGCAGCCCCCAGGCATGATCTGGGAAGAGGGCTGACCCTGCAGCACACACCTTGGGTGGGTGTGGAGGGGTGTGTGTGTGTGTGTGTGTGTGTGTGTGTGTGTGTGTGTGTGTGTGTGTTGTGGTGTGCAGCACACACTCATTCATCCCAGCTGGTTTTGGAAACATGGCACAGTTTAAAGAAAGGCTGATCTGAAGTTCTCCCTTTGTTTGGACCTGTCAGCATAAAGGTTGTGCTGAGCTGGGTAGTGGAGAGGGGGACTATGTCACCTCTGTGATGCATCAGCACGATGCTGCAGACAATGGGTGTGCTAATTGCAGATGAGCACATCCAGTCATTAAGGCAGATCTGGCTGGCTCCTAGTGACAGGTTCATTAGCCATTAGTTTACGTGCTGTTATTTATTTAGGGATAACATTTTACTCAAAATTACATACTCTCCACTTCAACTAATTTTGACAAAAACAAAACCACCAAACTCACTTCCACTGTGTTGATTTCTGACTCATAGCAACAGAGTAGAACTGCCCCATAGGGTTTCCAAGGCTGTAAATCTTGACAGAAGCAGACTGCTGCGGCTTCCTTCCACGGAGCAGTTGCTGGGTTTGAACCACCAATTTTTAGGTTTAGGAGCCAGGCATTTTAAATACTGCACCACCAGGGCACCCCTCTAAGGATGCTAAGACTCTAATCTGGATTGAGAGAGAGAGAGGAAGGCAAATCTGAGACTATGCTCACCAGGTGCTGTTTACTCTGCTGTCCTCAACTCTCCCTGGTCCTCTGCACTGCCCTTGTCTGGAACCCTGCAACCCTGAGACCACTGGGACCTATCAGACTTCAACACTGTGTCCAAGTCCATGAGAGTTTCTGAATTTCAGCTGCCTGGCAGTTTAGAGCAAACACCGAGACTCAGTCAATATTTCCATGTACATTTGTGACATGAGCTTCTTTGAACTAGCAACTGTTGATCTAACACAGTAAAATGGCAAAGGCAGGGTTCTAATTAGTCAGGCTGCAGGCAGCTCTGCCACGCTGATGGCTCTGAGCCCCCTGGTGAGGACAGACATTGCTCCAGGGACAGGAGGAAGTCAGTCCTGTAAGCAGGAGAGCTCTGAGGGCAACTGTGGGGACTTGCCCATGCCAGCTGCCGGCCTGCTCGCCTTTCTCCCTCTACACATTCACGCATTATGTGATGGCTGCTAAACTCTTGAGCGCTCCAGAAGATCCAGAGGTGATAATAATAAAAAATAATAAGCCACAACAATAACTATCTGTTCAGCTCTTACCACCTGCCAGGGACTATTCCAGGCAGTTTGTATATAGTAAGCATCTCATTTAAGTATCCTAGCCACTCTGGGAGATCTAAACCTTTATATTCCCCAATTCATAGAGAACTTACCTAACTAAGAAGTGTTGTTGTTGTTGTTGTTGTTGTTCTGTGCCATCATGTTGCCTGTGACTCCTAAGAAGTGTAGATGGACATAAACCAAGGCTGTCTGGCATCAGATCCTGTATCTGTCCATTCTACATTGTTGATGTTGTTGTTGTTGGGTGTCAGTGTGTTGAGTAAGACTCATTGTGACCTTATGAACAGCTGGCCTGAACCCTGGCCCCTACACTATTCTGGTTCAATAGGTGAAATGCAAAATACAAAGTGCATTTCCCTCCTTGACCAGCACTAAGTACTAGTACTTTGTCTGCAGAATTACATAGAAAAGTACACAAAGATTAACGTTTAATGAGAAGGAAGGGAGGAAAGAAAATGGATGGGAAGCAGAAATAAAGAAGGGAAGAGAAAAAGGAGGAGGGAGGAAGAGAGCAACAAAGGAAATCAAAATGAAGTGGTTGGATTAAATAAATTCTTGGATGTCTATATGCTGAAATATTATAGAGTCTGAAAAATAGTGAGGTAGGTTGGATTTGAGACTTATGAAAAGATCTCTGAGACACATTATTAAGTGTACAGTATACACTATGTGCAGCTTAATTCCATTTGTGCAAATAAGACATGCGTAATGTTTATATACTGACAGATACACAAAGATGTGCCTGGAAGACTCCACGAGGTACTATTAATGTTGTAGAGAAGGAGACTATGAATGACTGGGCTAAGGTCAAGGGAGGGATATTTTTCCTTTTTATTTGACTTTTTTGGGTATGGTTTGAATATTTAACTGAATATTTTATATTTAAAATTGGAGTTTTTTTATTTAAAAAGAATAATTTCTTAAGAACATACACAGTCTCTATCCTAAGGGAACTCTCTCACCGTCTGGGGGGAGATAATCATGAATCCCAAATGGATGAAGAGCAGCACTCCTCTCTGCCATCCGCCCCTGAGCGTCCACCTAAGCTGCCACACAGGAGCGTCTTGCTCCAAGGGCACCTTGATGCCAGGAACACCTGGGACAAATCATATATTCAGAGCTCAGGGTCCCACAGGCCTCTCCTGAAGCCAGTATCTACCCTCACAAGGAAGTCTACCTATGGTTCCTTCAATGTCTCTGGAGGTTACAAATTGTGGTCAGCTGTTAATCTAAAGGTTGGTAGTTTGAGCCCACTCAGCATCTCTGAGGGAGAAAGGCCTGGGAATCGGCTTCAGCCAAGATTACAGCCAAGAAGACCCTCCGGAGGGCATATGGGGTTGTCATTAGTTGGAATGACTCTATAACAACAGCTTAGAGCATCTTCTGAACGTCAACTCCCGGAGGCCTAATCTCCATTTCCCCACACTTTCAACAAGTTCAGTGACTTGGATTCCTGGCCAATAGCAGATTAAAAACAGCAAAGTAAGAAGGGGGTAAGAGACTCCTAGAGCCGAGTAAATTGTCACCAGGAGAAGTGACAAGTGACAGGTGAGCAGCAAGGATATGACAGGAAAACAATATAATCAGGCAGCGAAGCCCAAAACTCAATAGCATAGAGTGCCTCATACAAGAACGAATCACTGGCTTCCAGACCTTCCAGACCACACTGGGCGAGGTTCAGCAGTGCTGACCCACAAAGATGAAACTTTTGCTGTCATCACAGGACTGTTAAGTTGTAGGAGTCTGGCATGGGAGTGGGGGACAGTGTATGTGAAACTGATGTGACAAACCAGTGTTTTGAAAGTTCACTTAAGGCCAAGAAATAACAGCTAAGAGGTGAAGAAGAGCCCAATTGTCCTTCTCAGTCCAGTATGGTCCGCTAGGGAACCTTGTCTCAGAAAAGTCCACTGGGACCCTGGGGACTCATGACATCTCCGCTCCTGATAACAGTCCCACTCCACTCCAGCTGGCTGCAGAACAGCAAAGACATACCTTTGTACATAAAATTTCAGAATCATTGAGTCCCAGGGCTGGACAGAAGACTCAGGTCACCCAGTCCGTCCTACCCATGGCTAACAATCTTCCCAACACATGTTTTCCTTGAATCTGCTTATCAAATCTTGGTACAGGTTACTAATACAATCTTTCCCAATCTAGGGATTGAAAATTCTGCCTTCCCAAGAGCTGGATTCTATGGCTGATAAATTTAAAAAACAGAATGAATAAACAAGAAGCATAATCTTTCCCTGAAGTGGATTTCATATTTCAAAAACAAGACCAAATCTAGTGCCATTAAGCCACTTCCGATTCATAACAACTCTACTGGACAGAGTAAAACCACTTCGCAGAGGTTCCAAGGCTATAAATGTCTCGGAAGCACACTGCTACATCTTTCTCCTATGGAGTAGCTGGTGGGTTAGAACCACCAAACTTGGAGTTAGCAGCCCTGTGTTTAACCACTGTGCCATTACGGGCAAGGAGTCACTGAATCTTTGTAAAAGGGGGCAGCATGACCTAGTAGCTAAGATCAGGTGCTGTATAGGGCTGGTAGTCTCCATTCAGGTCCTTGCTCTACACTGCTTGCTGTGTGGCTTTGAGTAAGTCACTTACAGCTGTTGTGTGTCTCACATTTTCTCACTGCTATAATTTATGATGACAGTGACATCTATCCAATTGCACTGTTGTGTGGATTAAAGGAAGGAGCCTGCGTAAAGCCCCCTGACCTCCCAGGTCAGAGCCCAGCACACACAGTAAACAGTCATTAAGGTCACTGTCATTATCACTAGTACCACCCTAGGGCTCAGAGCAAGGATGCGCCTGAAATGAAGTTAAACATAGTTGTTGTGGTGGTGATGTACTGTCGAGTCAGAACTGGCTCATAGAGGACCCTCCAATGGGTTTTCAGAGGTAATTAACTGCACAGGAAGAGACTGCCCATCCTCCTCCCACAGATCAGGTGGTAGATTCAAACCATGTGCCTCTTGGATTGCAGCATAGCTTCTTACCACCTGGCCACCAGTGCTTCCTAGACACAGTAGAAGCAAGCTTTCAAACTAAAGGATAAGATCAAAGCAAGGATAAGGATGGAGCAGGAAGGTTTGGCTCTGGAACTTTTCTTCTCTGAATGCTATCTGTGAGCCCACGGTCCTATCTCAGGCCACCCACCTCAGCAAGAACACCCACAACTACAGAGATAGAGGGAGTCACATTATTGGTTCTCTGCCCTCCTTCCATGCTGTTGTGCTGACAGCCCATTTATTTTCAGAACAAGTCAGTAGTAAATGTAGACACCAGGAAAGCCCCTCCTAGACTCTGGTCCCTTGTAGAGGAACTGAAGACTATCACAAAACCTAGGCCAGTGCCTCAGCTGGGTATCTTCCAGGCCAAGAGGGCAGCGAGATGGTAGCTATCACAAAAAGTCTACCCTGGAACCAAGAAAGCCCACCAGATGCTGCTATTTTACACCGGCTCCTGCCCTCCGAATCCTATCAGGCCAAACAGCTAGGCAGGGATAGGAAACCAGTGAGGGAGCAGGCTGGGAAGGTGTGCTCCTTGCCGGGGAAAACCAAGCCCACTCTGCAAATGCCCTCCCAGGGTGCACAGCAAATTAATGTGCTGCGGAGAACATGCATTAAATCGTGCGGTCGTCCTGGCACTGCGGGTTGCCAATGTACCCTCCCACCACCCCAGCTCTCCTCCCAGAGAAACCATGTCCAAGGCCCTACTGTACCTCGAGATTACTGGCTGCTTCTGAGCACAGCTCATATTTGGAAATCACTCCCAGCTCTGATCTGTTTGCCCACTTGTAAAACTCAGCTGACTATGCCTGCCCTGCCCTCCTCGTGGGCTACCAGAAACCCCAAACAAAAGTGAAAAGGCCTGATTCTATCAAGGGCCCTGGTATCTGGAGGTGGGGAGGCCCCTGTGAACAAGGAGAGTGATGTGGCTCTCAGGGTCACTGTCACTGCAGCCTGGGTTCGGTTGGCCAGGCACCAGAAAGAACTGGGCCTTCAGGTCCTTCAGGCTCCTGCAGGAAGACGAGCAGAGAGAAGCCGGGCTGAGCTGGGCCCTCCCTCATACTGTAGATGAGTTGGGAGGGAGCAGGAGGGCCTGGAACGCCACCTGAGCTCCCTCAGACAACAGGCAGAGGCCAAGGTGGGCAGCTGAGGTGTAGGACGTGAGGGAATCCCAAAGGTGGAACTTACAAGCCAGGCTGAGAAGACGACATGCCTGTTCTGTGAAAGCCTTCATACTGGCACAAACCCCTCCCAACCCCATGAATCAGGGGTGTCAGAGCAGAAAGACGCTACAGGCCAACTAGCCTGCAGAGTTCCCCCATGCTTCGCTCTGAGCCTCCTGGGGAGGTCCAGGGGCCTCTGGGGACGCCCACTCCCCTCAGCCAGAGAAGTCCACTTCTGTTTTACAGAAAAGGCTTCCTGGGAAGGTTTTCTTGGCCAAAACCCAAAAAGCTGATCAATTATTGGGAAATGATGGGTAGTTTGTTCTGCAGGAAGGCAAAGATGCCCCAGGAAGGGAGAGCCTGGCCCAGAGAGCCCTGCTCAGCCAGGCCTGGACCTGACAACTGCCACAGCCCCTATCAAAAGTCCCTTTCCCTTGTTTTCTCTGTTCCTTTCCTGCCTCTGCGCTGTCTTCACAGACACCCCTTGAGATCAAGAAAACAATTCTTGATTTCGCCCACACACACACTAGTCCAGGTCTCCAATGAAGTGAACCAGAACGCTTTCCTTTGTGAGTAGCTCAAAGAAGGCAGCTGTCTTCTTGGGCTCTGCAGAAGTAGTTGAGGTCAGAAGTGGCTCTGGGGACCAGGAGATGGGGTTGAGCACTGCTCAAGAGAAGCAGGGAGAATGAATGGAAATCCAAAATCTCTGTAAATGCTCATTAAAATTACTTAAAAAAATTTTTTAAATGGTAACATGGTTAAAAACAAAAACAAAAAAAAGAGAAGCAGGGAGCAAGAGTGAGCTGGCGCTGACACCAACAGAGCAAGCGGCGCTCCTGCCTAGAGAAGCCTGGCATTTTCTTTGTTTCTACAACTGTGATTTGTGTGGGTGTGCATGCACGTGTACATGTTCAAGAGAGAGAAATTTTGCCACATCTTTGGTCTGTATCTAGTTAGGGCCAGTTGGTGGAGGGACACACACAGAGGAATCAGAACGTGCTGCTGGTTTGCTCACTACCACCACCCAGTGACTACACCCCACTGAGCCTGGCTTTCCAAGTTTGCAAAATGGGGACAGTACCATTTACCTAGTCTTCACGAATTCCTGAACTTTGGAAAGGAAGGAAGAAAGGAAAAATGAGAAGTTAAGAGGAAGATAGGGCCTCCTGGTGTCAATAGACACATTCCAAGGAAGAGTCCCAGCTGGTATTTACTTGAGTTCTGAAGGCTATGGCTCAGTACTTCACACTTGAGGCAACCATGTACTATTGAGGTTCTCCAACAGGTTACTTCCTTTCTGTGCCTCAGTTTCCCTGTCTATAAAATGGGGGTGGGGAATATCATCCTCTTCAGAGAGTTGGAGGGAGGTCTAACCAAGGCACCTGTGAGAAGGAGCCCATGGTGTGTGGATGCATGGTGATCACGTGGAGAAAGGCCTCATCATTCACCCTCACCCCAGGCCTGGTCCCCAGCGCTTCCCTCCCTCACAAGCTGCTCCTGCACCAGCAATCGCCACCAAAACGAACCTCGCGGGGCAGGAGCACTAGGAGAATTAAAACACGCAATCAAACAGCTTCTTGACGGGAAATGCTTTGGAAATTTTCGGCTCCATTTACTTCTCAATCTAATTTTGTCCTCGGATGCACATTATGCTCGAGATGGGATCTCATGTGGTTTGCCCAGCGCTCCGCACACCAGCAGGAGGCACCCGGCGTCTCGATTGCTGCACGCGTCTCTCCCGCCACGTGAGAGGCATAATGAGGGCACCCAGCAGGCTACGGGGGTGCCTAGGGAAGGAGGTCCGGCCCAGACACCCCAGTACTCATCACTTCAGCATCTCCCATTAATACTTTTGGAGTGGGGGTGGTCAATAAGTCCCAGACGCTCTACATTTCTACCCCCTCTGGCGAGAGTGAAGATTCCCATTGCCAACTCCCTGTTCCCCAGTGAAGTCCGTGTCTGCACTCTAGCTCCTCCACTCCATCAGCGCCTCTGAAAACTGGCCCTGCCCACTTCCCCTTCCATTCTTAGGGGCTCTCCTGCCACTTGCCACCTTGGGTCAAGTCAGGTGCTCCTAGAGGTGCCCTCCCCAGAGTCTCCTCTTCCTTTCATCTTTTCCCAGTCATTCCTATAGGGGAGTGGTAGGCCCTGACGGCCCTCCCACCCTGGGCCTTACAGGACTTGCCTCCCTGCCTCAACCACTGTGGTTACTGTGCCCTGTGTGCACCTGGCAAACTCCAGTGTCACCTCCTATGGGAACCCTTCCCTGACACACCCACCCTGCCCTGTCACATGCTCTCTTCATGTCCTAGTGCTTATCAGATTGCTGGAGATGGTTGTTCAGGAAAAGATCTTAGGCTGAAGCCTTCTAGGTCAGGGACCACATTCAATGCATCTCTGTGGTGGTTCCTGGTTATAATGTTCAGCATAGAGCTGAAACCAAGCATGCGCTTCCTGGTTCATCGATTCATTTATTCACTGAAAAAATTCCTGCCATTTTTGGAAACACTCTTTTGTGCCTGGTGCTGTGCTAGGCCATGTAGATTGTCTGCCCTTAAGGACAGGAAGCTCTTTCCAAGTCCAGTCAGTGAGACCTCTGACTGTACCTGTGAAAGAAAGACCACCAGCCAAAAAGCTCAGAAGCTACTCAGGTTTTCACTTCAAATCAACTCACCTCATTGCTGTTGAGTCAGAAACAACTTACAGCTGACCTTCCAGAGGGTTTTCAGAGACTATCAATCACATGGGAGGAGACGGAGATGGCTCATCTTTCTCCTGAGGAGTGAATGGTGGATTCACACCACTTGCTTTTGGATTGGCAGAGCAACTCCTTACCCACTAGGCCACCAGAGGTCCCATGCAAGTTTTAGCCAAAAAGAAATGCCTCCAAGCCTTGGGTTCCAAGGTTGTAATTGGGCCACCAGACACTGCTTCCTCCTTTGCTCTTACTCCGTCCCCCAGTCCACTCAGTCACTCACTAGAAGTCAATCGAATTGTGAAAATACAGCCACTCACACTCTCCAGCTTTTGCTCTAGCTGTCTCTCCTCACTTGAGTTTCCCCTCCTCTCCTGGGATCTGGTACAATCAAGCCCCCTTTCCTTGTGGTTTCTGTCCTTGGGTTTAAGTTTCATCAAATTCTTTGTGGAAAGGAGTAGACAACAGCAGATAAATGATTCAAAGAATGAAGTTCTAACTGCCAAATCCAGCAGACAGTGTCTGATTACCCCATAAGCAAGGTAAAAATGGCCTTGCTTGGGTTTACTTACTAACATGTAGGAAACAATGTCACATTTTTCACCACATCAAAGATTCTGCTTCTAGGTATAGCTGGCATCTGTCTCTCTCCCAACTCCACAGCACCCTCCTACAGAATCAAAGCCTCTTTTCAAATTTACAATCCTTGATGGGGTACCTAGAATAGTAAATCAGCGCACATGAGCTGGTACATACCCCTCCATACTGGGGCTTCTGCTCCTGCCAATAAAAACATCTCAGTTCTTGTTTTCTTGGATTTTTTTTTTACATGTAACACTATCTGCTTGCTCCCTAATTCTTCAAACTCTTTTGGCCACCTTGGGAATTTTACACCTGTAAGAGTTAGGCTTCTCAAGATAAAAGGGACAAACTTGACTTCCCAGCCTCCCTTGGAGCTAGAATGCAGGCATATTACTTGGTCTCGGCCTTGTAGACACACATGTGTGAGCCGTTCATTCACAAGCAGGTGCCAGGGGGGGTCCAGCTAGAAAGGAGGAGGTTCTAGTTGTAGTATCTGGTGTCCAGCAATGGTAATATGAGCTGAGAGGTCAATGTTCACAGCACATAGCGTGACAACTCACAGGACAGTTCTGTATTCAGGCAAAATTTGTTGTTGACTGTGTGGCTACCAGGCCTGGTTCTATGGTCCTCTTGGGGACCCTACGAGTGTCCTGATGTCCTGTAGAAAATTTGTGTCCTGATGTCCTGTAGAAAATTTCCTTTCTGCTTAATCAGACAGAGAATTTTGTGGTGTACAGCTAAGAGCTGGGCTGGTGATCACACGCCTCATCTCCTTTGTTCTCCACCAGTCACCTCTTCCTGGATGACTCTCGGGCTTTCTCTTTCTAGCCACCTATGAAATGTGGCTGTTCTCAGAGTCCTTTCCTAGATCTCTGCTCCTCTCAACCCTCTTCATCGATATAATATCCCTGGGTCATGAATCCCCTCCCACTACCCCTATGCTCACACATTCCAAATCCATGTCCCTGGTACTTGACCTCTCTCTCCTCCACCGTCCTCTGAGCATTTTCACCTGAAGGTCCCCAGGGTTCCTCACCACAGAGCCCCCAAACAAGCTTCTCTCCCCGCTGCCTTTTCCTCAGCTGGTTGTCCCAGGTCCCCAAACCTGGAAAGCCATCTTGGCTTCTACATCTTTCCTTACCCTACAGTTTATTTTTTTTTATTTTATTTTATTTTTTTTTTTAAATTTTGTGTGCGTGTACCGTCAAATCAGATCTGACTGGTACAGGAGGATATTGCGCCTCCTTCTCCGGCAGAGCATCTGGTGGATTCGAACCGTGTTCCTCTGGGATTGCAGTGCAGCTTCTTGCCACTAGGCCACCAGAGCTCCCCCTTACCCTACAGTTTAACTGCCAACTCTACCCCTCAACATGTTTTCTCTGCTCTTATCCACACTAAAAACCCCTGGTGGCATGGTAGATAAAGCACTGACCTGCTAACCAAAAGGTCAGTGTTTTGAGTTCACCATTTGCTGCACAAGAAAAAAAAAGATGAGGTCTTCTTCTGTGGACTCACAGTCTTAGAAGCCCTGTGAGACAGTTCTACTCTGTCCAGCAGGGTCACTAGGACTTGGCTCAATGGCAAGTGGGTTTGATTAGCTTGGTTACCTCTGTTGCCTGGGTCCAGGTTCACATATTTTCTCTGCTAGGCTTTCACAACTACCTTTAATAGATCAGGTCTTGAAGAATCTTCTTCATGACATCACACTCTTCAAAGATGCCAGAAAGATTTCTTTGAAGATGTTACTTCATCCTAAAAGCCCTGAGGCTCCTCGGCATCTGGAGGTTATGACCTCAAGTCCTTGAGAGTGTGGACCCGTCTCCTCTTCTTTCTAGACTTCTCCCTGGTTCCTCCTTCAACACCCACCCTTGAAAGGTGACCTACACTGTTACTGCCTTTATTAAGCAGTTCTTTCCCTTCCTGGAGTACATTTCCTTCACTTCCCTCTGCAGCCTGGCTAATTCCTACTGATTTTAACCAATTCCCAAGTCACCTCCTACAGGAAGCCTTCCGTGGTCACCAAGCCACATATATGGACACAGCCCCCTCCTCTTGCCCCTGTCACCTCCACCACACATTTCTTTCTCATTCTAGTCCCTCCTCTTAAAAACACTGAATGAGTACTTCCAATGACCCGGAAACCTTACTAAGAACCTTACATACATTACCTCATTGAATCCTCCTAACAACCCTAGATGGTGGTGGCTGTTAGGTGCCATGGAATATGACTCACAGCGATTCTGTGAATAACAGATATGAACTGTGATCTATCCTGTGCCGTCCTCACAGTCTCTGACACACTCCAGCTCATTGCTGCAGTCAGTGCGTCAATCCACTTGGTTGAGGGTCTCCCTCTCCTTCACTATCCCTCTACCTTTCTAAGCATGATGTCTCCCTCCAAGAAATAGCCTCTCCTTTCTACTGAAAAAAAAAAAAAAAGAAATAGCCTCTCCTAGCAACATGCCCAAAGTATGTGAGATGAGGCTTCACCATCTTTGCCACCAAGAAGTACTCTGGATACACCTTCTCCAAGACATATATATTTGATCTTTTGGCAGTCCATAGGATATTCAGTACTGTTCTCTAACACCACAGTTCAAAGGCATCAATTCTTCTTTTGTCATCCTTATTCATTGTCCAGCTCTCAGCAGCACAGCCAGTGAGTGCTATTGTTTTTTTCAGAAGAGAAAATGGAGTGTCAGAAAGTCCAGGTGACCTTCCCCAGCTAGCAGCTAAATAGTTCTAGGTCTAGAATGGGGAGCCAGGGTTGTGTGACTCCACAGCCCTATCCTGAACAACAAACCATGATGCTTTGCTGTTCCACCCTCGGGAGCTGTTCACAACACTGACCAAGTCACTTGACTATTGCGAGCCGCAGTTTCCTCTCCGTAAAGTGCAGCCCAGTTGACATCATGCCGCCCTCACAAGGATGAAAGGAGGATCTAAAAACCATCACAGTGTTAAAAAGATTTCATAAACTATACAGACATAAGAGATCTTAACATCATTTTAGGACTTTGCTTCACAGAACCCTTCCTTGTTCATCTTAGAATCAAAGCCTTCCATAGGGAAGGGCTCCCATTGCCCCCTCTAGACCAGGTGCCCTGGGATTTTTAAAGTCACCATCCAGCTGTTCCTATTCCCCCAACCCCAAAACCAACTGTGACAGTCAAGCAAAGAAGTGGTTGGGGGAGGAAAATCCATAAAGGCTCAGCAGAGCGGTGGCCAGCGGAATTCTCCAGCTCCTGACCACCAGTTAGTGACGTCAGGATTTATAACTGTATTAAATGGTGTGACAGGCAGCCTTGATATATCAGTTCCCCCTTCTTCCCAAATCACAGACAATAAAAGCTTTGGCAGTGAAAGTCATTCATCATCATAAAGACCTGAGACATCCCAGTCATCAATTTCACTCACATCCTTAATACACTGGAGAGAGTGTAGGAGTTGAGCACCTCCAAAAGGGGGGAGGAAGAAAACACGAAGGAAGATTGAACAGGAATAATTACAAAGGTCAAAGAAGGGATTCCTCCGGGAGGGTGCTGAGGGCAGAGCTGGAGCTACTGGAGGTGTGTGCTCGAGACATGGAGACACGGGGCCTGCCCCAGACCCCAGCCCTCAGGGAAAGAGCACAAACTGGCTGTGGGTGCAAAGGAGGAAACTAGGCCTCTCAGCCCCTTATTTTGGGCCCTGCAGCTGCAGGCCAAATTCTAGAAGACTCATTGTTCTAAAAAAAGAGATAAATACAACAGGATCCCTTTGTAATCTAGCCCCATATTGACAGATAGTTCCCGCTACCTTCTTTTAGGCACCACCTTTTAATGACCTGTCAGGGACAGACCAAGCTGGCCATGAAAGGCTTCAGCAGTGCCCAGTAAGTCAAGAGTGGCTTGTCAAAGTCCTTTATCAAGTTCTCTGGCATCTCTACCCCTCCCCTGGACGCCTGCACACCTTCCATTCAACCTTAAATTCAGCCCCTCTAACCACACATGAAAAACAGGGATTCAAGAGAGGAAGACAAAAAGATTCAGATGCTGCTTGCAGCTCAGCAGAGCCAGGATCTCCCCATGGCCGAGTCTCCTTCGTCCACAGATTCAATCTTTCTGGTCCACCCAAGCATCTGGGCCACAGCTCCCCAAGCCTGCACCACCTATTATATTACTTTGCATTGTCTTTCTACTGAGATGGACAAGAAAATGAAGGGTAAACACCACCTCCAAAAAAACCCTCCAGAAGCTGAGGTGATCATAGATGGAACTTTGACCTATTCCTGAACAGCATCAGAACTTAAGCGGCCCTTCTCGCAGGCTGCCCGGCCTCTTCCCCTTCCCACATCAGGGCAAAGAAGAAAAAAAAGTCTATTTCTGAAAAGAAGGGACAATGATTTTTATTTTGCCTTCACACCCCCCACCCCATGAAAAACAAAACAGGAAAAGAAAGCTTGTGACCAATCTAAATGGAGAATTGTTTAAGTGCTAGGCAGGGGTCCCCAGTCTAGACAACAAGTGGCCAGGAGCAAGGGGAATGGGCCTTGGCCCTGAGGCTGCAGGGAACCCCCGGGTGGCCTGGCCCTTGGCTTGCAGGGAGCCTCCAGGTGGCCTGGCCCTTGTGGGAATGCGTAGGACATATAAAGCATGTGCTTCACAAGAACAGAGAGCTGCCTACCCATCTACTCAGCAAGCCTCCATTGAGGCCTCCTGGATGCTAGGGAGGGCTCAGTAGCGTGGTGTCTGTCTGGGTGGGTTTACTCACGGGTGCCAGCTTTTGGAGGGTGAGTCAGCTTGGTGCCCTCCAACTAGATTCATCCCAAGATTAAGCCAAGTCACATTAGAAACAGTTCCAACACAGGTGGTTCCAGATCAACCAGCCAGCCTTGTTCATGGTCTGTTTTCCAGATCAGAATCTGGTCTGCTCAGGCACTTTCTTTGGTCAGACTCTCTTCCTGCCACGGACACACAGGTGAGCAGCACTGTAGCCTAGTGTGCAAGTATGTGGCCTCTGGAGTCTGACGGCCTAAGTTTAGATCTCAGCTCCACCACTTTGGGGCTGTGTGAGCTTAAGCTCAGATTTTGCATCACTATAATGGAGATAGTTAGACTAGTACCCTAATGGGGCTAGGTGTGGATTAGACAAGCTAACATCTATTGCTATGAGTTGGTGTCAACTTGATGGCACCCAACAATGCCTGTAAAGGGCTTAGAGCAGTGCCTGGTAAGGATGGGTATGGTGCAAATATTAGTCTTGCTAGCAGCTCCTGTATGCAGAGCAGATTATCGAAGAGGCTGGGCTCTATGAGGAGAAGCGTGGCGTTAGGATTGGTGGACGATCTATCAACAATCTGCGTTATGCAGATGATACAACCCTGCTCGCTGAAACTGAGGAGGACCTCATGCACTTACTGCAGAGGGTCAAGGACTGCAGCCTTCAATATGGACTGAGGCTCAATGTCAAGAAGACAAAAATTCTCACCACTGGACCAATCGGTAGCATCAGGATGGATGGCGAAGAGATTGAGATTGTTCACAGATTCCGTTTGCCCGGCTCCATGGTCAACACTCTTGGCACCAGTAGCCAGGAAATCAAAAAACATATTGCGATGGGAAAGTCTGTTGTTAGGGACCTCTCTAAAGTACTCAAGAGCAACGGTGTCTCTCTGGAGCCTGATACAGGCCATAGTTTTTGCAATCACTTGTTATGCATCAGAGAGTTGGACAATGACGAGGATAGAAGGAGAATTGACACCTTTGAGCTGTGGTGCTGGAGAAGAGTATTGAATGTACCATGGACTGCCAAGAAAACAAACAGATTCATCCTAGAGAGGGTTAAACCAGGCTGCTCCTTGGAGGCAAGGATTCTGGGGCTTCGTCTGACATACTTTGGATATGTTGTAAGGAGAGACAGGTCTTTAGAGAGGGACATCATGCTGGGTAGAGTAGAGGGATAGCGCAGGAGGGGAAGACCCTCTATGAGGTGGATCGATTCAGTGACTGGGGTAATTGGGATGGGTGTGTCAGAGGCAATGAGATTGGCACAGGATAGAGCACGGTTTAGGGCTGTTGTACATAGGGTCGCTATGAGTCGCAAACGACTCGATGGCACATAACAACAACAACAACAACAGCAGCTCCTGGCTTTTTGGATACTGTCTTGAACTTTCCTCTCTGGCTACTTAGACTGAGACAAGCTCTGGGGGAAGGGGAAATCCACCAAAGCCCATCCTAGCTCTCACCAAATAAGACAACTCCCCAGACGAGCTTATTGGCCACCTTCTTGCCAAGATAGGCTCTGACACTATCTCGGACCTGGATTAGGTCTAAAAAAAAAATAGTAGCTGTGGAAAAACAAACGCTTCTCTGGATGAGCAATTCCAAACAGGCAGCAAGTTATTCTCAGGCTTCATGCCAACACAGTCTTACCAGCATCCATAGATCGCAGAGAGAGAGAGAGCGAGAGACCTTCAACAGCATCTCAGGTAATGAAAGTGAAAACTAAGAGAGAAATCACCTCTTTAATTCAAAGAGAGTTTGGTTTGGTTTTTTGCTATACATTTTTTTAATACGAGTTTATTTGCAAAATTCATTGTTTTTCACATTGGCTAAACATTTTAATGAAAAATAGGGACTGTTTCACAAATTTGTGTGTCATTCTTGCACAGGGGCCATGCTAAACTTCTCTGTATCTTTTCAGTTTTAGTATCTATGCTTCTGAAGTGAGCACTGAGAGTTTTTATCCCAAGCTGTGAACATCGGCATAGAAAAGAAAGAAGAAGGCCACAGACCAGTAGAAGAGAATGTATTCAAAAGAGAAATAATAATTGTGATGATGTTATTCATTTCAAAGCCCATACCCTATGTTCAATAAATGTTTTTAGGTATTTGCATCATGTCAAAAACCTTTATAACACAAGAGGGTGTGATCTGGGTGATTAGTATCAGTCAGTTAAAGTAGACATTATCTATCCATCCATCTGTTCGTTCTTCATCAAACGCTTCCCAAATACCTACTATGTTCCAAGCCTTAAGGCTGAGATAATCCAGAGCCTTGTCACCTATGGAAATAGAGGCTGGATACACTCCTGCCAACACTGCTTCATAGTAGGGCCTGAGATCTCTAGAATGGTAAGATAATGAATTTGTTTTGCTTTAAGCTATTAAGACTTTCATTCTCTTCAAGTTGGAACCAATTCATAGCTGACCTTTTCACAGGTTTCTGAGGCTCACATCGGAAGTACGGTCATCTTGTCTAATGGATCTATGGGTGGATTTGAACTGTGCCTACAGCCTTTTGGGCTGGCAGCACAGCTTCCCGTGGACTATGCCACCAAATTTCCCTTTAAGCCACTGAGTTGGTGGTAATTTGTTAGCGCAGCAGTTAAGAGACAAATACAGAAAGACTTTGGAACATCCAGAATAGGGAGCCACCAGGCCTACTCCATACTGGACAAATCGGTACCCCAATACCCACACACACACTACCACCCCAAAGCACTCCTTCTACAAGCCCCATGATGCAAAGTACCCCATATCTGGCTTTCTGGCTCAGGCTGTTTATCTGAACTTTAGATTTTTAGAAACATTTATATAGCACTTTTTATACTCAAGGCTAAGTTTTAAATGCCTGCTTTTTTTTTTTTAAACCATTCTGAATCTGTTTAACTGTTAGTTGGGACAAAAATACTACCTAAGGATTAAATGAGCCAACATATGTAACAAGTGCTCAATAGACATTAGCAATCATTATTACCTCCTGAGGCAGACTATTCAGATTTCACAGAACTTAGACTTTTAGGAAGTTCTTCACAGTGAAACGTGCTTCCTCCCTGTGGCTTCCCCTCATGTGGTCTTAGTAGACAGGGAGCTCAGCTCTCAGCCCTGTCTGCACACTTAGCCTCCCTGCCACAGCCCTGAGCACTTGGGAAGCAGCAGCCAGGTCTGGACGCCACTGAATCTCAGCTCCACAGCCCCGGGGGGATGGCAGTTTTCTGCTCTCTCCTCTTCCTGGCCTCCAACCTCATCTGTCTGCACCTTCAAGTAGTAAATACTGATATCTTCTGCTATTTCTTGCAGAGTCAATTTCAAGACATATCGACCCTATTGAACACAACAGAACTGCCACATAGGGGTTCCAAGATTGTAACAAGCCGATTGCCACATTTTTCTCCCCAGGGACAGTTGGTGAGTTCAAACCTCTAATCATTCTGTTAAAGATTGTGTGGTAACCACTGCACTGCCAGGGCTCCTTACTGATACCTTAACTCTGAGGACTCAGGCTTAAGTCAGCTGGACAGGTACAAAGGATGGCTCATCCAGCTCTTTGAAGATAACAGAAGTTATGTATCTATCAACAAGTTGTTGTTAGCTGCCGTTACCCAAGGACTCGGGCTCATCAACAGGGGTCAGAATTGACTCACAGCCAAGCCTCCAGTGGGTTTTCAGAGGTTGTGAAATCAGATGGGAAGACTGCCCATTTTCCATGGAACCATTGGCAGATTTGAACCACCAGGGAGGCGCCACCTTTGGCTTAGCAACACAACTCCCTACGGACTATGCCACTAGTAGTTGTTGTTGTTGTTGTTGTGTACCGTAGCATCAGAACTGACCCATAGCTGACCCTCCAGTGTGTCTGCAGAGGCAGTTAATGACACGGGAGGAGATTGCCCATCATTCTCCCGCGGAGTGGCTGGTGACCTCAAACCAAGTTCCCCCAGGATTGCAGTGGTGCAGCTTCTTGCCTAGTAAGACCACCAGAGCTCCCTATGCCACCAGAGTCACTCCAAAATAATGAAGATACTGTGCCCAATGTGAATGGATTATTGTAATCATACAGTTGCCAACGGCTTATACTTTGTAAGTAGATTAGGAGGACTTTCTTCCTAGTTTGTCTTAGCTTTGTTGAAACCTGTTGAGCATTTCTGTTGCAACAACAAGCCTCCCACGACAGAAAGGTAGCACTCGTGCAAAGCTTCACTAGCCAGGGACTGAACCTACGTCTCCAGGAGGAAGGGTAGGATTCCACCACTGACATATCACTGCCCCCACTAACATGCTAGGGTGTCCATAAACTACCAAGTGAAATTTTTAAACAAGCCAATGACAATATGCAGAGTATGAGCCCACTGGTGAAAATACAAGCTATGCACGAATAAGCAGAAAAATGCTGTTAAGATTCCAGAAGGACACATACCAAATTATCAACTCTGACAACATCTGCAGAATGGATTAGAAGTGGGTTAGAGGATCCAGCCACAGGTTGCTTTACTCCTACACCATTTGAACTTCTTTTAAATAAGCATGTATCAGTCTCTTTTGTGATTTTCAAAAAGTTATGATAGAAGAGATTGTGCTGAGAGACTAAATCAAACCTTGCATCAGAAAAGCAATTTAGCTATTACCTCTTTCACAAAAGCTTTCCTATGCTCCACAACCAAAGAGAAGTACTTGACTTCTCCCATGATCATTTCTCTTTCTTTTCTGTTTTATGTTGTCTTGTGCCTGTATCTACATTTGCCTCCCCCACAAACTTGCAATACTCAAGACCAAGCCTAGACCAGGAACTGATGGGAAAGAGAAGCTCCATTTTGAAGGAGAGAGGAATGAATGAATGAATGAATGAGTGGATGATGATGGCCCAGCTAATTGCAGGCACTGCATAGTTTAGATTTTTCTCCTCCAGACAATGACAAGGCAGTTGAGATCTCTGAGCAGGAGAGCAAGCTAATGAAATCACTATTTTAGGAAGATGAATAACAGCTGGGTGGGTTGGGAAGCTGGAGGTCCAGAGAACACCTCGAATGTTATTTGGAAAGGTCGACACCTAAGCTGCCTGCAAGTGTAAAAAAAAATCTATGAGTACATTACCAGGATGGCCAGACAGCTTTGTTTATTTTTACCCTACAAAATGCAAGGTCAGAAATAACTCGAATACTTTCTTTTGAAATTATTTTTTAATTGGCACAGCACTTTACACAAATATTAATTCATTTATTCAACAAATAGTTCTTGGGGACACTATTGCTAACCTGAAAGCAAATCATCGTTTCCCCTTGGTGAGCATTTTAATTATGGAGATGTTTGAATTTCATTTTGGCTTCAAAATTATCAGACTTATGGCTTCTCTGAATCTCAGAACATCCTTCCAAACACTAAGACTGCAGACTTCTAGGAACCTGTTACTGTGAGTCATAGATTTTTTTTTATTATTTAACACTCTAAAAATAATTTAAGCCCCATGTGGAGGTTGTTGTTGTTATGTGCCATCAAGTCACCTGCAATTCATAGCGACCCTCTGAACAACAGCCCTAAACCTTGCTCTGTTCTGCGCCAATCTTATTCTCTCTGACACACCTTCTTTCCCCATTACCCCAGTCACTGAATCAATCCATCTCATCGAGGGTCTTCCTCTCCTGCCCTGTGTTTTTCTCAAGTGCAAATGGCCTTGTGTCTCTAGAGAAAGTTCCAATCTTGAATATTGAGTTTTCACAGAGCAGCTCAATTGGTGGCACTCTCTGGGCTGTGGTGCCCTGAAGGCAGGCCCTGCTTGTCCATAAAGACCTGAGCGTTTCTACCGAGCAGCACGAGGTCACCATACTGGACGAAATGCTGTGCTGCTGGATGTTCTCCAGCTATGTACACCCAGCACACCAAGCCCACTGGAGACAAGCAGAATAGCAAGAGCAACCTGCTGGAGGCAGGGCCAGTGAGGCCAGCTGCAAAGCCCTTGAGTACTTGAGAGAGGAGATTCCTGTTGAAAAGGACCAGAAGGTAAGAGAAGGCAAGGAAGACTAGCTCTAGAACAGATAGAAACTCAGTAACCCTCCGGAGTCAGCCGAGAAAGTAAGTGAGAGAAGTTGAAAGACATGCTGATTTACTATTGGAACAGGCAACCCAGGGTTCCCCTGTGTGAATGTGGCCTCAAGATGGACAAAGCTTTTAATCCTTCAAGAGAAGAAAGAACTTTTAGTTTTTGTGTTAAATCTGCTGAGTTTTGGGGGTTTTTTACTCTTTTTTTTTTACAGAGATTTTGGATTTTTCATTCATTGTTGCACTTTTTTCTTTACTCTCCACCCCCAGTTCGCTCCTCTCTTGGAAAAGCAAAAGATAAACTTCAAATCTGCTGAGTTTTAAGGTACTTTCAAATTTGGTTTTTGAAGTTGATGTATTGAAAAAGTTAAAATTTTTTTTAAATGTAAAATGACAATAAAGGAAAAAAAAGGTCCCTCCTACTCCATCTGCCTAAACATGGCTACATTGCTGAGTGTATTTGCCAGAGTTCCTATACGAATGTCCACATCAGCGCAAGTATACATTCTCATTGTCCCTTCCTTCTTTACAGGAGAGGCAGTTGTCTACACACATTATTCTGTACTTCTGTTTTCCATGAATAATATCTCCAAGATCCTTCCCAATCAAGGCAAAAAGAGCTCCTTCATTTTTTTCCTGTAGTTCTATAGAAGTCCATGTGTGAACCATTCTTTATTCAAGCAGTCACCTCTGATGAACATTTGGATTGAAAATCCTTTTTTAAAAAAAACAAAAACAAAAACAACAACAACTTCAAAAACACCATGCAGACCTACTAAGAGCTGTCGGTAGGTTTGATCCAACTGTGGGTTGCCAGTTAGTAGCCTTTGGCTGGACTGTGAGGTACCAAATGCAAGAGACAGTGTTTGGTACAAGAGTTCACAACCCAGGTGCCAGCCTAGACTTTAGGGACACTTTAACTTCTGGCTTAGCAGCGGGATACCTCAACTTCTGGCCTCACATGAGATGTCTCAGCTTCTGTTTTGACAATGAGAAGGGAACAATTTCCATTGAAAACAGCTTCAGGTTATCACTACTGGTAAATTATTTCCCTTTGAGATCATCAAATCCCCATGTGTAACCAAGAGGTACCAATTTTTGGAGAACACCACCCTTGGCTAGCCAAAAAGAAGGCATCTTTCCAGGCAGTAAACAGACATAGTGACTGTAACAATGAACTCAAACATGGCAGTAATTGTGAAAATGGCATAGGACAGGGCAGTGTTTCATGCTGTTGTTGGCAGGGTAGCTATTCAATGGACTAACTTGATGGCACCTAACAATAATAACAAAATACCCATGATTGAGTGCTTAGTGATGAATTCGCACAAGAAGCCTCTGGAAGATGCCAGATGTGTACTGAAGAGAGAGCATGAGATCTTGGCTCCAAGCTCCAAACACTGAACCCAAGGTGTGCAGCAAAACAGAGCTGCTGAAACTCAGGGCCTTCACAGCCCTCCTACCTGACATTCACTGTCTCCCACTCTCCTCCCTTTGTCTCTAGAGCTGCACAGTTGCTGTTGCTTAAGAGGGGCAGTACTTCAGGAAGTCTCAATAAGCTATATCCCAAACTCATCTGACCAGCAGAAGCCTCCCTCAATCCCCTCCCACCATCCCGACCTGCTCAAGTGAAGAGATGGCATAGCACAAGAGAGCAGGCTCCAGCCCTCTGGACCTCACAGAGAGGGGCTGCCAAGGCTACTGGCTGGCCTCATTCCTTTGTTCTCTCCGGCAAAGGGTCAGGTGAGCACAGCTGGTGGCAAGAGTTGAGACTCCTCACCAGTCCTGGCAGGTAGGCTCAGTGTCTGCCCCACCAGCAGGCATGTGGCCCAGGGACACACCTGCAGGTAATTAGTCCCAATCAGGACGAGTCCAAACTGCTGATGGTGCAGGATCAAACTGGCCACATCACACGTTTACAAATGGTGAGCTGTATCTGAACTGTGGCCCTGCACAGTAGAGTAGGGGTTTGACTTAATATGTAAAGTGGCATATAAACAAAGGCGAGAAATTGACTTGTTCTCTAATGAGATCTCCCCTGCACAGCCTGGAGTATGGGACCAGCAATGGAGCAGCACAGAGGCCACCTGCCTTCAGGTACTCAGGCTGGCACAGCCCCAGCTGGAGCCCTGAGCCAGAGCTCACCCTCCAACTGGGCACCCAGGCACTGGGCTTTGTGGGGCTGGCAGACTGAAGGACTTCCCGGAAGTGTACAGAGCTGTGTCAGGGAGTTACATCCACTGACCAGGGGGAATTCACATACAGCCCCACGGTGACAGAAGACCCATCATGCCAGGTCTGAGACACATTCCTGCAAGGTGTTCTAATAGTTCTTGATGGTTTCAATACTGCCCCCTAGAGGGAATGTTTTTAAACTTGTGGGGGCCTTTATATGCTTGTAGGAGTCTCTGGGGGCTGCAAGGGAGCCCTGTTGCACAGTAGTTAGTGTTCAGATGCTAACTGAAAGGCCAGCAGTTCAAACTCACAAGCAGGAGAAAGATGCAACAGGCTGTTCCTGTAAAATTTTTAACCAGAGGAAACTGTATGGAATCCTGTCCTAAAGAATTCAAACCAGTCTTTGGTTATTAGTGCAGTACGGTATGGACGATACCACCAGAGCTCCTATTACAGTCTTGAAAACCCAGTTGAGCAGTTCTTCTCTGTCCTGTAGGATTGATATGGGTAGGAAGTAACTCAACAATAATGGGGACAAGTGGTGCAAACAGTTAATTTGTTTAATTGCTGAGAAGCTGAAGGCTTGAATCCACTTACAGGTACCTCAGAAGAATGGCCTGGATATCCACCTCCCCAAAATCAGCCACAAACAACTCTACAAAGTACAGTTCTACTCTAACATGCTCAGGGTTCCCACAAGTTGGGGGCAACTCTCATGACTATGCGCTATGTTTGTACACTACACACAAAGAAGAATTACTTGCCCTGTCTTGTACACTTACATCCTACCAGACAAACATTCTTGGAGGTGAAAAATCTGCTTACAATTTTTTAAACCTAGAACTCAACTCCATATACAAATATGAATGTGTTACTTCTGCGTGGCTTTAAGAGACACTGAATTATTCTAAGAATGCAAGTACAATGTAAATTTTCTAGGAGTTCATGTTGGACTTGCCCTTTGAAAAAGAGAGCACAAAGCTTCCCACTGGTGGCCTAGGGGTAAGAAACTGCACTGCAATCTCTAAAAAAGAACACACCAGTTTCTATTCCCAATAGAGTATATGAAAATGTCTGTTTCTCATGCCTTCTCCTTAAAAAATGTTTAAATATTTGACAATGAATTTTTTCAAACTATTTTATTGTTTTGCAATATTTGGATTTAAATTTATGACTAAGGAATATCTATTTCCTTTATCTGGGGTGATCTGCATTATTTTTAATGAACTCATGTCTTTTGATCAGTCTTTAGAGCAAATTATCAGGCTTTTTCATATTCATTTCTAGAGATTATTTGTATTAAGAAATATGCATTTTGTTTTCTATGCTCTATTTAAATCTTCTGTCTTGTTCTTAGTCAAAATAGTTACATTTTTACCAATCATTATTATTCTTTGTGTTTTACATGTAGAACACACTTTAAAAGGTCTTTCTATTCTAGGGCTATAAAAAATTCTACCACTTTTTCCTTTGGTTTTATTATGATTCTCTTTCTTATATTTAATCAACCTGGAATTGACTTTATATAAAAGTGTGGGTGAAGTCTCTCTCAGGGAGGAGTGATAGGGAATGGCAAAGGATACACTGACAAAGAAGATTAATCAGAACTGGCTTTGACAAGCACTGTGGC
>NW_006399802.1:1667552-1671204 GCF_000299155.1 Elephantulus edwardii
GGATTCAACAAGCACAGTTCTCCAACATCAACTGGTCTTTACTCCATTGTTATAAAATATTGCATTTATAAATACCCACATATACTCGGATATACTTCATTATTCTAATCATTAGTTCTTTCATTTTCAGTAATAGTTCTGATTGCTATTAATTTATCATGTACTTGTAAGTATGCTAATAATTCTATTCAGTTCTCTATTTCAGAATTTTTCTAGCTATCTTTAAGGGTGATATGAATCCATTTAGCAGAGCAGATACTCAAAGTGGCAGATACTGTTATTAGCTAGTTCAGGCTCTTTTCACTGTATAATCTTCACATTTCTATATGTAGTTCTCTCAACAGAGTAAGAATCCATAAACTAGGAGACTGGATGTCTGTTCTAACTCTCCTCTTTTTACCTTCAATTGAGAAAGTTGTTGCCTCTCTTTGAGACTTGGTTCTATATCTGGAAGTTGAGTTACTGTCAGAGGTCTTGTCACACACACATCCTCCAACACCAGGAGAGAGAGCTTTGTTGGACATCTCTGGTGTAGGAAGGCTTGCTCTGCCTCTCCTTGTCCCATTGCTGGCATCTCCTCATCTTCAGACTAAACTACACTCCAGGTTCTTCTACTCCATGCCCCATCTCAGGTGGACCGAACCTTTTGGTATCTGACTGACTCACATGGTACTCAGATTTGCAAAGAAGATTCCAGCTTTTACTCTGTCCTCCTACTCATTACCCTCATTTTATAGATTTTTTAAAAACACAGAAGTATTATGTTATTTATCCAAAACTACATAGCTAGTATATAATAGGTCCATATATTGTCTCCAGGGCTAAAAGTCTTAAGCATGACACCGACAGCCTCTGGGAAGATAAAAAGGCTGGCACCTGGCCTTCAGGAAAGGTAGCTGCCTTGCACCTACTAAGCATTTTCCAGATATACCTTCTGTCTTTCTTTACCCAATCTTTATCTGGAAACCTGAAATGCCAACAGTAATCTTTATGGAGACACACTTATCCTTGAAGCTGATGCCAACCACGGATGTCTCGCCTTAAGAGGAATAAATCCCAGAACACCTGGCCCTGTTTTCAGGTGGCCAGGAAATCACTGAGGTCCCTCTGACATGAGGTTTCACTGCCACTCCTCTGAGCCCAAAAGAACAAATAAATCTACCTTGGGAAAAGTGCAGGCAGAGTGCTCCTTAGAAGCAAGGAGACTTCTTACATGCTTTGAATATGTAACAGAAGGGGTCAGTCCTTGAAAAAGGCCATTACATTTGTAAAGGCAAAGGTTCAGTGAAGAAGAGAAAGTCCTTCAATGAGACAAATTTGACTCAGTGACTGCAGTGGTGGGTTTGGGGACAGGGAAGCTTGTGAGGATGGGGTACAATCAGATACAGTTTAATTCTATCTTACATAGGGTGCGACTTGTCAGAGCTGATTCAACAGCAATTATTTAAACAATGCACAGCTATGTCTCAGCACAACAATAACCTCGGACCCCAGCAATCTCCTGCCTGACCTGTTCCAGGACCTTATAACCTCATTAAAACAAAAATGACCAGTGATGTCCAAGATCACCAAGAGCCATTCTTCCCGTGACACGTTCACACAGTTCTCTCTCCTCCTCCCCTCCTCTTTCCCTCTAGGTTCAGTGGGTGCTCCTCTCATCATGCACACTCCACATACCCTCACCTGTCACAATGGGGTAGGACTGTGGCCCGGGCACTGTGCTCCCGATGTCAGCGGGGGTGGGACTGGTCAAGTTGGCCTTCATGTCATCCAGCCCTCCAGCCAGTGAGGCCATGGCAGAATACTCAGTGGTCTGTAGGAAGAAACAGAGACATCTTAGCAATGAGACTCCTAAGCACCCTAATCAAATGCTGCTGTCACATTCTGGGCTCAGTCACTGAGCTGAGCTTGTCCATACCAGTGTCAAGGCCCACAGGGGGAGTTTATGGATTCCCTAGAATTGAGAAGGCAGATTCAATTTGATTCAGCACAAGACAGTTCTCCAGAACTGAGAAGTTCTCCCCAGGACAAGTGGGCAGGATTCAGGGAGGTTTCTTAAGATTCACATCTAGCTCACTTTGTGGCCTACAGGCTCGGCTCCCCTCTGTCCAGCCTGAGCTGCCCAGATACCACTATCCTCTTCCACTGATGCAGAGACAGAGGACCCAGTAACCAAAAGCAGAAATAAGAATCTTTTTTTGCCAAGAGAGTAGAAAGAAAGATTTCTGATTTCTGTAATCTTAAACCATAGAAATAGAATCACAGAAACAGAGTTAAAAGGTACCTTCAGATTATCCAGTCCAGATCCTCATTTCACAGATGAGCAACTGAAGCCCAAAGGGATAGACAGAAAATATATCGAAAATCTATTTCTTGCTAGAGGTCATGACACAGTACCGACCTTGCCTATGGTCAAACAAGACAGAATTCCAGTCTAGGGAGTAGTTCATCATAAATACTCACCCTGAATCTCACCCATCAAACCTACTGCACCACAATTTTGGCTTTAGCATCACACCCAGTGCTTTAGAATTTTGGAAGCCTGTTAACACCTGGTATGCCAAAAACTGTGAAAACACTGGATTTACTCAGTCCATACCAATCAAAAATATTTAGCCCATGAGTCACGACCCGTTCTTTAAGCTCTGATTTCTACACAGTCAGGACACAAGATGAGGCACTTACTTGGCCTTCAAGCTCCTGTCAGAATGGCCTCCAGAGAAGACAATGAAGATGCCAACCTGGGCCTTCCCATCCAAGGGCTGAATAAATTAGAAACATGAGTGACATGTCTCTTCCTCCCACTCAATA
The DNA here is from genome assembly GCF_000299155.1 of Elephantulus edwardii. Taxonomy (NCBI): domain Eukaryota; kingdom Metazoa; phylum Chordata; class Mammalia; order Macroscelidea; family Macroscelididae; genus Elephantulus; species Elephantulus edwardii. The sequence continues at coordinate 1,670,364 of NW_006399802.1, forward strand.
CCTAGGTAAATAAAATATTTCTCATTACCTAAGCCAAATAATTTGGCTATGCATACTAAGCCTTGGTGTGGGGAGTTCCTTCCAGGGCCCTGGCTTTGGAAGACACAGGGACTAGGGAACAGACAGTCTTCTGGAAGTATCCCTGCTTGCGATGAACAGAACTGAAACACTGAGAAGGAAACTGAAGGACCATTGCAGATAAAAGGGACTCCCATTCAGGCACATCCTTAGTGCTTTTCTCTGTCAACTGTTATAAAATAACCTCTAGAATATTCTAGTATCAACTGGGATTGATAACAACAGAGAGTACAAGCACTACAAGCTCATGGACTCTATGATGCATTCTTATTAAGGATGTTTTTTCCAGGGTTCTTTGGGACCCTTCAGACATCTTCTAGAAAAGACTGGATGTAAAACATAGAGATAAGAACACAAGTAGGTCCGAGGCAAGCCTTATGAAGAAAGAATAAAGCTGGGGGATGGTCTTCCAGACATTCAGAATTACTACAAAGCTACAGTAATTAGAACAATGTACTATTGGCATAAGGACAGAAAAATCGACCAAGGAAACAGAATCAAGACTAGAAAGTGATCTGTGCATGCATGGGGCTTGATATATGAGAGAGGTGGTGTACAAATCAGCAGAGAAAGGAAGAACTCTTTAATAAACAGTATGCAACTAACTGGTTATCCACTCAGAAACAAGAGGCAGAAATTGGATCTTTACTTTACAGCAGACACAAAAATCAATGCCAGGTGGATTAGAGGCCTGAATGTGAAAGGCACAAGGTAACTAATGTGGTCAGCTCTGTTGTTGTTGTTGTTGTTGTTATGTGCCGTC
>NW_006399802.1:1672104-1687580 GCF_000299155.1 Elephantulus edwardii
GCTCAGCGAACACCATATAGATTCGACCCCAAAAGAAAAACACCAAGGCATATCATAGTTGTAGTTGCAGCTCCTTGCCACTAGGCCACCAGAGCTCCCCTGGTCAGCTCTAGGTCCCACCAAAATCCTTGGAAACAAGTCTGCCCTTCATGAGAAAGGAAGTGAGTGGCCCTGGGTTCTCACATAGAGTTCTCATTCACAAGGACAGTAGTAGCCATTCTGGAAGAATGGTGCACAAGTGCCCAGTTGGTCATTCTGCCACCCAGTCCCTCCTGCTCCATGAAGTCTTTCCTGACCACCACTCTTCAGAAGGCTTGAGTCCCACCTTCGTCAACAGGCCAGGGCCCAGTGCTCATACCTGTTTGTAAATTGACCTCATTTAAGGCTAGATGGACAGAGCATCAGCTCAGTGTGTCTAGCGCACAGTGGGAGCTCTCTGATCAATAAGAGACGGAGGTCTACCAAGGAGAGGGCCCTCACAAGTCATGCTGTCCCCACCTTAGCTGAGTTGATCCTGCCAAGCAGTGACCAGACAACCGCGGTAATCCTTGTGACCACATCAAAAACTGACATTCACCAAGTACTTACTCTGTGCCAGGAGCTTTCCCTGTATTATTCTATTTCATTCCCACTGTAACCCCATGAGATAGTTACTGTTGTACCCACTTTACAAAAAATAGGGATTTAGAGAGGAAAAGTGGCTTGCCTAAAGTCAGTGCCAAGATTCAAAGTTTGGTCTGACTCTACAGGCTTCATGACTACGTTAATAGTCATGACTCATTATTGGCACCAATATTTTTAAATGACATTATAGTAGGATAGAACAGAAAACTCCCCAAGTACCTCACATGTAGAAATAGAAAGTCCTACTTTTGTGAATCTTTGATTCACTTTAAGAACAGATAATGTGTGTATGTCTTGCTCATTGCTGTTGAGTTTGAACCAACTCATAGCTGACCCCCAGCAGGTTTTGGAGGCCATAAATTGCATGAGAGGAGATCGTCTTTTTCCTGAGGAGTCGTTGGTGGATTTGAACCACCAGAGAAGTGCCACCTTTAGGTTCACAGCTCAGCACCCTACAGAATTCACCAGTAGATAGACATATATTTCTTGTCATGAATCATAATTCACAGAGTTTTTAAAAAGCATAGTCTTTACTCCAAGTAAAGTGAAGTCTAGACTTCATTCTCAGAGAAGGGACTTAGACACAAAATTTTCAAAGAACTAATTCAGGAGCAAAGCTCACCAGAAGAAGCTTCTTTAGTCCAACATCATGTAGGAAGACATTGGTCAAAATATCTTTTATGGCTTTCTATGAAGATGGAGCCAAAAGTGAAGAAGGAAGCCCCTGCCCCTCCCAAAACTGAGGCCAAAGCAAAGGCATTAGAGGCCAAGAAGGCAGTCCTGAAGGGGCATCCACAGCAAAAAAAAAAAAAAAGAAGAAGATCCACATGTCATCCTCCTTCCGGCAGCCTAAGATGCTGAGACTCCGAGGGCAGCCCAAATACCCCCGGAAGAGCACCCCCAGGAGAAACAAGCTTGACCACTATGCCATCATCAAATTTTCCCTGACCACTGAGTCAGCCATGAAGAAGATAGAAGATAACAACACACTTGTGTTCATTGTGGATGTCAAGGCCAACAAGCACCAAATTAAACAAGCTGTAAAGAAGCTCTGTGACATTGATGTGGCCAAGGTCAACACTTCGATCAGGCCTGATGGAGAGAAGAATGCCTATGTTCAACTTGCTCCTGACTATGATGCTTTGGATGTTGCCAACAAAATTGGGATCATCTAAACTGAGCCCAGCTGGATAATTCTAAATAGAAATTTTTCTCACATACACAAAAAAATATATTTTATGAGACCTCCTGCCAGGTGGTGTCTTCTGGAGCCTCTATGCCTCCAATTGTTCTTTCTCTCTGCTCTCAAATACCATAGGGCACGTCCACACACAGTAGATCTACTACACTATTCATTCAGAATCCAGTGTATTTGTTCTTAACATGCCATTTTGCATACAACAGGGGCTCAGAAGTGAGGGTACAGAAATGATCCACAAACAAAACACATGCCGATAGTTAGAGGGGGTGAGGATTGATGAGGTAAAGATGAAAATGTAGATATACTAGCATTTTACTTTGGAGAGCCTGCATTAGGAATACATGCGTGAACAAATGAATGGATAATCTAATTAAGATCCTATTTAGAGGTGGACCAGGAGGTAATTCTTTCACATCTCATTTTGAAGACTTCAGTGTCTACTCTAGGACACAGTCAGCCTGGCAAGTCTTGAAAGAAAGCCTCTATTCCCCCAAAGAAAGCAGAGCTAACCTAGGTTTAATAGCACTGCAGGAGAATGGCCCATGGGGATATCCTCTATCTTGTCTACTTCCCAGATAGAAACACCTTTTTTGCTATTTGATCTTGTTTTAGTCAATAAATTCTACACCAAACTAAGTTTGTCTGGCCACTTCCACAGTTGAGCTCAGAGTGGGGCTTTCCATTCAGCAGGGTAGTAGGCATCCAAAACTTTGATCATCTTTCCAACATTCAACACGTGTTACCCATGCTGCAGGAGCTCCATCATGACTTGCTTCTAGAAGTGAAAAGTAGAAAAACCAAACTTACCACTGCCATCGAATGGGTCCCTACTCATAGTGACCCTATAAGACAAGGTAGACGTGCCCTCATTGAGTTTTTAAGGCTGTAAATCTGTACAGAAGCAGAATGCCATATTTTCTACCAAAGAGTGACTAATGTGTTCAAAATACCAACCTCTAGGTTAGCAGTCTAAATTCCCTAAAGGATGGAGGCTTGGGGACCAAGGGGACCTAGAAACTAGCTCCAGAAAGTCTTTCACTATCAATGCCTCCACCATCATCATCTTGTTGGGCTTACTCCAAACCAGCCTCTTTCCTTTGGTGGGATTTCACAGCTCTTACTCGGTTTCTTTATGAGTTATAGGAAGTTCTGGTATCATACTCCATAGAGTTGTACTACTAACCCAAAGGCTGTGCTTCTCTGGCAGTTCAAATCCACCTGCAGCAACTTTGGAATGTGATTCACAATCTCAAAAACCCAACAGAGGACCAGCTATCAGTTGATTCTAAGTCAATGGCAGTGAAGAAGGGAGAGACATGCGCTAGGCGATGCTGTCATTCAGTTTTAGCATTTAATTGTATCATGATTACCAACACTGCTTTGTCTCTTTGATTCTTCTCAATCTCCTGGACCCCTTGTATCAATGTTTAGCTCTTAGTTTTGACAAAGGTCTAGCGATTACATAAAACATAAACATTATTGTTAGTCGTTGATTTGACTCATGACAAGCTCATGGTGCAGATAGAACCACTCCATTGGCTTTTCAAGGCTATGCTCTTTTGGGAATAGCTCAATAGGCTTTTAGAGGAGTCCCTGGATGCTAGACTGTAATCTAGAGAGTCCAAGAACTGTTTCTCCTGAGCTTGTTGGAACATCACTACACCTGGTTGTACCTCAGATATTCCAGTCACTGTCTGACCTCAAGCTGGAGAGTCCATTTCACTCAGTCATCCAGAGAATTCCAACACTGTCCACAAGACTGGCTTACATATCACATTCTTAGGGAAGCCATTCCTAGACCCGTATTTACACAGATACAACTGGTTCCTTTTTCAGGGTTCCACATCTGGTCGTATTTTACACAGAACTCCATTATCATACTTCCCCCTGTGTAGTAGCAATTGTTGTCTATCTCTTCCAAATTGTCTGGAGGGCATGGACCATGGCTGAAGTAGCACTAGATCCCTAATGCTAAGTGAAGAATGAATGAATGAATGAATGAATGAATGAATGAATGAATGAATGGTCAATCAACAGGACATTAGCCATAATGAATGAGTTATGGTCTAGCAAGGACATTAGCCATAATGCTCGAAAATTAAATGGGAAATTGAACCAGAGTGGGAACACTAACCCCTTTTGCCCACCTTATACCTCTTCTCTTCATCAATTTAGGTGATCATAAATCAATGTCCTTGCCCAGCGTTAGTTAAAGCCCCTGGAGAAGTGCCTTTATTAACCTATAATAGACTATCAGACATTCAGCACTGGTTGGAGACAACAGATATATTACACAAAGACATTATTAGAATATTCAAGATTTCCTGTCATTATCTCCTACAATCTAGTACCAGGGAAAAAACCCTTTCTCTTCAGCTTCTGGTAGAACAGTAGAAATATCAGAAACCACTGCATATCCCTCCTTCTCCACCTTGGCTGCCAGGAAGCTCAGTCAAATGCAGTGCTCAACTCCATAACCACATTAATTCCTGTTCTGAGTGCAAGTATCTTGTTTTCTCTACATTTCTTAACCTTTTTTCAGCCTTGAGTATATGTAACCATTCTGTTTCTGTTGTTGGTTATTTCAAGTCCTTTTTTGGAAGTGGTGGATAGAAGAAAGAGCCAGAGGGGTAAAAATGACAGAGAAAAAAATGGAAAGGAAGTAAAGGATGGTCAAGGGGAGAGGAAAATGGAAGAAGGAGGGGCTACTATTGGTGCTTTATTTCTGGTAATAGTAGCAATTCACTTCCATTTACAATGGTTACTTGGGAAGCTAAGGGCTGTAGCTGTAAAGTGGGGTGTAGAGACCCCAGGTATGCAAATGTGAGAGTGTATGGATATATCTCCACAGTTACGTGCACAGGCTACCCAGAGCTCTTCACAGTCACAGAAAACAGCCCTGCTCCACATTTTCTCCTTTTCCAACCTTACTGCTCTTTCTCTGTATGCAGTTTTGGGGTTTCTTCTCCCTCCCCAACAGAAACCTCACAGTCCTGACCTTAACCAGGACCCAAAAAGGGAAATGAACTGAAATCAGTAATTCAAAATCTGTCTACCCCAGTGCAACCATTTAGGTTCAAATTCTTCCATCCCCTGCCTCAGATATCTATTAAGATTCCAAGGTCAAGACCACCAAACCCAGGTGTTAGTATCTTCCTCATGGACACCATGCTTTCAGTGAGGGAAAGTCTTGTATTCTCCAATATTAAAGGTAGAAGAGCCTCAGGGTCATCTTTCCCCAGCATGGAGACACTGAGGCACAGGGAGAGGATGAAACTTCCCTAGTTAAATTTCCATCTCCATCACTGATCCAATGATAACACTGAACTAGGAGTAGCAACATGAGTTCTTATCCCAGCACTTTCTCACTTGTGTGACCTTAGGCACAGCAGATTAGCTGGGTCTCATTGTCCTCCTTAATAGAACAGGGACATGAATGCCTTGTTGCCTGCTAGGGTGATTATGAAAGTTTAAAGGATAAGGAGAGGGAATCTAGGAGAGATGAGGGATTAAGGGATCCTAGCAAGGAGCTTAAAGAATTGTGCTGCCAACCCAAAGGTACACAGTTTGAATCCACCAGCTACTCTATGGGAGAAAGATGGGCAAGCTCCTCCCATGTGATTTACTGCCTCTGAAAACCACTGGGAGGTCAGCTTGAGTCAGTTCTGACTCAACAGGACACAACAAGAAGCAGCAGCAAGGAACTCAGGGAAGTACGTGCCCCAGGAGAGTGTGTGCTGGTTATCATTTGGGTTCCTAGGAAATTACCTGGAAAAGGACTGCCTGAGGCTGCACCAAGTATTGTCTCATCAGCACGGGGCACCACTGCCATAGCATGGAGGAGAAAAGAAACACAGACACGTGAGAAGGAGGGCCGCACAAAGTGGGGCAGTGTGTGAGGACAAGGCTGCAGGGGTGACTCGGGCACGAGGGTTTCCCCTCACCTGCTGTGCTCCTCCAGGCTTGTTGTGCCCTTCAGTGACTCTCAGGAGCTGGGTCCGAGCCAAGCCAACAACCCTCATCCTGAGGGACCTAGCACATGCCCATCTGTTCACGTACCCTAAAGAGGTGGAAGGTATACTGCGGGACAAATCCCTATGGCTGGCATGATCACCTGGAACTGAAGAGACAGAGAGGCCCAAGGCCAGTGGGGAAGAAGGCAAGCCCTGTCCTTTGCTGAAGCTCTGCTTCTTGTCTGAGGACTGTCACTTGATGATCTCCAAGTCCCCTTCCAGTGTTGGCCACATTACAACATTTTGGGTTCTTTATTCAAATTAATTTCAAGGCAACAAAAGAAAGATGGGGGAGGACTCTATAGGTTACAGGAGACTCCCAGACATATCAACTGATCTAAATATGGACCCTGACTCAAACAACCTGGGGGCGGGGGGGGGGGGGGGTGGCATGAAATTAGATCATTGGAAATACAAACAATTATTATACATTTGATGACATTTTGGGAACTGCTAACTTTTTAGGTACTGTAATAACATAGTAACTGGGGTAATGATGGTAGGTGTGTCAGAGACAGTGAGATTGGCTCAGAATAGATTATGGTTCAGAGCTATTATGCATTGGGTTACTATGAGTCTCAAGCAACTCGATGGCACATAATAACAATGATGATGTTATGATGTGTTTGGGGAAAGGCTTCATTTTCTTAAAAAAAAATTCTAAAGTATTCAGAGTTTGCATCAAAATAAGGTAGGGTTAACAAAATGCAGTAAATCTATTCAATAGAAAACTCAAAACCAAGCTCACTGCTCTTCAGTAGATTCTAACTCCTAGGACCAAATCAGACAGAAAGTATCTGCCTCCTAGAGCTCCCATGGTGAAATCTTTATAGGGGCAGGCTGCCTCCTCTTTCTCCTTCAGAGTAGACTGTAGGTTCAAACCACTGATCTTTTTTAGCTAGCAGCCCAACTTTAAACAAATACTAGTGAACAAAAAGGAATGAAGTATTGATATATGTTACAACACAGAGACTTCTCATAAGCATTTTACTGAGTGAAAGAAGCTAACTATAGAGGACCATGTATTGTCTGACGCCACATATATGGACTTTTCAAAATTCCAATCTATAGGCATAGAAAGCAGAGATGTGCTGGCCTGGGGCTGGGGTTGCGAGCAAGGATTAACTATGAATAGTGATGGAACTGTTCTGAAATGGGGCCGTGGTGATGATTCACAACTCTATAAATTTATTAAAAATCAATGGCCCATACACTTAGAAAGCATTTTTAAGAAGCTTATAGCAATTTAGCCAAAAGAGAGCTATTTTATTACTACTTATTTCATATGAATGTTCTTAGTACTGGACACAAAACAAAAAAGAAAAATGCACTATTCTTAGTCTTCACAAATGCTTATTTTTATTTCTATGACTTAGAAACTAAATAGATGAGTGTTTGAAATGACCCATAACTAAATGATAATCCAAAGTCACTCACTATTAAGTTTAAAAGAAAGAGTTCACTTTCTAGTGTTCAAAAGAAATTTCAATAAAACCGTTAAAACAAAAATCACTACCTTACTTGGGAGGGATTGAAGAACATTTGCTAAGTGAACTAACTCAGTCCCATAAGGACAAATACTGTATAAGACTATTATTGTAGAATGTGTATGAGGATCCAAGGGTAGGGAGAGCAGAGGGGTGAAGATGAACAGGGGACAGGGAGGGTAATCATAGGGTCGCATAATTTGATGGGTGGAGGGAGGGGTGTGGAAAAGAAATGGGAAAGATCCAGTGTGAATAACAAGATATTTGAACTTTTAAGTAAACTAGTATAAAATAAAAAATTTATTAAAAAACAAAAAACCTAAAATGACCTTGTGGGGGGAGTAGGAGAATTGAGGAAACAAGACTGGCTGTAAATTAGTGAAAACTGTTGAACCCAGTGATGAATGAGTGTTTGGAGAGGGAATGGATTATTCTGCCTAGTTTTTAAATTCTCTATCATTAAAGTGAAAACAAACAACAAAAGCCCACACAGCACTTTGACGATTTGTGTCACCCCTTGTGGGCACTCCTTAGCAACCCATCAAATCCCTGTGGAAAAACGACAGAATCTAAGAGGGTGAAGGTGCCCTGCAGCTTCCTCTTCCTTGTGCTCCAGCCCAACTATAGAAGGTCATTTCCATTTTCAGAGACTCTACATTTCCAAACACAAGAGTGTAAGACAGCTCACATGTTTAACTCATCCCACATGTAAAGTTCTTCTAGATCCAATCCTGACTCGCCTAAAGCAGCCTAGGATGTGGATGGATGCCTAAACAGAGCCTAGAGAGAAGAGCCTGGGTATACCAACTCCAAGTTCACTGCTTGCCCTTTGCGCCAGAAGCAAAACTAGAATTCAAGAAGAATTCACAACTAGCCCAAGGATACAGTATGGGCATCTACATGCAGTCAGATGCCCTCGTCCCCACTCCTCCAAGCTCCAGTTGCACTTGACTCCTCCAGCTGAAAAGAGAGTTCTGGTTCTACAAGCAAGGAGGAGGAATGCTTCACATTTTCAAAATCTGGCTACAAAAACACTATCTGGCAAAGAATATGTTAAGGAGGAGTTCTGTCTCAAGTGCAGTGTATTTAATGGATTAACAGGGAGTCGGCAGACCTGCTTCGGCCTTGGTCTCCCCCACCACCTGGGTCAGAAGCCTCTTCCTTGGGGTTCTCAGCAGCTCCATCTGTCAAATGCTCAAGACAGAAGAGACCTGCCAGGTACTTCTGGCTCTAAGACCAAACCAGAGTCTGAGCCTGAGCATGGGCCAAATGCTGGGGTCCTTACTCCATAAGGAATGGGATTCTCCCAGATGTAGGATGGTGATTCTCCCCCAAGCCTCTGAATCTGGAAGCCTGGGAGCCCTGGGGGCGGGGGGGAGAGGCATGGTTAGGAGGGCAAAACAGAAGGTCAGGGTTCAAGCCTGACATGACCAAGTTCTGCTGTACGAGACTGGTCCAGTCATCTCACACTCTCACCTGATATTCTCACTTGTAAGGGGGCGGAGAGGAAATCAATGACCTACTTCACCAGGCCTTTTGCAGAGGGCACAAAAAGCAATAAGAAAGTCAAAGTCCTTGAGGGTAGGCCTCTTTTTCTTCGTTGTTTAATCCCCTAGACTCAATATGCAAGTAAATACTTGAAAGTGCTTGATGAAAGGAAACATGAAATATAAAAATGTTCTGCATCTTGACTGCATCAGCATCAATATCTTGATTGTGACAGAATGCTATAATTTTGCAAGATGTTACCACTGGGAGACTCTGAGGAAAGGGCATGTAAGACCCCTCTGTATTGTTGCCTATAACTGCATTTCAAGCTATAATTCTCTGAAAAGAAAAAAAAATCATTTAAAAACGAGTTAGAGTCAAGTTTTTAGCATTTCATCCCCATTAAACTAAATACACAGAGTGGTTCAGTGGTAAGAAGTTGTACTATCAACCGAAAGGAACGTGGGCTGAATCCACCAGCTGCTCCACACAGGAAAAATGGGCAATCTTCTTCTGAGCAACATATGGCCTCTAAAAAGTGCTAGCAGTTCAGCTATGAATTGGTTCTCACTCAAAAGTATATAACAACAACAACAACAGACCAAATAAAGATAAATCAAACTTAAAAAACAAAAAAGTACTGAGTGGCAATACCAGGGATCATGTTTATAAAACTACTCCAAAATCCAATTAAAGAAACTTCACTAAGAGTGTTGAGGGAAAGTATTACAGAACCGACTAAGTTCTTCCCTTAGTTTAGGTAGGTAAAGACTTGTCAAAGATTCCAAATGGCCTCCCTCTTCCAGAAAGTTCTCCCTAACCTGCACTCCCCTGGATAACTGAGGAGTCCTCTCTGTATGTTCATCTACCACCTCAGTCAGCGTGTATGTCCCTGTCACTGCACTCTGCACATGTAACTGCTCAGGGTCCTTATTCCCCAACCAGATCGTTCACTTTGTGAGAAGAGAGCTATGTCTTTCTCATCTTTGTGGCCTCAGCTCCTGGCCCGGCGCCCATCTCTGAATAGATGTGACATAAATGCCCAAGGAACCAAATGAGTGGTTCAGCCGACAGCACAGGAGGTACTTCCCGGGGCCACTGGGAGGATATGTGATGTCAAAGTACTTTTAGTCATCAGAAAGTACCACTGGCATGGTCAAGACCATGCTCGGGATTCATTTAGTGTTTCTGAACTGTATACTCACCTGGGCCACAATGGTTTGCTGTAGAATTAAGGGGCTTCTCAGAAGAGATCTGCTAAGCACAAACAATGCATCTCTCCCTACTCTGTCTACAGAGGCAGTCCCAGTGCTGTGGATGAGCCGGGGAAGCCCCAGGGGAAACATGCTGTGGTCTCTGTCCAGGGAAGAAGAATTAGTAGAAGGGCCCTTTGCTTCTCCTCTTAGAGAACCTTGATGTTATTGGGTGCCGTTAACTCGATTCCAACTTACAGTAACCCCACAGGATGGATTAGATATGCTCCACAGAGTGTTCTAGGCTAACATCTTTACAGAGTCAGAATATCGACCTGGGATGCCCCTCCCCCTTCATGCCAGGTACTTGAGGATTGGAGTCTACCCTTTTCACATCTGTTTGGGTCCCTCTAGAGCCAAAGGGCTTGTATTCTCTTGGGGCAATGCCCCCCCTTCACAGTTACTGACCCACTAATAGGAGCTGATGGCTGGACCCTGCAATGGACCACCTGGAAAAAGCCCATGGAGTTTGGCTGCCCAACCCTGGCACGTAGTAGCTGGAACCCTGCCTTGCCATCTTTGCGACATCAGGATCTGCTCACACAGGCAGGAAGAGTGAAACAGGCCCTCCTGGGACCCGTCCCCTGGGATCTTATCATTTAGATGGCCTGGATACTAAGATCTTGACTACAGGACCCCGGCTCTCCATCCTCTAGACATGGAGTTTTGTGCTCCAGGACTTTTCCTTCCTCTCCTACTTTGGAAGGAGGAGACTAACAGCCTTTCCTAAATGAAGCTGAGCCGAGGGAGGAAGGAGGAAGGAACACAGTTCAGTGCTCCCCCTAAACCTTGAGAAATTGGCAAGAAGGACAGAGGAAGAGGAAGGCCTGGCCTAACCAATAGGAGGCTAAGGGGAAGAAAGGTCATTTGCTGACCTGAAGCACAAATCCTACTTCTGGAGAGTGCAGAACCAGGGCCCAGTTGTGAAGGACCTAACAGTAAAGACCACCTGAAGGATAAAATCCCAGATAAGAGTGGGTAGGCAGGAGACTTATGGAAGTATTAGTGTTTGATTGCAATGCTAGAAACCTCAGAGCAACAAATTGAAGCATGTGGCATTGCTAAATATCATTGACCAAAAAACCAACAAACCAACAGGCATCTGAATGTTTCGTTTAAGCTCCTTCCATTCTCACAGCCAGTAACAGTTTGCCTTTTAGAAAGATCAGAAACCAAAAGAAGGAGACACAAGGCTTAAGTTTTCACTATTACATATACACTCAAATGTTACTGAATGTAAACAGAGAAAAAAACTGGCCCACTGGCAGCTGTTAGTTGATATTTCTTACTTGCAAGGTTAATGTTATTTCAGAATCTTTCACTTTCTGTTATGGAAATATGTCTGTACCTGACAGTTTTGCGTTCATTTCATGTACCTTGCATTCCATCCCTGGAAGCAAGCTTAGTAATCACTTTTAGTGCTGATATCTCAAATTTATTTAAACAAGCAAGCCATGTGCCACTGGACATGTTTACAAATCCACTCCCCTGAAGGCTTCACATGAGTCTGATTTCCAACAATTCCTTTTTTTCCTTCTTCTCAGATACATGTTATTGTTACATGCCATCAATATGGAATCGACTCATAGCTGCCCCTCCAGCAGATTTTCAGAGACTGTAAATCACCTGGAAGGAGACTGTCAATCATTCTCCCGGGAAGCAGCTGGTGGTTTTGAACTAAGTGCCTTTGGGTTGGCAGCATAGCTCCTTTACCACTCAGCCACCAGAGCTCCCCTGTCAGACACATGCATACAATAAAGTTAGTCTCATCATTTCATTTCATATCATGTCTGTGTCTGTGTCTCTTCCACAAATAAAAGCTCAGATAAAATAAAACTGCTGGCTAGTAATAGCTTCACACAAACAAAAGCTTCCCAGCCAAAGGCAACAGAAATGTTCATCCTCCCGTCCAACTATCTCCACTTTCTCGGCTGGTCCAACAAGCTGTCTGCCGAGAGTCCTGGGAAACCCTGAGAGGGCTCATCTTCATTTCCAAGTGAGGGGGAGCCATGATCCTTCAAGAAATGAAAAGTTCCGCAACAACAACAGGCGAGGGAAGCCCAGACAGCCTTCTCCTTGCCATCCTGTGTCAGGCTCACAAAGAGAAAAAAAATCGTACCATCCGACATGGTTGGGAGAGTTTAATCCAAAGCACTGCTAATTAATATCCCCAGCTTTCCAGAAGCCGGTGCCACCTACAGCTGTGAGGGCAACAAGGCTGTTCTCCCTTCAATTTTATGGGAAGAACATTTTCATTACAAAGCCTCCTCCCAGATCCTTCTCTCGCGGACAGATTAGCCTCGAGAAGGAAGCGGATGATCCATATATCAGAACCCTTTCTCTCCCCATTAATTTTATTATTTATATCCCATTTTAAAAGTTTATTGGTGAGTCTCCCTGTGCACCTGGCCAGAGCCCCCTGACATTGTCCCTCAAGCCAGTCTTAGGGGTATTTATGCCTGGGTTCATCAGACTGTGCCAACTTTCAAAATGTTTCCCAGGAGAAGACGTTGGTGCCAGCGGCCACCCACCACCCCTCTACGCTGCCTCCTCCCGATCCCACCTCCTTCTCAGTTTACAAATGTAGAAGATTCTAAATGCTCCTTTTTGTGAAGTATCTGCAGGCTTATTAGCTCAGCATGAGTGCCAGGTGATCCCCAGAGACCCCTAGCACCACAGGGGATTCCGACGTGACCCTCAGAGTCAAGAGTCCTCAGCTGTTTCAGAGGGCTGACCAATTTTTAACCGAAGCCACCAGATCGTAGACAAGCCACGTTGTCTTCCCATTTTGCTCTGAAACCCCACATGCGCAAGGCAGTCGCTTTCCAGCCTCCTAAAGGGACCTCGGATCCAATCTACGAGTCTCGAATTTACCTGTTTTCTTTTATACATATAAATAGCTGCATTTCCATTCTCTCTTTGTTTCTCATTTTCATTTGGTTCTAATATCTGCATGTAAATGTCGGAAAATAGCATCTGTAATTGGAGATTATGAAGTATGGCCAGCTCCTGACAGGCTACTAAGGAAGATGGATTATCCTCATTTTTCTGTAAATTTTGTCAATTTTGGAATTCATAAGCTATCAACACTGATCAAAATGGGACTTCACAGCTGTGTCAAAAAAAGGGGGAGAGAACGAGAGACAGAGAGAGAGAGAAAGGGAGAGCGAGAGAGAGAGAGAGCGCGCATGGGCACAGACATGACCGATGGCCTCAGGGCTATTGGAGCAGTGCGACTGCCCAGTGCAGTGCCCACCTGGCCCCTGCCTCCCCTCCACACTGGCATCCTCCTAGCGCAGGGCTGAGGGGCAGCTGTGGGGTAAGAGAAAGAGCTCAAATGGGGGTGTGTAGGATGAGCCAGCGAAGCCTGCAGACTCAGGAGGCAACACCACTTGGTTAGAATCTCGACTCCACCAAACTCAGGGAGGGGCTGCCTATTCCCCCGGCTAAATCAAACAGTTAAATCACGAAGCTGGAAGGCCACAAATCCTCCAAGGCACCCCCTCACACCCAGGGGTCTCATTTGCTGCCTATGCTGCCTTCTTTATTTATCATGAGGAGTCGGCAGGCTCCCTCCGCTCGGGCCTTGGAGATGTTCTCCTCCTTCCAGACCATCACGGCCCACTTGAGGCAATTGTGTTGGTCTCTCGCTCTCAATTTTCCCATTACTGGGAGTAAGTACTGTTGGGACTCTGTAATAGCCCGACTGCAGCCCATATCAATAACAGATGAGGTTTAATCGTCCAACACAAAAATTATTTAGGCGCAGTAAGGACATTCAATGTCATTTGCATAATGGCATTTCTATCTCACGCACCTAACCCGTCTTGCATAAACAAGGCCTTGGGACCATAAATAATAATAAATCATGACGTCTGCACGCCTCTCACGGTAATAGGAGGCACTCTTTGTGGAAATTATTTCAGCAGGAAATGGGCACTGTAATTTTAAAGACATGTGGCGAGGTGAGGTGAGGTAAGTCACATGCTCACAGCCTGGGGAACAGCCCAGAGCCCTGCCCTGAGTGAGCAGCCACCTCCCCAGGTAGCTGGAGGCTCAGAATAGACCTCCTGGCTACTAGAACAACAGTGGATGACTGAATGTTCTACTCTTCCAGGAAAGACCAGGCCTAGACAGAATAAGACACTCACAGCCCAGCCCAAGAGAGAACCAGCTCTGCACCAAGAAAGGCACTCAGGCCTCAGGCCTTGAAGTGAGATCCTCTTTGTTCCTTGAGGACAAAGCACTGTGAGGGCAGTGACGTTTGTTGCCAGCTGTATCTCCAGGACTAAGATCAGTCAGTGTCTGACCCTCAGAAGGCACTCAGGAAATATCCTAAAGAAACACAATGAGAGATGGTGCAGGCTTCAATGAGAGAAGAATTCCATCTAAAACTCTCAATGAGCAAAATTCTCAGAAGGTGGTCAAGGGCAGCAGTGAGCCAGAGAGGCCCAGGGGAATTAAGGCAGGAACTGACGTGGAAATGCTGCTGCTCCCAATATGGGGAGTGATGGGGTGAAAATGTCAGGTACCTCCCAGAATGCACTGAGAGGCAGATGTGGGGTGAGAGAGTACGGATGGGGCAGGGGGAGGTAAGGAGACCCAAGGCTTGGTGGGAATGCACTCATCCTAGCCTGGCTGCCTCACCCCTCCACACCTCAACGTCCTCATTGGTGCAAGGAGCCAAATAACAGTCCTTAACTCAAAGGGTCACTCTGAGGAGGAAATGAGAAAATATGAGCAAAATGACCAGTGCTTCATGAAGCTTTGCTAGGATTATCATTAAGGAGCCCTGGTTTAGCACAATGCTTAAGCACTTGGCTGCAAACTGAAAGACAGGAGATCTGAACCCACCTAAAGGCTCTAGAGGAGAAAGATCAGTTCCCACAAAGACTAGAGCTTAAGAAACTCTAGTGGGAACTTCTGCTCCATCATGGGTTGCTAGAATCAACTCATTTGTCATTTCCCAGTCTGCAGTAACAAATGATCATAAATTGTTGTGTTGTTATGTGCTGTTGAGTGGCTTGTGACTCACAGAGACCCTATGTACAACAGCCCTAAACCCTGCTCTATCCTGTGCCAATCGCACTGTCTCCGACACACCCATCCCAATTACCCTAGTCACTGAATCAATCCACCTCATAGAGGGCCTTCCCCTCGCGCGCTGTCCCTCCACCCTGCCAAGCATGATGTCCCTCTCCAAGGACTGGTCCTCTCCTTACAACATTGTCTAAAGTGTGTTAGATGGAGCCGTAGAATCCTTGTCTCCAAGGAGCCACCCGGTTTAACCCTTTCCAGGATGACTCTGTTTTCCTAGCAGTCCATGGTATATTCAATACTCTTCTCCAGCACCACAGCTCAAAGGCATCAATTCTCCTATCTTCCTTAGTCACTGTCCAACTCTCTGATG
>NW_006399802.1:1687766-1694541 GCF_000299155.1 Elephantulus edwardii
ACTAAAGCTGTGAACAATCTCAATCTCTTCACCATCCATCCTGATGCTGCCAATTACAAATTGGCAAAAATTACATAAATTATAATCATAATTTACATACCTTAATCATAAATCATAAATTACAAACTTTAAAAAAAGACCTTGACTATTTGGTGGGGTCTCTGGTGGCCTAGTCCATAGGGAGTTACTAACCTATCTCATCTCCTTGGTAGTTTGAATTCACCAGCAGGTATTCAAGAGGAGGAAATGGGCAGCTATGATTTGGTTCCAACTCAACAGCTATGCATCAGTGAGTGAAAGGAGATCAGATGGTGCAACGGATTGAACATTATCTGCTAACTGAAAGGTCAGAGGTTCAAATGCATCAGCTCCAGTCTCTGTCTCTATTTATACATGGCCATTTCCCCTGTGTGCCTGTCTCTCTTCTCTTTTTGTAAGGACACCAGTTATATCTAATTAGGACCTGCCCACCCCCCTCCAGTTTGACTTCATATAAACTAATTACATCTGCAAAGATTTTCTTTCCAAACATTATCAATTCACAGGTACCAAGAGGCCAGGGCGTCAACATATCCTTTTTGGAAGACAAATTGAAACCATAACACTATTACTTTTACTATTCTTAAGGAAATCTAAGTACAAGTTTGTCTCTTACTAGCTGTGTTATTTGGGAGGAGTTACTCCACCTTTTTGGCTCTCAGGGTCCTGCCATTTGTCCAGGAAGATAATTAAACCATCTCTATCCTCAACAAGATGGGCTGACACAGTGACCATAGCAACAGACAGATGGTGAGGATGGTACAGGATAGGGCAAGATTCAGATCCTTTGTTCAAGAGGTTGCTATTAGTCATAGTCAACTTGATGACACCTAACAATAACAATAATAATAACCTGCCTCACTCTGATGGTTAAAGTTGTGTATCAACAAGCTACCTGTGATGCTCTGGTTTGTTAGTTATGATATAGGTATTCCCTTAACGAGGTCTGGTTTAATGTAATCATAGCCTTCAGAGAGGCTATAAGTAGCCAACAAGTTGAAAGAGAGGCTCATCAAGGATGTGACCTGCATTGAAAGTAAAATGAAGTCTAGCAAACTCGCTTTTTGTTTTATCAGGATCCTGCATCTGGTTCATCTCTTTGATCCTTTGGATTTGAACCAGTAGCTTCTCTTACCTGACAACCTTGAGTTCATTAGCCTCCTCACCTATATGGTCAGAAGAAGACTCTCTCCTGAGGTCTGAGTCTTGGGCCCTGCTGTTACAATGTGGGCAGCTCAGCTTAACTCACTCCAGAGGACTGTGGACATTTCTTCTACTCACCAAAGACTATAACACCATTAACCCTGCCTCCTTTCTTCCAGGTTTTGTCTGCGCGTTTCTTCCATTCCCTTTATCCGGGGCCTTCTGAGCATACCCACCTCCAACACATCTATACCCCAGCCCTGCTCTCCATCCTTTCATTCCATCTCAGTTCCATCATCTCCCACAACAATAGGTTCATGTTTTTCCTTCCCCACATTTCCTGTGCCATGGCCAGGATCATCAGGCCTTGCAGTATCTCTGGACTGTTTGTAGGATATGAGAGAGAGAGAGAGAGAGAGAATGAATGAGAATAAATATGTGTGCACGTGCAAGCCTCCACAGGGATTTACCGTGCTTGATACAGGCCACAGAAGAAGCACAGGTAGAGGAAAGACAGATTCCAAGATACACCCTGTGCCTGACTAGCCACCTCTCAGAATCCTCCAGGAGGTGGCTTGAGTCCATTTAACATTCTTTCTCATCTCTCTTTATAAATGGTTATGCCTGACCCCCAAGACAGGAACCCAGAGTTTTGCACACCCAGTGTTGTTTTCAAAAAGCAAGACTTCTTGGTAAGATGACGCTGATCTTACTTACTTTTGCATTTACTAAGAATATTGCTGAGGATGCTTAGGTTAGTTCAACCGTCACACCTACACACATCAAAAAGCTTTTGCAAGCTACTTAATAGTCAAAAACAAGTCCTAGGGATCACTGCATAAGAATTCAGGGTAAAATAATGTTACAGGAGAACTTTTTTTCCTTGCAAAATGAGAAAAGATACATGAATGACTCTGAGAAGAATGAATCTTGTGACTCATAGCAATCATTATATTAATTAACTTTAGTTGTCCAGTCAAATGTTCTTCATACCTCATTCAAAAAATGAAACAAAAAATAAAAATAAAATAAAATCTTCATAATTTCAACTTCCTGAAAAAATTTAAAACAGCTCATAATGACACACCCATACACAAATATAGTGAGGCATGGAGCTGGGAAAAGAGACGAGGGAGAACATCAAATGGTCCAATAATAGCGGAAGCCAAGAAGAAACACTGAGAGTAAACCCAGCATGGGAAGCTCATAACTATCATTTAAATATCACAACATTCTCATTTAAACATTACAACATTCCTGTAAAGCAAGCACATATTATCCCCATTTTGTAGATTAAAATAGTGAGGCTTATCAAAGTCAAGGAAACCACCCAAGACCATACGGTTGGTGTTCTTGTGCCATCAAGTGACCTGCGACTCATAGTGACCCTATGTACAATAGCCCTAGCCCTTACTCTATCCTGTGTCAGTCTTACTGTCTCTGTCACACCTACCCCCATGACCCCAGCCACTGAATCGATCCATCTCATCGAGGGTCTTCCTCTCTTTCACCCTCCCAAGCATGATGTCCCTCTCCAACGACTGGTCCCTCCCTACAACATGTCCAAAGTATGTCAGATGAAGCTTCAGAACCCTTTCCTCCAGGGAGCAGCCTGGTTTTACTCTCTTCAGGACAAATCTGTTTGTTCTTTTAGCAGTCCATGGTATATTCAACACTTTTCTCCAATACCACAGGTTAAAGGCATCAATTATCCTTCTGTCATCTCTAGTCATTGTATAGCTCTCTAATGCATAACAAGTGATTGCAAAGACCATGGTCTGTATCAGATGCACCTTAGTCTCCAGAGTGACACCATTGATCTTCAGTACCCTGGAGAGGTCCCTAACAGCAGACTTTCCCATCGCAATACGTGTTTTGATTTCCTTGGCTATTGGTGCTGAGAGTGCTGACTGTGCAGCCAAGCAAACTAAAGCTGTTAACAATCTCAATCTCTTCACTACCCCTCACGATGCTGCCAGTTGGTCCAGTGGTAAGAATCTTTGTTTTCTTGATATTGAGCTTCAATCCATATTGAAGGCTGTTGTCCTTAACCTTCTGGATCAAGCACTTCAGGTCCTCCTCAGTTTTAGCAAGCAGGGTTGTGCATAGCTGGTAGGCAAAAGAAATGGCACTGGGCCCAGGTTCTGTGGTCCCAGAGCTCACTCTCAAATTTCATGTTTTCCACACACGCAAAACCGTGAGTAAGGCCAGGTTACCTATGAATTTACTGCAGGAAGGACCTGCACTGAACCCTCAGCTTTCTAGCTGCCACTAGAAAAATCCGGTGCCTTGCTCACTTCAGAGTCCATGGGATGTAAGCTATCCATTTCAGAAACTCTCCTTTCCATTTTCAGAGCAAGATTTTTTCCCCAAAGAGCAAACTGAGAAACCACTAAGTATTCTTCTGAGAAACCAGAGGCAGTCTCTGTAGATTGTTTCTTAGGATGTCTCTCAAGTAGAGTTCAGTAAAAGTAACTCTAAGGGAACAGGATGGGTGGTGCAACTACCCAACTGCATGTCCTGATGTGAAAATTACTTCAGAATAAATGTAAGATTATATGTCCTCCACGCAACTCTCCCTAAATATTGATTTTCTGAGCTATACTAATGATAAAAACGGGAAATCATTTTAATTAACAAGTGGCAAGAGTAAAGCTGTTTTATGTCAGGGACTAAACACAGACCCAGCTGAGAGAAGCACTGATACTCTTGTGAAGACTCAGTGACCTGACAGAGATGCCGGCCAGAAGCCTCGCAGAGGTGAGCTGAGCAGCTGCCCACAGGCAGGGACAGCAATCTCCTTCGAAGATTGCTTTGGATTCACTCTAACACCTGAGAGAAAGGGAAAAAAATCTCCATTTTTGGCAGCCACAGTGATTATGAGCTTGAAGATATTTGGGGCAGGTGTAGCTACATTCCCATCTCTGTCATTAAAAAAACCAAGGAAGTCAAATTCCCTCAAAACCCAGCCTCACCTCGCACCAGCCTCACAATCTCTGCTGTGCGTAAGCCCGCTGTTGCTGTCACTGGGCCAATCCATCTCACCAAAGGTCTTTCTCTCCTCCTCAGATTCTGCTTTTCCACGCATAATGTTTCTTTCCAAGAACTGGCCTCTCCTTGCTAACAAGCTCCAAGTAAGTGAGCTGAAGGCTCTGGTGATGGAGTCCCCAGAGCATCGCCCTGCTTTCTCAAGGCCACATCTCTCTGGCAGTTTGAATCCACAAGAAGCTCCACTGTGAGAAAGATGAACAATCTCCTCCTATGCCGTTTACAGCCTTGGATACCCAGTGCAGGTCAGCTGTGAGTCAGTTTGCACTCAACAGCAATGACAGTGAGTGTGACAATCCATAATCTATAACACTCTTCACCAACGTCACAATTCAAAGACGTCAATTCTTCTTTCGTCTTCTTTATTCATTGTCCAACTTATACATGGATATGAAGCAACTGAAAATACCATGACTTGGACTGGATTCATCTTAGTCTTTAAACTGACATCCTTACTGTTTAGCACTTTAAAGAGGTCCTTGAAAACAGATTTGCCAATATGGTACGTAATGTAATTTCTTGAGTGTCGATTCCATGGATGTTAATTGTGAAATCAAGTAAAATTAAATCATTAACAACTTCAATCTTTTCTCTATTTATCATTATATCATTTATTGGTCCAGCTGTGAGAATTGTGTTTTCTTTATGTTGAGGTATAATCCATACTGAACACTATAATCTTTGATTTTCTTAGTAAGTACTTCAACTCCTCTTCATTTGCAGCAAGCAAGGTTATGTCATCTGCAGGTTGTTGGTTCTTCCTCCAGTCTGGATGCCACCTTCTTCTTCATATAGTCTAGCTTCTCAAATTATTTATTGAGTATACAGCCTGAATAGCTTTGGTGAAAGGTTACAGCTCTGAGGCACACCATTCCTGATTTTAAACCATGCAGCATCCCTTTGTTCTGTTCAAAAGACTGTTTCTTAGTTCATGAACAGATTACACACGAACAAAATTAAAGACTTGAAATTCCCACTCTTCTAAATGTGATCCATAATTTATTATTATATACACAGTTGGATGCTTTTGCATAGTCAATAAAAACACAGGTAAATATCTTTCTGGTATTCTCTGTTTTCAGCCAAAATCCATCTGACATTAGCAATAATAACCCTCGTCTAAATCCAGCTTGAATTTCTGGCAATTCTCTGTAGATACTGCTCCAACCATCTTGAATACTGTTCAGCATGATTTTACTAGAATAATGATAATGTTTGGTAATATCTGCCTTTTGTTAGATCACTTTTTTTTTTAATGGGCACAAATGCAGTCTCTTTCATTGGCTAACCAAGAAGCTGTCTTCCAAATTTCTTGGCATAGAGCAGGAGTCCTTCCGGGATGGGGTTTGTTTGCTGAAACACCTCAACTGGCATTCTGTCAATTCTTGGAGTCTAATTTTTTTTTTCTAATGTCTTCAGCACAGCTTCTGTACCATTGGTTCCAGACTATATGTTATTTCCTGAAATGGTTGACTGTCCACCAATTATTTTTGGTACCACAATTCTGTATATTCTTTCCATCTTCTTTTGATGCTTCCAATGTCATTCAGTATTTTGCCACAGAAACCTGAAGTGTCACATGTCAAGGCTTCAATTTGTTTTATTCCATTATTTCAGCATGAGAAATGCAGAGTGTGCTCTTTTTTCTCAATTTTCTAACCCCAGGTCTTTGCACATTTCATTTTAATACTTGGTGTTCTTTAGTTGCCTTTTGAAGTCTTCTGTTCGGCTCTCTTTATTTCTTTATTTCTTCCTTTGCATTGGTTTCTCTATGTTCAAGAGTAAGTTTCAGAATCTCTTGTGGCATCCATTTTGGTCTTCTTGTCTCTTTCATGACCTTTTGCTTTCTTCACATACAATGTCCTTGATGTAATGCCAAACTTATCTAGTCTTCACTCATTAGTGTTCAAGGTACCAGCTCTATTCTTGAGATGGTTCCTAAATTCAGGTAGGAACTGAAGGACCTATTTGGGCTCTCATAGACTTGTTTTTCTTTTCTTCCACTTCAATTAGAACTTGCATATGAGCAACAGATGACCTGTTCCACAGTAAGCCCCTGGTCTACTAGCTTTGGCCAGTGCTACCTCCAATATCTTCCAAGACAAAAACTTATAAAGTCACTGCTATATACTCAAACATCACAAATAGATCCCAAAGACAGCAACTTTAATTTTTGAGAAACACACACCTGACGTATGTGGTCAGTTGGCACAATTTTTCAGACCACTCCTGATAATAGAGTGAAATCTCCTAATAAGCACCATCATTTTCCAGCTGTATAAACTTGAAAAAGTTATTTGACCATTTTGTTCCTCAGTTTCATCATCTGCAAAATTAAGACAGTAAAAATATCCACATAACAGGGTTCTTAAAAGGATTTAGCTATCTAATGCACACAAAGGGCTTAAAGTTACCACACAACTGCTGTTGTTGCAATTATTAGCTAGTGTTGAGTTTGCCCTCAGTTCATGACAACTCCATGCACAACAGAACAAAATACTTCCCTGTCCTGCACTATGTCCATACTCACGTTGTTGTTGTTGTT